>NC_072493.1:11652058-11959705 GCF_027574615.1 Eptesicus fuscus
TTGAGCAGGTTTTCAAATGCTCATTGGCCATTTATTTATCTTCTGTGAAGTGTCTGTTCAAATTTTCCCCATTTTATTTTGGCTTATCTTTTTTTTTTTTTTTTTTTTTTTTTGCTCTTGAGTTCCAGGAGTTCTTTCTAAGTCCCAAATACCAATCCTTTGTCTGATAAATGCTTTCTTTACAAATAATGTCTGCCATCCGCTGGCCTGCCCATTTCTTTTCTTAAATGTCTAAAAAAAACAAACAAACAAAAATAGACATCCTCCTGGGTTTTCTTATAGAAGCTTTAGTTTTAGTTTCTACATTTAGGTCTAGTGATATCCCTTCTTTCATTCCTGTTATTGGTGTTTTGTCTTCTCTCTTACTTTATTTTGTAGGCAAGAGCCTGAATTAATTGATTTTGTTGATGTAACCAACTTTTTGGCGTTGTTACATGTACCATTTATCTGCTTCCTATTTTATTTGTGTCTTTCTCTTTATTACTTCTGTCCTACCATTTACTTTAGGTTTACTTTGCTCTTTTTTTTCTAGCTTTTGAAAGTGAAACCTCTGTCTTTTTATTCTAATGTTAGGTTTTAAAGCTATAAATAAATTCTAAGAACTGCTTTGTTTCATCCCACAAAGTTTGGTATGTTTTATTTTTATAATCATTCAGTTCCAAGTATTTAATAATATTTTCTGTGATTTCTTAGACTATTCATTATTCAGAACTCTCCTACTTAGTTTTCCAGTATTTGGGTGTTTCTACATGTTATTGTTACTGATTTACAATTTAATTTCATTACAATCAGGTAATATTTTCTTATGATTTTAGCCCTTTTAAATTGATTGTCTGAGTCGTTTTATGGATCAGCATATGAACCACCTTAGTGAATATATCAGGGGCACTTGAATTTGAAAATAATGTGTATTCTGTTTGGTGCATAGTTCTGTAAATATCAATTAGATCGAGATGGGTGATACTGTTGGGCAAATCTTCTGTTTTTACTGGGAGTTTTTGGTCTATTGCTTTATAATTGCTGGGAAAAGTGTGTCAAAATGTCCAACCATGATAGTGGATTTGTGTATTTCTTCCTCGAATTCTATCATTCAGTCAGTTTTTCCTTCGTGTATTTTGAAATACTATTATATATGACTAGAGGCCTGATGCATGAAATTTGTGCGAGGGGCTTGGCCCTCACAGCCCCTCGCAGTCTCGGCTTGGTCCGGAAGGTCATACGGAAGGTCGTTCGGCTGTTTGGTCTAATTAGCATATTACCTCTTTATTAAATGGGATTATTATACCTTCCTGATAATATTTATTATTGTGAAATTTGCCTTTTATCTCTGATAATAGTCTTCTTGAAGTCTACTTCACTTGATATTAATTGAACCATTTTAGTTTTCTTATGCTTACTGTTTGCATGATATGTCCTTTTCCCATTCATTTCCTATCAACCTCTCTTGTGTGTCTCTCATAAACTGAGTATAGTTGATTCATGCTGTTTTATCCATTCTGAAAATTAATTAATTCAAGTGTTTTAGACTATTAACTTTTTTCATTAAATAAATTAACTTATTGATGAATGGAAGCATAAACAGACCAGTTAATCCCTAATCCACAAATTACTAAATTACCTTTGATTAAGTAATCTAAATTAAATAATATATAATAGAGGTCTAACAAATATTTGTTGAGCAAATGAATAAAAGGATAAATGCAGACAAATCCCTTATTAACTCCCAAATCTCAGAATTATAATTTTCCAATCTGAAACCTGACAAGTTTTTTTCACAAGATGATCAGAGAAAATCTTAATAGACATTTGATTTGTAGGATTAACCTTGTATTTCTTTTACATCCCACAAGAAATTTAAAACATTCCTGGTTAGACCATTAACTTTGTTAATCCTCACTTGGGGATATGCTTATTAATTCTAGGGAGAGGGGAAAGGGGAGAAAAAGAGAGAGAGAGACATCAATTGGTTACCTTCTACATGTGCCCCAACAGGGGATCAAACCTGGAACCTAAGTATGTGCCCTGACCAGGAATCGGGCCTGCAACCTTTCAGTATATAGGACAATGCTCCAACCAATTAAGCCACACCAGCTAAGGCAGACTGCTAAATATATATATATATTTCAGAGAGGAAGGGAGAGGGTGAGAGAGATAGAAACATCAATGATGATAGAATCATTGATCAGCTGCCTCCTGCAAGCCCCACACAGCGGATCAAGCCCACAACCCAGGCATGTGCCCTGACCAGGAAACAAATCAGTGACCTCTTGGTATGCAGGTTGATGCTCAACCACTGAACCACACTGGCCAGGCTAGACCATTAACTTTTAATGTAATTATTGATATGGCTGGATGTAGAGCTATGATTTTACTGTTTGTTCTCTATTTTGTTCTTCTGTCCCTCCTCTCTTGCCTTCTTTTGGGTTAATTGAAAATTTTTAGAAATCTACTTTTGTTTATCTACTAGAGGCCCGGTTCATGAAATTCATGCATGGGTAGGGTCCCTAGGCCTGGCCAGCGATCAGGGATAATCTGTGGGGTGACCCCCAGGCCAATCGGGGGGCCCCGCTGGCACCCGCCTTGGCCAGCCTGGCGCTGCCCGCTCACCAGCCTTGCCCCCTGCCCCCTGTTGCCACCACCAGTTGCCTCCCACAGAGGGAGGTGACCAGCGGGGCAATCGGGGGTCCCTGCTGGCACCCGCCTTGGCTGGCCTGGGGCCTGTGGGCTGGGGCAGCTCCTGTGTTGAGCTTCTGCCCCCTGGTGGTTGGTGCGCATCATAGCAACTGGTCATTCCAGCGGTCATTCTGCCATTCAGACAATTTGCATATTAGGCTTTTATTACATAGGAGGATTAGTTTTTTGGTATAGGTCTTTGCATTTTTTTTTAATGGTTACTGTAGAAATTATAATACATATCCTTGACATTTCACAGTCTATTTAGGCTTTAGGCTTCATGTAAAAAATATGTATTATGTTATATTTACATGTTATAAACCTCACAATACAATGTAAATATTTTTGCTTTAAATATTCATAAGTATATTAAAGAAATTAAGAGGAAAACATTTCCTATATTTACTATTTCTCGTGCTCTTTACTCTTCCTAAAGATACAAGTTTTTCTCTAGCATCAATCTCTTTCACCCTAAAAAAAAACTTTCCTTATTGTGCAGATCTGCTGGCTATGAATTCTCAACGGTTTGTTTTCCCCAAAACGTCTTTATTTTAAACTGTTTCTTGCCCTCCTATGCTGTAGAGCCCTTCTTCGTTTCCCATAAACCTTCAGGAAAAGTCTGTTTCACAAAAAGCCTTGCTACCTGTGCTTGGGGCAATGGGGGCAGAATGTCTGCATGGGGCAAAAAGCACTGCCCAGAGAGGACACGGCAGCGGCAGGAGGGCCAGCAGGGACAGAGAACCGACCGCCGCAGCCGAAACTGAGAGCAGAAGAGACAGGGACTGTGCAAACCATCCTCCCCGACCTCCGAGCAGCCCAAGGTCGATGCCATGACGCGTAAGCCTCTCATTTAGATGCTAGAGGAAAAGTCACCTGGGAAACGGCGCATTTTGGACATTCCGGTTACACAAGAGAGAAGTGGGATTCAATTGGACAAGTATTATTATGTATACTTTCAGTCTTTTGGGCCTCCATCAGGACTTTCGGAAATCTTATTTTTCTTTTTTTTAAATATATTTTTATTGATTTCAGAGAGGAAGGAAGAGGGATAGTTAGAAACATCAATGATGAGAGAGAATCACTGATCGGCTGCCTCCTACAAGCCCCCCACTGGGTATCAAGCTCACAACTGGAGCATGTCCCCTTGACCGGAATCGAACCTGGGACCCTTCTGTTTGCAGGCCGACGCTCTATCCACTGAGTCAAACCAGCCAGGGCCAGAAATCTTATTTTTCACCTGGGGAATGTGGAGAGGCTGCAGAAAGATACCCTCCTCATTACTCTGAAGGGTCAGCGGACTCCAGGCCACCACCTGGGAGAGTGGCTCACCAGCGGGATCTGCCCCGAGCTCAAGGAAATGTGTCAAACCAGAGGGAGCTGGAAAACGCTTCCTCTCACCAGCAATGATGCCAGGAGTTGCTCAGCTCACGGGTTGGGCATGGGTAGGGTCCCTAGGCCTGGCCAGCTCATGGGTAGGGTCCCTAGGCCTGGCCAGCGATCAGGGCTATGGGGGGAGAATGTCTGCATGGGGCAAAAAGTTGCTCAGCTCAATAAGATTTCCGAAAGTCCTGATGGACCCCCCACACGAGTTGCTCAGCTCACCAGAGCCAACTGGGTGGGGGGTATGGGAGCTTCTTTCTAGCTCACCCTTGGAAAGATTCCCACGGATCTACAGGGCCAGAGTGAAGCAAGAGAGGCACTCTTCTCAAGTGCAATTTTGATGTTAGAGAATAGTTTATTAATTTTTAAAGAGAGAGAGACACATGGATGTGAGAGCACAACATTGATCAGCAGCCTCCTGCACAGCCCCCACCGGGACTTGAGCCTGAAAACCGGTCATGAGCCCTGACCAGGAATCAAACCAGCAACCTCCTGGTGCACAGGACATCACCCAACCGACTGAACCACACCAGCCAGGGCAAGATAAATAATATTTTACTAAAAAAAAAAAAAATCAATGCAAAAAACGTATAATAAACAAAATTTAAAGTAAGGCAGAATCTGACTCTGTACTTGCATGACTCCTGATCCCAGCCCTGTGGGGTCCTGCCTGTACTTAAAATGCTGGTGTTTTGTTCATCAGGGAGTATTTGCATTAATTTTGATTTTTAAAACAGATTGCATTACCATGGCATTTATCTGCACTACCATGACTTTTGGTACTTCCTTAAATGTTGCACTTGCCTCACCCTCGTACCAGCCCTGAGCATCAGTAAAACAAACTCTTTTAAAATCTTCCTGGTCCCGTCCCCATCCCACCAAACGAAATCTCAGCATACTTTGATGATGGCAAGACACTTTTTCATACACAAAAATGGAAAGCTTACCGGTAACACTAATAACAGCCAAATGTGGGACTTGGGTAAGTTCTTGCTTGGCACAGTTCATTTAGCAGGATTATAAATGGAAATTCTAACAGACTTCTGGATCTCAGAGTGAAAAATCATCAATTAAAATGATCTTAAATTTCTTCATCTGAACATAAGAAACTAAGAACTGAGGCTGAGAAATATACTGATTTGAGTATTTTATTTATTATAATGCAAATTAATGTGTTTGTTATATAGTCAAGGCTTCAATTGGATGGTATAATTAATTCTCAGAATCTGATACTTTGTGGTCGAGTATGGTCAGCATGGGTGTCATCCATAATAGATTTTATCCATTTTGTTCAATGGCATTGCAGGTGGGTAGAGGCAACATGGAATAGCAGTGAGAACCCAGGCGTGACATGTATTACCCATATCAATTTGAACAAGTCATTAAATATCCTTGTGTCTCACTTTCCTCATCTGTAAAATGGGGCTACAATTCACCTTAAAAATCATTTCATTTTTTTTTTAAAAGCACCTTAATTACTCTTTCTTTTATTTATGCTAACTAATTACAGGCCATTTTTATTATCCTTGATCTCTAAAATTATAAAAGACTAGAGGCCGGGTGCACGAAATTTGTACACTTGGGGAGGGGGGGTGCCCTCAGCCTGGATTGCGAGAGGGCGCAGGCCAGGCCTAGGGACTCAACCGGTGCACGATCGGGGCTGGGGAGGGATACGGGATGTTGGACAGCCAGGGAGGGACCAGGGAGGGCTCCAGGGCATGTCCGGCCCATCTCCCTCAGTCCCAATCAGCCGGACCCCATCAGCAAGCTAACCTACCGGTCAGAGTGTCTGCCCCCTGGTGGTCAGTGCACATCATAGCGAGTGGTTGAGCGGCCTTAGCATATCATTAGCACATTATGCTTTGATTGGTTGAATGGACGACCGGACACTTAGCATATGAGGCTTTTATTATATAGGATAATTTTGAAAAATAAAGAATTATTTCTAAAGAACATTTTGAAAAGGGAGACAAGAATAAGTAGAGCCAGATTTTGTTTTTAAAAAATAATGATTACAAAACTTTGTGGAGCCCAGCATATTGGCATGCATATGCCAAGTGGGAGATACTTCTAATCTGTAACTTCCCTTCTCTCTAAAATCAATAAAAACATATTAAAAAAAAAAAAAAAAGTCCAAGCCTGCCTCCTGTCCTTGGAAAAATGCTCCTGGTATTCACGTCTGGAGGAGCCAACCCTTTGTCTCTCCACTGACATCAGCAAAACCTTCCTGGAATGTCACTTGGGTTATTTAATCGGGTCATTAATTCACTTTCTCTCCTGGCAAATCAGCAAGTACTTATTAAGCATCTACTGTGCGCCCACGAGCTAATCCCAGGATCATCTGAGATGAGCGTAGATGGGTAAACCAGAAATAAATACCCAGGCATGACCAAAATAGATTATTGTCAAACCCACCTGTCCAGAGGCTTCAAAGGCAACGAACTGAAAGGGATGTTTTTTAGTTGGCCTTTAGAGAAGTCATAGCCACGAGAATGCTTTCAGATTTATTTTCATTTAGAAATCTCCCAAGGACGTGGGAGACAAAGATTGAGGAATAATTCTAGATTAAAGAAGACTCAAGACACTTGACAACAACATGTAAGGCTGATCCTGGATTAGATCCTAGATGGGGGAACTGGCTATACACGGCGTTACTGAAGACTGCTGAAACTGAAATATGAACCGCAGATTAGATAATAGTATTGAATCAATGTTAACCTTTCTGAATTTTATAATTATATTGTGGTTATGTAGTCAAACATATTTGTTCTTAGAAAATACTAGTACACACTCAAATATTAAGGGGTAAATGTGCCAACAACTTACTTTCAAGCAGTATATATATGTGTGTGTGTGTATGTGCGTGCGCGCGCATATACACACACATATACAGGGTGTCCCCCCAAAAAATGTATACACACTTTAACAGCTGATGGCTCAATTTTGAAAATGAAATGTATTTTAATAAACACTGCCTTTATAATTATTCAACGTGTGTGTATACACTTTTTTTGGGATACCCTATATATACTTATACACAAATACAGATACATACATAAATATATATATATCTATATATGTATATATGTATACACACACACACACACACACACACACATACACACACACATATACAGGGTGGGGCAAAAGTAGGTTTACAGTTGTTATACAAATAAAACAATAATTAATAAATAGTAATACAAGAATAAACTCTGTTTTGCATATTCACAACTGTAAGCCTCCTTTTGCCCCACCCTGTATATGCATGTACATAGAGAGAGAGCAAATGCAGCGAAATGTGAACAGTGAATCTGGGGGAAGGATATTCTGGGATTTTTTAATACTATGCTTGCAGCTTTTTTGTAAATTTGAAATTATTTCAAAGTAAAAGGTTTAGAAAAGGAATAATAGGAAACTCCTGAGGGCCTTCACGAACAGACTGTGATGTCATTGCTCCCTCAAGGTCAACAGAAGGAATCGCGGTCCGATGGGTGTGGATTACCCACAGGACCAAGCTGACACTGTGTCTGAGGTGCTGGAGGTGACACCTGTCTGAGTTGACAACACCTCCTGGCAGCTATCAGGAACCCCAACATTACGGAACCTTTGCACTGTCCTTGTGACCCCACAGTCAGCCCCTGGAAGTGGCAGTCTGCCCTCTGGCGCCCTCTCAGCGGCTCCTCCCTGCGGCCCCAGGCTGGGCTGTGGCACCTCTGGCCCTTTCTCTCCCCCAGAGTCAGCGCACCCTTCTGCCAAAGTCTTAGGAGGAGTTGAGCCCTGGGCTCGAAGGCAGGAACCTGTGCTGTTCCCTCCAGATCCGAGGCAGCCTGGCCAGAAAGATACGGTGCAAAATCCCCCAAGTTTCTAAGAACATCTCAGAGCCCCCGAATTAGCCAAATGCCTGGGCGCCGGCCTAGAGTGGAACGCCCCACCCCCAAGACACCGCTCAGTCACAGACTGAGTCAAGGTGCACGCGCTGAGGCCTGTCGAACTAGATGGCTAGGAGGGGCTGGGATCTCTGCTGACTTCGGAAGCAACAGATCCGATGGAGGCTCTGAGGATGCCGGTTCCACACACTGGCCCTCCAGCCCTCAGAACTCACTCAACATAAAACCGTTCCAATGCCAGCCAAGCCTGGGTATCGCCATCTGCCTGCCAGAGCCAACCCACTGACTTCCAATTAGCCGTGAGAGGAAGTGGAAAGGCCACCAGCTGCAGGGGCTTCAAAGAGGAGGAGGTCACGGAGATCCCTAACAAGAGAATCAATCACAGAGTCCTGAAGGAGAACAGCAGGAGAAGACGGTCTTGCTAGTTCCCACGAACCTGGTTACTAGACTCTGAAGGCCCCAGGCAGGCCCGCGGCCCCGGCAGCCTCCTGCTGAGGACAAAGCCCTTTCTCCTCCAGCTCCAAGGACTCTCTGATGTGTGTGTGATTAAGATCGGCTTCCTGCTGTTGCCATTCACAGAGGCTGTTCTCTGTGACTGCCTGACACAAGCCCGGCACAGAGCTAGTTCTCAAGGGCAGCCAACACTTGCATGGCCATTACCCAGTGCCAGGCACCGTCCTAGGCACCTGGCAGGGAACAACTCAGCCGCCCCGTGACCACGGTTCTCCTAGTACCCCCCCACCCCCTTCGGTAGATGTGGAAACTGAGGCACAGAGAGGAAAAGGAACATGCCCACTGACCTAGAAAACAATGAAACCAGGATTTGGACCTCAGAGTCTGGCCTGAGCCTGTGTTTTTAACCACTTCCTTATGTGAGGCCTCCCGGTTTGTTCTATGAGCTGCTTCTAAACACAAAAACAAAAACCCATAAATGAGGAAATAAACTCACTTCAAAACTCATAGACAGACAGCAACAGATGGATAAGGGGGTCTGCAAAGCAGGTTGATAGAAGATAGGAAAAAGGAGTGAGTCTCATTGTCACCTCCTGTCCTTGTAATCTGCACCGTATCCTTCATTCACTCATTCATTTATTCATTCATCCTCTCCTATTTAGAATTCAGAGCCTACTAGGTGTTGGGGGAGGGGGGGAAATGAGAGGAGGACAATTTATTTATTTATTTTGTTCATCTTCAGCTGAGGATATTTTCCCAATGATTTTTAGAGAGAGTGGGAAGGAGAGGGAAAGACAGAGAGAAACATCGATGTGAGAGAAACACGTCGATTGGTTGCCTCCTGCACACGCCCTGACCAGGGCCGGAGAACCTGCGACCGAGGCAGGGGCCCTCTCTGATCCCTGGCCGTTGCCAGGACTCTCTTCTGCCTGCGCACTGCCCAGTACTCCTCATGTGGCCTGAGCCACAGGTCCCATTTTCCTCCTCCTTCCCAAACCCAGGCTTAAAGACAACCTACCAAATCCATGCAGTTCCCACAAAGTATGGCCCACTAGACCCAAGGGAGGCGGGTCAAGGACATCTCCCCGGTCATAGGTCACATCTCCCAAAACTCAGGACCACGGCACACACCTCCGAGGCTCTAGAAGCCCTGCGATGACAAAGCTTGGCTCAGGAGCCGGCGGGACGGCTGAGGTGGCGGGGCCTTAATGCCCCATAATCCTCAGCAGCAGCACCTCCAGCTACTCAAACCTACGTCAAGCCCTCGTGCTTGCTACGCATCGGTGGTTTTCCATCACCGACTGCCGGCCCATGTGGAAACTCCAGAGCCACCCCTGGCAACCGGCCAGGTGTCCTGTGATTGGGAGGAATGAACATCTCCCCAGTCGGTGATGCTCCTTTCTTTCGAACTCTCAGGACCCTGGCTCCTAGTCTCCTTTCCCTCTCCTTCATCTTAAAGAAGCTGATGCCTTTATTTACACTGAATTGTACGTGACCGAGACCGTGTGTCCCCTCTGCAGGACTCTCGTCTCGGTTTGCTCCTCTCCCCACAGCCCAGATCCATTTTCTTCTCTCTCTGTTCCCAGAAGGCTGACCCCTGAAGACCGCATCGCCAGGCCCCTTCGTCCTCTGGCTTCGGTTGGGTTTGGCCCGTGGGGGGCCCTGCCAGGAGGACCGAGGGCAAGAGGAGGGAGCATGGGAATAGTTCATCCCCCTGCAGCCTCGCCCCACGTGGCTGTGGCTGCATCTCGACAGCCTCCGTCCCCCTCAGGGAGGCTCCTCCGCCGCTCAGCTCTCACTGGGCTCCCTTTGGCCCTTCCACCCTCAGGTGCTGCTACCAGCTGCCGGCTGTCCAAGTCCCAGGGCACCTCGCCATCCCTGCTGGGTCCTTCCATCCTGCCCACCTCACGGTAGATGGTCCTGCCACTAATTGCCTTATTTTATTTTTCAGTTGAACCCTTTTGAGTGTCCTTCTGTTTCCTGCTGCAAGGACTCTGAGACAGAACGTTGCATTTTTATTAGGGTACAAGATCCCGATTTGGCTTCAGCCAAAGCAATGAAGCTCTAGTCACAGAATTTGGGGCGTGAGGGAGTCCAGAGAGAGGAGGAGAGGGGGCCAGTGTTTCACAATACCTTCAAACCATCAAGGCCGGAAGTGAGCTTGTCCATAATTTTATTCTGATCGGCCACCATGGGCTAAGAAGCTGCGTGTGCCAGACACGGTGCTCAGGATCGTGGGAACTCAGACCAGGCCCCACGTCCTAGAACCTCACACTCAGGGACACTCGGGGCAGGATGAACGCCCTGGGATGGAATTGAATGTGACAGGCAGCCAAGCAGGGCAAAGCCACGGAGATAAGGGCCTAATCAGAGTTCAGACGGAGAACAGCGGCACCACAGCAGACCGGGGCTTTGTTCCGAAGCTGGAGACCTGGGAGGACCTCGCAGAGTGGAGGAGCAGGTCCTGCAGGACCTTGGGGCCCCTCAGCAGCCTCAGCCCAGAAGCCGGAGAGTCCCCTTTCCGCAGCCTCTCTGCAGAAGCCTTCCTGGCCACCCAGGCAGTTTCATCTGCTCCTCCCCTGGACTCTTACTAAACATCTACTTTCCTCCCACAGCTCCCAACTGACTGATCAAGTGCTTACCCTTGTCACGCACTGGGCTCATCCAATCCTCCCCACCACCCGACTGGGCAGGCGTTCATCATCCCATTTTACAGTTCAGGAAACTCAGGCTCAGCCCCAGGGACTGGCCCACCCCTTGATAAGTGACACCGGAAGCAGCAGGATTTGAATCCAGAGTGCCTGAAAGGCATGCTCTCAGCCACGGCGTTATCTGCCTTGATTTCTAACTCGTACAGGAAGAGCAGCATCTACAACCAGCCCTGGTGGTGCCAAGCACTTTGGATGGTGTGTCTAATTTAGTCTTCACAGCACCCCCGTGAGGTGGGTCCTAGTATTACCCCCCACTTGACTGAAGAAGAAACTGTCCCTCCAAGAGGTGGCTTCCCTCCCTCAAGGGCCCACTGCCAGGTCACGGTGGAATCAGGGTTTGAACCCAGTTGACCAACTCAGAGTTCACACTCCCAGCCACTACGTTCCTTGAGGGTAGGGCCTAGGCTGTTATTATTTTTTTAATAGACCTGATTTTGTAGAATGGTTTTAGATTTACAGAAGAATTGTGAAGAAAATGCAGTTTTCTAATTGCTCTGGCAAGAATCAAAATGGAAAGAGTGACTATCCTTATCTTATTCCTGATCTTAGAGGAAAAGCTTTTAGCTTTTTACCATTGAGTAGGATGTTAGCACTGGACCTGTCCTACATGGCCTTTATCATGTTGAGGTACGTTCCTTCTACACCCACTTTGTTGAGAGTTTTCATCATAAATGTATGTAGAATTTGGTCAAATGTTTTCTCTGCATAGATTGAGATGATCGTATGACTTATCCTTCATTTTGTTAATGTGATGTATCACATTGATTGATTTGCATATGTTGAACCATCCTTGCATCCCTGGAAGAAATCCCATTTGATCATGATCTATGATCCTTTCAATGTATTGTTGGATTCAGTTTGCTAATATTTTGCTTGTTAATATCTATGTTCATAGAGAATATTGACCCGTGCTTTTCTTTTCTTGTGGTGTCCTTGTCTGGTTTCGATATCAGGGTAAAGCTGGCCTTGTAAAATGAGCTTGGAAGTGTTCCCTCCTCTCCTATTTTTTGGAAGAGCTTGAGAAGGATTGGTATTAATTCTTCTTTGAACGTTTGGAAGAATTCACCAGTGAAGCCATCTGGTCCTGGACTTTTGTTTGTCGGGAGATTTTTGATTACTGATTCCATGCCCTTACTAGTAATCAGTCGATTCAGATTTTCTATTTCTTCATGAATATGGAAAGACAAATAATGTATGATCTCACACATAAGCAGAATCTAAGAAGAAGGGAAAAAAAGACACAAACAAACAGAAACCAAACTCACAGAAACAGAGAATAGATGGTAGTTGCCAGAAGTAGGGAGTGGGGGTGGGCAAAATGGATGATGGTGGTCAAAAGGTACAGTGACAACAACAACAAAAACAAATACAGAGAGTTGCCATATACCCAAGCCCAGTTTCCCATACATTAGTGTGGTACTTATGTTACAATTAATGCACCAGTGTTGATCGATCATTATATCGACAGTCCACCATTTAATCAGTTTTCCTTAGTTTCCCTAATGTCCTTTCTGTGTTCTAGGACCCCATCCAGGACCCAGCGTTACATGGAGTCACCATGCCTTCTTAGGCTCCTCTGATAGTTTCTCTGACTTTCTTTCTTTTTGATGATCTTGACAGTTTTTTAAAATTGTGGTAAAATATGCATGATGAAATTTACCATCTTAATCCTTTTCAAGTGTACAGTCTGTAGTGCTCTATGTACACTCACATTATTGCATAACAGATCTCCAGAACATTTTCATCTTGCAAAACTGGAATTCTACACTCACTAAAAAAAAAACTCTTCTTTTTCCTCTCTCCCCGGCCGCTGGTAACCACTGTTCTACTTTCTGCTTCTATGAATATGACCACTTTAGATATCTAAGTGGAATCAGACAGTATTTGTCTTTCTGTGACTGGCTTATTTCAATTACCATAATGTCCTCAAGTTCCACCCATGTATACTGTATGCATAGTCCATATTTTGTTTATCCATTCATCCACTGACAGACACTGAGATTCTCCCACCGTTTGGCTGTTGTGAACATGAGTGTAAAAACATCTCTTAGAGACCCTCCTTCTAATTCTTTTGGATATGTGCTGAGAAATGGTATTGGTAGATCAGACGGTAATTGAGGAACCACCACACTGTTTTCCACAGCAGCTGTACCATTTTATATTTCCGCCAACAATGCACAAGGGTTCCAATTTCTCCACATCCTTGTTAACATCTGTAATTTTTAAAATAGTAGCCATCCTAATGGGTGTGCAGTTATATTATTGTGGTTTGATTTGCATTTCCCTGATGATTAGTGATGTTAACTTTTCATGTGCTCATTGGCTATTTGCGTATTTTCTTTGGGGAAATCTATTCAAGTATTTTCTCTACATTTTCATCAGGTTTTCGCTGAATCATGAGAACTCTTTATACATTCTATATGTCAACTCCTTGGCGATAGATGATTCTCCCCTTCTATCGCTGGCCTTGTCACTGAGTTGATTGTGTCCTTTGATGCACAACCTTGACAGTTTCGAGGAGGATGGTCAGGTACCCTGCAGGACGCCCTCTATTGAAACTTGACTAACGTTTTTCTCACAATGAGGCTGTGGTTATGGGTTGTGGGGAGAATGGTCACATAGTTCAGGGGCCATTTTCATCACATCAGGTCAAGGACACATACTATCAACATGATTTATGACTGTTAATGTTGACCTTAATCACCTGCCTGGGGTCCCAGATTTCCCCAGTACAGAGTTACTCTTTCTCCCCGCCACCACCCCCCACTCACATTTCCCATAGTGCACTCTTTGGAAGGAAGTCATTATGTACAACCTTTGGTTTCTCCACACTAAATACACCTTCATAAATAGTCCCTTTATTAGACGCTCCTCAAATTATTGGCTGGGACCCTGGCTACAATCTAGACAGATAATAAGTTTGATTTTTTTTTAACTTTTTATTGTGGAACATTTCAAACTTATACAAAGTAAAGAGAATAACATACCTCCCAGTTTCAACAATTATGAACATTTTGCCATTCTTTTTTTTTTTTTAATGTTTTTTGTTATTGTTATTTTTAAAATATATTTTTACTGATTTCAGAAAGGAAGGTAGAGGGAGAGAAAGATAGAAACATCAACGATGCGAGAGAATCATTGATTGGCTGCCTCCTGCACGACCCCTATTCAACCTGAGCACATGCCCTGGCCAGGAATCAAACCATGACCTCCTGATTGATAGGTCAACGCTCAATCACTGAACCACACCAGCTGGGCTATTCTGCCATTCTCGTTTTATCTATACCTCTACCCACTTCCCATCCTACTCTATGTCATTACTATTTTCTTATTGGTCCCCCCCCCACACACACACACACACACACACTTTCTTTAGCTAACAGTTGCAGGTATTAAAACCTGCAAATCTTAGGCTATACCATTTTAACAAGCGGGTGCAGCCGTGCAACACACGGCCCTTTACAATGTAGAGCGTGTCCATCTCCCACTCTCCTCTGTCCCTTCTCATCCAGTGCCCTCCACCCACCTACCCAGAGACGACAACTGTTCCGATTTTGTCACCTTCAGTTAATTTTTCCTGTTCTAAAACTTCATATAAATGGAATGGCATAGTTTGCACTTTTTTTTTCCCTCTGGCTTCTTTCATTGAGTATCGTGTATCTGAGGTTCACCCACGCTGTTGTGCGTATCAGTATGGCAATGTGACTTTTTTTTTTAAATATATATATTTTATTGATTTTTTACAGAGAGGAAGGAAGAGGGATAGAGAGCCAGAAACATCGATGAGAGAGAAACATCGACCAGCTGCCTCCTGCACACCCCCTACTGGGGATGTGCCCGCAACCAATGTACATGCCCCTGACTGGAATCGAACCTGGGACCCTTCAGTCCACAGACCGACCCTCTATCCACTGAGCCAAACCAGTTTTGGCGCAATGTGACTTTTTATTGCTGAGCGGTGTTCCCTGGAATGCGTGTGCCATCGCTTGTTTCCCCGTCCTCCTGTTGATGGGCATTTGGGTTGTTCCCAGTTGGGACTGCTGTGACTACAGCTGTACAAGTCTAGTCTTTTTGTGGGTGTATGTTCTCATTTTTGTTTATAAGTACCTTTCTGTACGTTTCTGTATCCATCAGTGCTCAAAAAAATGTGAAGAAATAAATGGGGTCACAGGACTAAGAGCCATAATCAAGTTCCTGTGTTGTACACGAACCCAAAAGCTGAGTAAAAAGGAAGGACAGCTAAGATAGCCACGTGGGGATTCAGTTAAGAATTCTGAAAGAGAGCAGGCTTTGAAGAAGAGCCAAAACACAGGGACAACCAGGAGACGGCCCCCTGCAAGGGACAGAGACTTCCCTCCCACCCGCTGGCCGGACGGGGAGCCCGGGAGGGGGTCCCTGCCGGAGTCCCCCTGAGGCACTGTGGGGCGGCGGGCCTGCCTGGGCACAGGCCACGATGCCCACGGTTTGTTGGTGAGACTTTTCTCCATGTTTTGCGTCCCGTGGAGGAGCATGCGGCCCCTTTGTGTTTGCCTCTCCCCAGGCGCTCCTGGATCGCTGCCCTGAGAGCCGGCCTGGCCCGGGGACTCCAGAGCAGGCGGCGTCCGGCCATCTTTTCTCCTTGGCTCCGGGCGATGTTTGTGTGTGGTTGGGAGATCTGGGTTCCTGCCATTCGCTGGCCATGTGTGCCTGTGTCGCCGGAGTTCCTTCCAGCCCGAAAACAGGACGACCCAGTGACTATGCTGCTGTTTCCAATACACGTTGGGTGGTTTTTCTTCCTTCTTACAAAGGTCTATGTGTTCACAATGAAAAGTCAGAAAACCAACAAGGGAGCAGAAGAGACTATAAAATCACTCAGTCTCCCCGCCCGGGGCTGTTGCTAACATGCACTCACTCACCTCACCCAGAGTGGTGGAGCGCCCGCCACGGACCGAGCCGTCGGAAGCATGTCCTTTTACTCTTTCCTTTTATGATCTAATGAAGCCATCCTGCTCTGTCACCCGGCTTTCACGGAAGAGACAGTTGTGAGCGTACCCCCATGTCAGTAAATATTTCCCTACAACGTTCCAGTTTTTCGTGTTCATAAACACGCTCGGAGCTGGATTCCGAGGAAATTCGTCACTGTGTCTGTAGGATAATTCCTAGAAGTAGGGTTCCTAGGCTAATTAGTAATCACACCCAGGAGGCGCTCGGCAGGCAGTGCCCAAATGGCCGATATCCCCAGCCTTTCTCTACCTCAGGGGTCCTCAAACTTCTTAAACAGGGGGCCCGTTCACTGTCCCTCAGACCGTTGGAGGGCCGGACTATAGTTTAAAAAAAACGATGAACGAATTCCTATGCACACTGCACATATCTTATTTAGAAGTAAAAAAACAAAACGGCAACAACACCCGCATGTGGCCCGCGGGCCGTAGTTTGAGGACGCCTGGTCTACATCCTTCCACTCATACATACCCATTGAAAAGGGGCCAGAGCTGCCTTGCCCATTATAGCGGGTACCGGGCTCACGTGTATATTTAAGTTAAAATTAAAGAAACAGTTCAGGTCCTTGATTGCACCAGCCACATTTTAAGCACTTAGTAGGCGTATGTAGAGAGTGGTTACTGTGATAGGACAGAAATTGCATTTCCATTATCGAAGGAACTTCAATTGGCCATCACTGGTCCAGAAAAATGTTCAATGAATGTTCATTATTGTTATTTTGGGCTAGAAAGATTTGGGTTGATTTTTCCGTTTTATTGCCCCATTTTATAACGAGCACTTCCCAAGTATTGGTTTGCAGGGATGATGTTTGAAAGCCCTCTCCCCTTTGGGGGGCTGTTCCTCAGGCCCAGCAGCCACCTATACACGGAATGGATCACAGGAAATCTTCAAAGCTCCTATGTCTAGTCATTGAGTTTGAATTCTAATTTCCTTCCTAGAGCTCAAAGAAGTTATCTATACCAACCTACTTATATATGCATAAATAAATTCTGCAAGAATGCATAAGAAATTAGGAACATTACTCACCTAGAGCGTGGGGAGTGGGTGTCTCTGCAGATGAGGACAGGAATGGAGGAGAGATTTTCCATGTGAATGTATCACCTATTGAAAAATGGATTTAAATATCTCTTTTTTAATCAAACAAAGGGCATACAATTGTCAAAAACAACCTAATAATAGACAGTGAAATTTCCTTTCCCTGAAGGTTATTATTGGCAGGTTGGTGAGAATCCTTCCAGACTTGGATTTGTTGTGGACAATCACATGTAATCTATAATAATAAAAGAAGATGCTAATTGGACCGGACGAAGCCGGGGCTGTGAGGGAAGCCCGGGTCCTGGGTGCCAGAGGGAAGCTGGTGCCGGCAGCCGGGAGAAGGAAGGCCTACTCTTGCACGAATTTCGTGCATCGGGCCTCTAGTATCTATAGAAACAGGACCGTAGGTACCTATGCTCTACAGCAGGGGTGGGGAACGTCTGGTCCACGGGCCGTTTAAAGCTCAAGAAATCATCTGGTCTGGCCCTGCCAAGGCATTAGGGGTGAGTTAACCCAATGTTTGACCACATGGAGCAGGCTCATTTTTAAGTTGATAATTTCGTATGGCTCTCAAATGATGTTATAAATATCCAAATGGCCCTTGCTCTTCAGCCTGCTTTAACACGTCTAGACACTTGATCCTGACAGTGAGCTTGTAACCCCTTTCTGGTGATAAGGGCTAGAAAAAGAGGGCTCCTAAAACTGCAGGGTTTTTCTCTCTGGCCTTCCCAGGTGGCCTTTGATAACACCTCCATGCAATAAATGCACGATTTTAGTGACGAGTTCAATAATTTTGGCAAAGACCCCCAGGCTACCACCACCCTAATCAAAACATAGAACCTGCTCATCACCCCCAAAAATTCCTGCAACACTTTAAAAAAAAAAAAGAGTTCAGCCGAAACCGGTTTGGCTCAGTGGATAGAGCATCGGCCTTCAGACTCAAGGGTCCCAGGTTCGATTCCGGTCAAGGGCATGTACCTTGGTTGCAGGCACATCCCCAGTGGGGGGTGTGCAAGAGGCAGCTGGTCGATGTTTCTCTCTCATCGATGTTTCTTACTCTCTATCCCTCTCTCTTCCTCTCTGTAAAAATATCAATAAAATATATTTTTAAAAAAAGAGTTCAGCACACATACTAAGGGTATTTGTTTCGTAAAACTTGCATCTCAGTTACTCTTAAGTAGGGGTCCTCAAACTTTTTAAACAGGGGGCCAGTTCACTGTCCCTCAGACCGTTGGAGGGCCGGACTATAGTTGAAAAAAAACGATGAACAAATTCCTATGCACACTGCACATATCTTATTTTGAAGTAAAAAAACAAAACGGCAAAAACACCCGCATGTGGCCCGCAGGCCGTAGTTTGAGGACGCCTGCTCTTAAGGGTACACACACGACTAACTCACATTATCAGGCAGTAGTGCCAGTCACAGTAAAAAATATGTGCAAGTCCTCATGGGAACACCCAGTGCCATGCACAGCGCTGGTGGCGGTTGTAGGAGTGCAGTGTCTCGCTCTGAGGGTTGCTATGTGCCAGGCTTTCTGCTAAGCAACGACGTGCATCCTCCCGTTGAATCCCACAGCCTTCTACGTGGGGCCTCGTCACCGCATTCTGCAGCTGAGGAAACCCAGGCTGCACGCTCTGCTCTGGAGGCTGGATCTACTGATTCCGAAATGTATTGCTCGCCATGCCTGGGTTTCCTCTGGGTGGGCTTTTACCGCCACCTGAAATGCCCCGTCATGGAGGACAAGGACAATACCTGTCAGTCCGCCTCGGTGCACTTATTCAAGCACAGCAGACGTGATAAGGAGAGAGAGAAAAGACACAGTCCTCCCTGCATGGAGCTCGCAGTCCAAAGAGAAACACAAGGTCAGGGTCCTCGCTGTCACCCTGGGTGCAACCCTGGGTGTGATGGGCTGCTGTTCCTCCCCGCGGCTGCTGGGAATGTGGCTGAGACCGTCCTGGCAGTCAGGACAGGTGGACCCTGCAAGACCCACTCCCTACTCAGTTGCTCTGAAAGGCCTGAGACCTGGAGTCCTGGGTCCGAGGCTGCTGGAGGGACAGGCCAGGGCTTGTGCTGGAAACAGTGGAGCCCTCCTACCAAGCAACTGACCACAGCGCAGCAGGGGTAGAACTTAGAGCACGGAATTTCTTTTTTATTTTATTTTATTTTATTTTATATATATACATATATTTTATTATTGATTTCAGAGAGGAAGGGAGAGGGAGAGATAGAAATGTCAATGATGAGAGAGAATCATTGATCGGCTGCCTCCTGCACGCCCCCCATTGGGGATCAAGCCCGCAACTCGAGCATGTGCCCTTGACCAGAATTGAACCCGGGACCTTTCAGTCTTCAGGCCGACGCTCTATCCACTGAGCCAAACCGGCCAGGGCAGCACAGAATTTCTTTGTCATTAGGGTCTTTGTGCACCTCCATGATACACCGGTAGATACTACTATCAGTCTCTCAGTTCAAAAGAGTCAAAAGAGAGAGCATATGCCCTGGCCGGCATGGCTCAATGGTTAGAGCACCAGCCCTGTGCACCAAAGGGCCAGTGGTTTGATTCTCGGTCAAGGGCAGGAACCTGGGTTGCACGTTCCCTGACCTGGTTGGGGCATGTGCAAGAGGCAACCAGTCAATGTCTCTCTCTCACCTCTCTCTCTCTCTCTCTCTCTCTCTCTCTCTCCCTCCCCACCCCCTTCCCTTTCACTCTCTCTGAAAATCAATGGAAAAATATCCTCAGGTGAGAATCAAAACAAAATAAAAAAAACAGATGGCACAGATTCTGTCTTTCAGTCAGTCCTAATTGCTTTCACCCTAACTCATTTCACTAATGAGCCTGTTTATCTAAGACCCAAACTCCTTTCTCCATTAGATTCTCTGGGATCATTAAATCTTCTGACCATTAAGGAATGTCTTAAATCATTATTCTTGGACATCACTGGCCTCAGCATACACCCCCACACACACACACACACACACACACACACACACACACACCATGGCCTGGAAAAGTCAGTGCATCGCCAGTGGAGACCAGCTTTCATTAAAGGAACTAAATTCCTTACGGCCTCCTCAGTGTGCTCACCTGGTCTCCCCAGCCAGGGACGATGGGGAAAGAACTGGAATCAGAATTGGATCCAAGCTCTGTCACTTGCTAGCTCTGTGACCCTGGGCAATTTACCTAATCTCTCTGAACTTCAGTCTCCTCATCTCAAAAGAAAGAAAAGAAAAAAAGGCTTAGAACATTAACATGAGCCTTGCAGGGTTATTGAGGTCAGGGTATGCAGTTGGCACCTAATACATATCAGCCCCTCCTCCCCGCTCCTGCCTGCCAAGGAGACTGAACTCCTGCGGAGACGAGAACAGCCAAGCACCTTTCTCTCGGAAGGCTTTGTATCTCTGTTATTGTTTTGTTCCTGGAAGGGCACAAACAGGAACCCTGGGGCTGGCAGGAACGCTAACCTTGGCCCTTCCAAAAGGTACCAGGCCACAGTTCCCACGGGGCCTGCCCTCAGTGCGGTCTAACACATTAGGCACCAAGTGGTCCCTCTCTCTCCATCTGCTCCACCGCCAAGAGGTCCCAGCCAGCATCGCCCACTCACCTGGGCCCCTACCGGCCTGGCACCGGCGCCGACTTCCGCCCTGGCTCTCCCAGAAGACCCTTCTCCCCACGGGGCCGGCTCCAACCATGCAAACCAGGCCCCGTCAGACACCTGCTCTGTCCACGCTCTCCGACCCTTCCTGCCACGCCCGCGGGATCTATCTTCTGCCGACCTCTGCCACGGCAGCTCCTGCCTCCCCCGGCCTGACTCTGCGCCAGCCACACGTGTTTCTCTTTTCCTCCAACAGGCCAACGTGTTCCAGCCTCGGGCCTTTGCAGCTGCTCCCCCCACCTGGAGTGCTCCCCCCTCAATGGATGCTTCCTTTGCAGAGCTCGGGCGCCAGCTCCGAGGCCCTCTTCCTCTGACCGTGTCCCCACCACCATCACCTCTAATCCCTCCACCCACTTTCATGGTCGTCCTGGCACTTGTCTCTGCCTCTGCTCTGTCCTTCTTACTTGCCCCAAGGACCTGGGACACTGCCCAGCCCACGGCCGGCGCACAATCCGTGTGTTAAGCAAAGGAACCTTTGTGTCACCACGGAAGCATCCATCAGTGTTCCCCAGGATGGTCTCTCTTCGTTGTAGAACTTCCAACATGTCAGTGTCTAGACAGTCCTTTTATTTTTGGCATTTTGGCAAAGTGGCTCGTCGCTTCTGGCGTTTCACAAAACCAGACGCCCGTCTCCCTGGTCTCATCCACAGCTGTGGCCGCCGCTTGGAGAATCGGCCGAGACTCTCGCTGCCCAGCCCCTTTGTAACCAGGAGGCGCGCCGATGAGGCCAGGGCTTTGCAAATCCCACGGGGACGTTCTGCTGCCTGAAAAACTGGAGCGCCGCGGGGCTGGAGCCTTCGAGCCAGAGGCAGCCCGAGTCCAGCGAGGCCCCAGCGCCTCGGCGGCTGGACACGTGGGATTGATTCAGGCAGGAGCCAGGCAAGAAATGCTGGCCCCTGGGAAGCACTCAAGAAAGGGAATTTTAAGATTCAGACTGAAAAGAAAGCAGGAGGGGGGAGACAGTGGGTAGAGGGTAAGAAGGATTCACCCTACTTAACCCAGGGGATCTCAAGGGGCTAAGATTGATATTAAATGTTAAATTTGGGGGGGGGGGGTGCGTGTGTTTACGAAGAGGGCCTATAGTTTTTATCAGGCTTGCAATAGGATCTGTGCCCCAAAAGGTTAAGAACCACGGAGCTGGCAGGCATGCAATTAGGTTAGCGAATCATCTCCATCCTAAACATGACCTGAACTGAAACAATCACGAGAAAGGAAAAGTGCTTTGCGCTCCAAAGAAAACAAAAGCCATTTCCAACAGGAATTGGCTGTCACATTCTCTGCGCTTGGAAAAAAAATCAACAGAGCATCCGCCCAGCCTGCCCAGGGCCCATCCCTTAAGCCCAGGTCTCCAGGGAAGGCCGCGAGCCTTTGTTTTCCAGTCTGTGGGCAACTGGCTGGGCAGGGAGCCAGCGGGGAGAGACCTCGATGGGAGAAAAGGCCGAGATGTGCCGCGTGGTGCGGCTGGGAGCCCCGGAGGGGGCTCAGGCTGATGCCCCGGACCCACCGGGTGCGGAGGAATGTGCTGGCCGCAGGCCCGGTGGTCTCTCGGGCTTTCTTGATCTGTCACCAGCCAGGCTGTCGGGCCGGCTTCTCCCTCTGGGTGCTCCAGGGCACCGCAGTATTGGTCACAGGCCTGGATGCTTTTTTCTTTTCCTTTTAAAAATATATTTTTATTGGTTTCAGAGAGGTAGGGAGAGGGAGAGAGAGAGAGAAATATCAACGAGGAGAGAGAATCATGGGCCGGCTGCCTCCTGCAGTCCCCCGACTGGGGATCGAGCCCGCAACCTGGGCATGTGCCCTTGACCGAAATCAAACCTGGGACCCTTCAGTCCGCAGGCCGGCGCTCTATCCACGGAGCCAGACCTGCGAGGGCGTGGGTGCTTTTCTAAGCAGATTTTGGACTCTTCGTGGCTGGCAAGCCCGCGTTCCTCCTTGTGGCCACCCAGCCAGCAGATGGGAGCTCCTGCCTTTTGAAAGCTGTCGCATCTGGTGCTCAGAGGGACACTCCCTTCCCCTGGCCCTTCTCGCCTGTGTCAGGGGAGGACCTGGGACGTGGCAGAAGTCCCAATAAATGCTGGAAGGAGACGCCTGAGCAGGCGGGCAGGCCCGGAGCCAGCGTGTGGTGCCAGCACATGGTCTCACCCCCAGGGAGGGCACAGTCCACACACGTCCTGACTTCCCAGGGGCAGGGCCTGGTGTCTGCCCGCAGCCAGCGCCTCTCCGCGAGCCCCACTCAGCCTTGAGTTGTTACTTTTCAGTGTTTGATAGGTCCTATCGTCACCATATCCCGGAGGGGATTCTCGATTTCCTCTCTCAGAGCTGATGTCACCTCCACCTCCCCCTTCTCAATAAATGCCACCTTCCTCACCAAGCAGGCCATCCTTCAGGACCCGGCTGAAGGGTGCCTCCTCCTTGGAAAGACCTTCCAGGCACCAGATCTCAACTGTGCCCCCAGCCACCCGCACACCAAGGTGCCCTCTTCCATCTCAACCCGTTGGATGACTGTGTTCTGAAGTTATTTTGTCTGTGTCTCCCCACGTACAGAATATGAGGATAGATCATCTATATTTGCATCTCCAGAGTCACTCTCCAGCCTTGAAAGTATCATGTTCCGTGAAATAAATCAGATGGAATAAACCATATTATTTGACTCACATGTGGGATATAAAACAAAAAGCAACAAATGAACAAACAAAATAAACTCACAAACACAGATAACAGCATGGTGGGTACCAAAGGGAAGGGGAGTTGGGGAAGGATGAAGAGGGTAAAGGGGTCGAATATAGAGTGACAGAGACTAGACTTCAGGCGGTGAGCGCACAATAGGATATGCCGATGTTGTGTTATAAAGTTGTACACCTGAAACTTACACAATGTTATTAACCAATGCTCCTCTGGTTCATTTCATTTAAAAAGGAACCTTGTAGCCCTAGCCAGTTTGGCTCCGTGGGTAGAGCGTCGGCCTGCGGACTGAAGGGTCCCAGGTTTGATTCCGGTCAAGGGCACCTGCCCGTGTTCCAGGCTTGATCCCCAGTGGGGGGCGTGCAGGAGGCAGACGGTCAACAATTCCCTCTCCTTATTGATGTTTCGGTCTCTCTCTCCCTCTCCCTTCCTCTCTGAAATAAATTTTTTAAAATATTTTTTTAAAAAAAGGAACCTTGTACCCATTAGTCACGCCCAGCCCCTGTCAACCACGAATCTCCTTTCTGCGTCTATGCATTTGCCCATCACACACATTTCACACAAATGGAATTACATGAGGTGAGGCTTTTTGTGTCTGGCTTCTCTCACTTAGCACAATGTAGCATGTGTCAGTGTTTCATTCCTCTCGATACTGAATAATATCCCATTATTTGAATACACCCCATTGTGTTTACCCGTTCATCAGCTGATGGACATTTGGGCTGTTTCCACCTTTTGGTTATAGGCATGCCCAAGCGTGTGTGTGAACCGAAGTTTTCATTTCTCTTGGGTAAATGCCTCAGGCATCTGCCTGGAAAAGAACCCAAACTGACATGGATGTGGGGCAAAGGCGGTCGCAGACACCACTGGTCCACCCCTCAGTGCACACCCAGAAGACATCCTCGCACATGTGCCCCAGGATGTCCGAACAAGGATGCTCACAGGAATACTGTTGGCCAAAAATCTGAAATAACCGCGATTAGTAGCTTGGAAAATTGTAAACGAACTACAGCTATGCATAACAGCATGGATGAACCTCACAAATACAGTACTGAAAGAAACAAGTCCCAAAATAATATGCATAGTACAATTTCATTTATATAAAGCTCCGAAACAGTAAACGAAATCATGTGGTTGTGGATACATATGGGGGAGGGGAGATGCAGTGGGCGGGGCTTCCTGTGCATTGTAGGATGTTCAGCAGCATCCCCGGCCTCTACCCACTAGGTACTAATGGCACTTCTCAAAAATGTTGTGCAACGTCTCACACGGGCTAAGGAAATGACATAACACCACTCTACTAGTAAGGCAGCCAGTATCCAAGCCCAGGTCTGACCCTAAAACCGGTCTCTCATGATCATATCTAACTCACCGACCTCACCAGGTTGTAATGAGGACACAATTGATGTGAAAGCACCTTGAAGACTTAGGTGGAACATAAAGATGCCTCCTCCGCCTTCTTAGAGGAGCTTCCGGTTCTGTGGACCAATGTGGCCACCCTCCCAGGACAGGGCTCTGCGTCCCGGAGAAGCTGTACTCCCATGGGTCTGACCACCCACCAACCATAGCACCCGTTTGCTTTCATGATGTGATCCTTCCCAAGGTCTTGCTGCCACAGGTCCAATTCCACTCTCTAACCGGATTTATGGTGATTTTCCTCAGCTGGTTTTCCTCCTGTGGAGCCAAGTCTGTCCCCTGATAATTTGGTCCACAAAGTCCATTTATCATTTTCCCACAAACAACTGACTAAAGATGTTGACATCGCTTCCTCCGGGAACCAGAGGGCTCAATAACCGAGGCTGCACGAGGTTCCTGGCTACATCCTTCCAAACCCAGCGCTTCTGGTGGAGTGGACCCACGCGGAAGTAAAATGAGTCTCTGAGAATGCTGCTTGACGGAGCCCTACACGGACAGACTCCAGTCTGTTGTCTTCGTTTTGGTTTTTAGTATCCATTGTGGCTGAATTCTAAAAATAATGATGTCCTTCATTTGCAAGGCTTTGGGGCCCTTCGATTCAAATCATTAAGAAGAAAAGAAACATTTTGGCGGAGATTAGAGAGGCTTGGTTATACACTAGTGACAGGAGGTCTTGACAATGAGCTTCTGGAACTTTCTAAAAAAAAAAAAAAAAAAGCATATCCTTACAGCTTAACTTGGTTGCCCAATAAAATGACCACAATATGTCATTCACATCCTTCCAGGCAAGATATAAACAGCTTGTTTGGAAGCCTGGTTACAATATAATATTTTTTAAATAAACCTTTTTTATTGAAGTTATAATTTACATACAGAAAAGTACACAAATCATAAGTACACAGCTCAGTGAATTTCTCCTCAAGCAAACACACCCATGTAACCACCACCCAGATCAAGAAATTACAAGCATTCCAGAAGCCCCTCTCAGGCCCCGTCCCAGTCACCATCCCCACCCTCTCCCTAAATGTAACTATTATAACTTTAATCTCATGACCTCCCTGTTTTTTTTTATGTATCTGATGACCCAGATAATTATCTCTGGAGGCCAGAGTTAATCAGAAGCTGGGAGGATTGTTTTCCCATGAGTCATTTCTCTTAAGAATAGCTTATCAGCGAGGATGCTTCCAGCTGCAAGTAATAGAAACCCCAATGCGGATGGTTTAAACAATACGAAAAGTTATGGTCTCCATAAATGGAAGTCCTGCTGTACGGCGTGCTTTGTTAATTGAATCAGCAACTTGAGTCAACCAAGTCCCATGGTCTTTCATCTCTCCACTTGGTGTTGGCTTCACTGTAAGGCTGCTAGCAGGGTGGCCACAGCAGGTCTGTCTCTCTCTTTGGAGAGGACACTTCTCCCAGAAGTCTCATCCCACTGATGAGAATTGGGTCCCTCGTGCAAACGATCAGTCCAAAGGGATGGGATTGCCTCAACTGACTTATCACCTGGGGGTGGGATGGATGTTGAGAATCCCACCCCAATGCTCCCTACAGAAAACCACATCATAAAAATGGGAGCTGTCTATCTAGCTCAACTCATTTATAAAAATGCTTGATACTGCCAAATGGTAGCAAGGGTTAGAAATAGTGGAGATTTGTGACTGAACATACTGTCGGAGATTCAAGATTAGAGGTAAGTAATTCTCTGTGAGGAAAGAATAAATTGACTGTGACAAAATAAACACAGCCGCTCTTGCCCTGTCTCTCCTCTGAACGTCAATGATCCTTGGGCACTGAGTCATAAACAAATTTTTTAAAGTTATTGGGATACGTCTGTTGCCAGTTATGCTAAGCACAGGGGCATAACATTTCCGCATACACTCAGCACAAACCTGACCTTCTTACAGATCACATGATGGCAGGGAGCACACGTGGGGCATGTCCTTTAAATGCTGCAAGGTGTGTGCGTCACGGCTCCGCCACGGACTCCACTTCCTTCAGTTACCTTGAGAATCCCCAACAGCCACTCGGTCCCTCCAGTTGTTTGAATATTCTCCAAAGAAAAATCCCAAATTTTAAAGAAATATTCTAAATGAAAGCCATATATGTACACATACTAGTATACATATTAATATTTGTTTGCTTAAGAGAGTTGGGGGTGTAACATGTTTACATACCTTTTATCAATGCACTAGTCACATATTATTAGAACACCAGTGAATGAATACCTGTTGGAGGAATCAATCATCAAAGAATATCTGGGTAGGGAAGTACACTCATAAGTTAAAAACAATTATAATAATAATAGATACAATGTGATATTTTTGTGTTAAATGGTAAAATGTATATAAATGTAGATGATAGGACAAATAGTAGATAGGTTTTAAATGGTAGATATTGTTTATGTATATACATTTCATATATATATGTACCATTAATTATATTTTGTTAAAAAAAAGGTCTTGAACCAAGATGGCGGCATAGGTAAACACCTAAACTGCTGCCTCGCACAACAATTTCAAAACTACAACTAAAAGACAAAACGGACATCATCCAGAACCACAGGAAGGCTGGCTGAGTGGAAGCTCTACAACTAGAAGGAAAGAGAAAAGCACACTGAGACTCAGAGAAGCTGCAGAAGGCAGAGGTACGGAGACACACGCGCGGAGAGGACTGGCAACTGAGTGTGTGGCTGGCTTTCTCAAACGGGAGGGAGACAAAAGCTCCCGATTGCACTGAACTCCAGTTCCGGGCAAGACACTGGGGACCCAGACTCATACGGGGTGAAACTGGACTGTCAGGAAAGAGAAAAGCACACTGAGACTCAGAGGAACTGCGGAAGGCAGAGGTACCAAGACGTGGGCACGGAGAGGGCGGGCAACTGAGTACGTGGCTGGCTTTCTCAAGTGGGAGGGAGAAGGAAGCTCCCGACTGCACTGAACTCCAGTTCCGGGCGAGAATCTGGGGACCCAGACTCATTTGGGGAGAAACTGGACTGTCTGGCAGCGGGCGGAACTCGAGGGCGGCTTTCTCTCAGAGGTGCTTGCAGTAATTACCACGGGACACTGAGACACAGGGGCCTATTAGGGCAAGGCTGATGGGAAACCAATGCTGTCTGCTCTGCCCTGAGACTCTGCCCCATCCAAGCTGAGCACAGAGGCTTTTGCAAGTCTTGTCTCATAAGGGTGTCTCCAGCACAGAAGTTCTCCCATCGTAGACACAGCTGATCCTCACAGCCAATTGGCCTGGAGGTCAATTCCTCCCAGTGTACCAACAACAATCAAGACTTAACTACAACAAGACTGTGCACACAGTCCACAAAGGGGTGCACCAAGAGTATCCACCTCACGTAACCGGAGGCTGAGCCACTGGGCCCTATAGGACACCTAGCACACAAAGCCACTCTATCAACTCAGGGAAGCAGCCAAAATGCCGAGACAAAGAAACAGATCACAAATGAAAGAAATGGAGGAAATCAAATGACTGGATATAGAGTTCAAAACCACGATTATAAGGTTTTTCAAGAATTTTCTATAAAAGGCTGATAAATTTAGCGAGACCCTCAAGGATATGAAAAAGGACCAACTAGAAATTAAGCATACAGTGACTGAAATAAAACATATTATACAGAGACCCAAAAGCAGACTAGAGGAACGCAAGAATCAAGCCAAAGATTTGAAATACAAAGAAGCAAAAAACACTCAACCAGAAAAGAAAAAAGAATCCAAAAATATGAAGATAGTGTAAGGAGCCTCTGGGACAACTTCAAGTGTACCAACATCAGAATTATGGGGGTGCCAGAAGAAGAAAGAGAGCAAGATACTGAAAACCTATTTGAAGAAATAATGACAGAAAACTTTCCCCCCTGCCCCCGGTGAAAGAAATACTTACAAGTCCAGGAAGCACAGAGAACCCCAAACAAAAGGAATCCAAAGAGGGCCCCACCAAGACACATCATAATTAAAATGCCAAGAGCAAAAGACAAAGAGAGAATATTAAAAGCAGCAAGAGAAAAACAGTTAGTTACCTACAAGAGAGCACCCATACGACAGTAAGCTGATTTCTCAACAGAAACTATGCAGGCCAGATGCGAGTGGCAAGAAATATTCAAAGTGATGAATAGCAAGAACCTACAACGAAGATTACTCTACCCAGCAAAGCTATCATTCAGAATTGAAGGGCAGATGAAGAGCTTCACAGATAAGAAAAAGCTAAAGGAGTTCATCAACACCAAACCAGTATTATATGAAATGCTGCAAGGTATTCTTTAAGAAGAGGAAGAAGAAGAAAAAGGTAAAGATAAAAATTATGAATAACAAATACATATCTATCAACAAGTGAATCTAAAAATCAAGTGAATAAAAAAATCTGATGAACAGAATAAACTGGTGAATATAATAGAATTAGGAGCATAGAAAGGGAGTTGACTGACAATTCTCGGGGGGAAAGGGGTGTGGTGGGTGCGGGAAGAGACTGGACAAAAATAGTACACCTATGGATGAGGACAGTGCGGGGGTGGGAGGTAAGGGCAGAGGGTGGGGTGGGAACCGGGTGGAGGGGAGCTATGGAGGAAAAAAGAGGAACAATTGTAATAATCTGAACAATAAAGATTCATTAAATTTTTGAAAAAGGAGGTCTTTAAATAATTATCCATACATGATAAATACATAACTAATACTATTCTCAGCATCAATAAGAAAGGATGACTACAAGGGCAATTCCAATTGAAGAGCAAAAAATTCAGCATATCCTTCAGAAAAATATTTATCACAAAGCTAACAATTCTGAGGAATTTTTTTTCTCACTACTGTTTCTAATTTTAATTGCTATTATATTAATAAGGCAACTATCAGCACAAATGTTACATCTAATATCTCATATGGTTTTAATATGAGAAAGTATATCAATAACCCACCTGATCTCAATAAGCCCAAACACCTCGTTTTAAAAAATATATTTATTCTTTTTAACTAAAGTGAAAATATATATGTGAAAATATGAAAACATCCTGCAATCATCAACCATTTTAGTTGCATTCTTTATATCCAACAGCCATCCAATATCCTCTGGATATTTGCATGTTTGTTCTTGTTCGAATTTCAGTCCTTTCTCAAGAATAACATGTGAGCCTGGCCGGTGTGGCTCAATGGTTGAGCATCGAACTATGAACTAGGAGGTCAGAGTTTTATTCTGAGTCAGGGCACATGCCTGGGTTGCAGGCTTGATCCCCAGTAGGGGGCGTGCAGGAGACAGCCAATCAATGATTCTCTCTCATCATTGATGTTTCTCTCTCCCTCTCCCTTCCTCCCTGAAATCAATAAAAACATATTTTTTAAAAAGAAGAATAACATGTGAGGCATATATAGTTTACTATACATTCTTATGTCAACTGAGAGTGTACCTTTTATTTATAATCCAATACTACCCCACTCTGCTTTTTGGTATAGCTTAGGCCTTTTTGAAAGAAGTTGGATATTTTACAATGTCAAGACCCAATCCAGTTAAGGATCTTCTAATATACACTCTAAATGTCATGAAGAAGCCTCTATTAATCCTATATAATAAAGAGGTAATATGCAAATTGACGCCCTCACAAGATGGCTGCCTATGACCAGGCCGGCAGGGGGGTTAGTAAGGGACGACCAAACGACTGAACAGCAGGCTGCATGGGGCGACCAGGCCAGCAGAGGGGGCAGTAAAGAGTCACTAGGCCAGCGGGGTTGGGGGGCAGTTAGGAGCGACCAGGCTGGCAGGGAGAGGGCAGTTGGGGGTAACTTGGCCAGCAGAGGGGGGCAGTTGGGGGTGACCAGGCCGGCAGGGGGGCAGTAAGGGGCAACTAGGCTGGCGGAGGGGCGGGGGGCAGTTAGGGGAGACCAGGCTGGTGAGCGATTAGGAGCCAGCAGTCCAGGATTGTGAGAGGGATGTCCGACTAAACCAGCAGTTGGACATCCCCCGAGGGGTCCCAGATTGGAGAGGGTGCAGGCTGGGCTGAGGGGACCCCCCACCCCATGCATGAATTTCGTGCACTGTGCCTCTAGTTTGCTCTACAAAGGTCAGATCAAGGTTGTAGAGATATTAAGAGGAATGCTCTTTTCTGCCATACCAGCAGAGGGCACATTTCCCACTTCATTGTAATTACTCCAACCTATAAAATCTGATAGGTGGCATTTGGTAAAATCATAGAGGAAACTGAAAACTAGGCAATTCTTTTAATTTTTTATTTATTGATCTATTTAAGAGAGAGAAAAACATCGATTTGTTGTTCCACTTATTTATGCTTTCATTGGTTGAGTCTTGTATATGCCCTGACTGGGTGGGGATTGAACTTGCAACCTTGGTGTATAGGGACGACACTCTAACCAACTAAGCTATCCAGCCAAGGCTGCATAAAGAATGTGTAAATAAAGAATAAAGAAAGGAAGGAAAGGAAGGAAGGAAGGAAGGAAGGAAGGAAGGAAGGAAGGAAAGAAGGAAGGAAGGAAGAAAAGTGTTCAAGAAAGAATAGCTTGGGAGGAATATGCATAATACGGAAAATTATTGGGTGCCTCCACTTAAAAAACACACACTCTATTTAGAAAAAGCCCAAACCTCTGAATAGACTTAGGGTGGTAATTCTTATTCTTAAGTATCCTGAATTCTAGGTTAAAGACATTTTCATTCAGAAGGCATTGTTCCACCGGGTTCTTGTTTATAGTGCTGCTATTGAGAAGTTTTGACATGTTTCCTAATTCTATTTTAGGAAAAAATAGTAAACTTTTTTTTTCTCTTTGGAAGCTTTTAGAACACTGGTTCTCATACTCCCCTGAAACAGAAATTCTATTTCATGCATCATACTCCCCTGAAACAGAAATTCTATTTCATGCATCATACTCCCCTGAAACAGAAATTCTATTTCAATTGATCTGTGGCTGGGACAAATATTGGTATTTTTTCATGTTCCAATGTAATTTCTAAGTGATCCAAAGTGGCCATGGTTGATGGTTTGGGATTTTCTTCTTACCCTTTCTGTTCTGAAATTCCACAATAATAGGCTTTGGTGTAAGTTTTTCTTCGTTATTGTGCTGAGCACTCAGAGATCCTTTCAACCTCAAAAATCATTATCATTAGTTCTGGGATGTTTTCTTGTATTATTTCTATAATTATGTCTTCATTTTCACTTCTAGATTTCCTATTGAGACAGAGTTTCTCCTGGTATGAAACTCTAGTTTTCCATCTTTTCCCTTTTTTTCTACCTTGTAAGATATTTCCTCATTTTTATTTTCCACACCTTCTCTTGCTTTCATTTAAAAAGTTTTGTTTTGAAATAATTTTAGGCTTACAAAGACTTGCAATGACAGTAGAGTCCTCATATATACTTCACCCCAACTTCCCCTAATGTTAACATCTTACATAACCAAAGTACAATTGTCAAAACTAAAAAATTCACATTGCAACAATGCTATTAACTACAGACTTTATTTGCATATCACCAGCTTTTCCACTAGTGTCCTTTTTCTGTTCCAAGACCCAATTCAGGATCCAGAATAGCATTTAGTTGTCATATCTTCATCTCTGCCAGTCGGTGCCAGTCCTTCAGTCTCTCCTTGTCTTCTGTAACCTGATACTTTTGAACACTGGTCAGTGGTTTTGTAGAATGCCTGTCAATTAGGGTCTGTCTGATATTTTCTTATGACTGGATTGAGGTTATAAATTTTGGATAATACAACAGAAGTGATGTGACCTTCTCAAGATATCAAGGGTACATGATACTGGTATGTTATTAGTGGTGATGTTAAACTTGACCACTTGGCTAAGGTGATGTTTGCCAGCTATCTTTATTATAAAACCGTGGTCAGCAAACTGTGGCTCACGAGACACATGCGGCTCTTTGGCCCCTTGAGTGTGGCTCTTCCACAAAATACCACGGCCTGGGCGAGTCTATTTTGAAGTGGCGTTAGAAGAAGTTTAAGTTTAAAAAATTTGGCTCTCAAAAGAAATTTCAATTGTTGTACTGTTGATATTTGGCTCTGTTGACTAATGCGTTTGCCAACCACTATTATAAAATTACTGCTTTTCTCTTTGTAATTAATAAATGAGTTAGATATTTTGAGGCTATGTAAATATCCTGTTTCTTCTTAAGCTTTTGCCCACTAATTTTATCATTCTTGGTAGCCTCAAATTTGTGATTTCTAGAATTTTTATTCTCTAAATGTTCCTTTTTAAATACCGTTCTATATTTGTATTCATGGATACAATATAATCTCTCAGAAGTTATCAGGGTTTTTTTTCTTTTCTTCTACATTATCTCTTCCTCTGACTTCTTTTTTTTTTTTTTTCCTATTTGTTTTGGTCACTATCTTTCATGTTAAGGCTTTCCAAAAAACAGTAGATAGTCCTAGTGCACTAAAAGCCTTTTTGGATGCTTTACATCAGCAGAGCTTGTTGAAGGGTTTCACTGCAGGGCGACCATGTGGAAGCTGCCAAATGTTAGGATGTGCAGATCTTTTCTCTTGTACTAGTTAGTGAGTTTCTCCAGAGAGGAATCTTTCTATCCCTGACCAGGGCTATAATCTCAGCTTCTGGGAGTGTAGGGTCGGGTGGGAGGGTGTCAGCAATTAGTATGAACTTCTTTTTTTTAATATATTTTTATTGATTTAAGAGAGGAAGGGAGAAGGTGAGAGAGATAGAAACATTGATCAGCTGTCTCCTGCACGCCCCCCACTGGGAATCAGGCCCACAACCCGGGCATGTGCCCTTGACTAGAATTGAACCTGGGACCCCCCCAGTCCGCAGGCCAATGCTCTATCCACTGAGCCAAACCAGCCAGGGCAGTATGAACTTCCTTTTAACCTCCACTCTCAGCTCCATACTCACCACTGCCTTCAGCTTTGCCTGAGTAATCTCCTATCAAGATCTTCTCAGGTTCTGGCCGGGAATGGAACCGGCAACCTTTCGGTGCCTAGGACTACATTCAACCAACTGAGCCACTCCAGCCAGGCCTACTCTTCTACCTTTATTGGCCTCCCACCTTCCAAGAATTTCTTGAGATCTTCCTACAACTGAGGTATACTCTCTCACTCGCTTTGTCTCTTTTGGATTTTTACCTTTGTTTATTCCTTACTCTCATCATTTGTGTGGCTTTTGGAAGGAAGCAGAGATAAACAAGTTTGTTTAAACTACTATGTTCAGTCAGAAACCCTGCACTGTTATTTTTAGGGTAGTCAGAAAACAATCCAAATGTTAATCAAGTATAAAATTCTATGACCCAATATCTTATGCAGAATTCCAAATAATTTATGTAGATACTCTGCCCTCAAGGAGATAGAGCATAGCTCTTAATCCATAAGTGCAGATTGCCCAACGTGACTTCCTTCCCATATGGAACAGTATGGGAAGTTCCTTTTGAAGGAAAACTTTCTGGTAGAGAAACTAATCAACACTACCTCAGCCCGACGACCATCAATATCAACCATCATAAATCATCCTGATAGCATGTATGATGTGATAAAAACGGCAATTTGCCTCTATAACTTCTGCAGCCTCCTCTCAAACTTATAACCTCAGTCTCATTATAAGAAAAATGCCAAAATCCAATAAAGAGCATCCTAGTATATACCTGACGTCAAAACTGTCAAGGTCATTAAAAACAAAAGTCCAAGAAACTGTCAAAGCCCAGAGAAGCCTAAGAAAACATGATGACTACATGTAATATGTGATACAGGAACAGGAAGAAAAAAAAAAAAAAGACAGTATGAAAAAATTGAGGAAATAGGAATAATGTATGAATTTTAATAATAATGTATCAATACTGGTTTATTAATTTTAGTAAATATAACACTAATATAAGATGTTAATAGGGGAAAACTAGATGCCGAATTTATAGAAACTTTATACTGCCTTCACAATTTTTCTGTAAATTTAAAACTGTTCTAAAAAACAGTTTATTTAAAATATTTTTATGAAACCCATGAATGCTGGCAGTGGAATCTATTTACAGAAAAAACAAGATTGGTTTGTAGGTATGCAGAAGTGAATGGGGTGTTTGGTTGTTAGTGATGTGGGTAACATTGGGATTCATCTCAAAATTCTACTTGGGAGTCCTAGATAGTTATTCAACAAATTTGCCACGGTTCAGACACAGCACAGTAAACCATCCTGAATCACTTAGCCCTCCCTGTGGTCCAGCATAATAGAGGCCCTGAAGGAGGCAGAAGGCCCTTCCTTCAGAGGGTATAGAGTCCATTAATGAAGACACATAAAATATACACACTCACAGTTTTGGTGATAGTAAAATCTGCCTTGGGTTTAAACCTTAAAAAGGTTTTTGTAGCCCTAGCTGGTTTGGCTCAGTGGATAGATTGTCAGCCTGTGGATGCAAGGGTCAGTTCAATTCCGGTCAAGAGCATATGCCCCGGTTGGGAGCTCAATCCCCAGTAGGGGTGTGCAGGAGGCAGCAAATCAATGATTCTCTCGTCAATGATGTTTCTAACTCTCTCTCCCTCTCCCTTCCTCTCTGAAATCAATAAAAATATATTTTTTTTAAAAAAAGGTTTTTGTATCTTATTCTATAACAATAATTAGCTGAGTGTGTATATATCTTTTTTAAGGTGAGGAATATTTCTGCTTTCCAAAGACACTTAGACTTGGCACAATAAAAAACGAGTTTCTGCTTAGGTATACTTGAAGAGGCAGAACCCTTACCAAGACAGCACCACGGCAGGCATTTTAAGGTCAGATAAATTGCAGAGGCTATAGTCGTCAGGATATGTGTGTCTGCGACACCCAGTTTAAATTAGTTTACACAAAAAGCAAAGTTATTGACTCATACATGAAAGGTCCAGAGGTAGAATTTAGCCTTAAACGAAGGTCAATAGAGATGTTCAAACAGAACTGCACTGGTTTACATAAATGGTCCAAATTCTAAACAAATCAGCTTTGTTTCTTCCAAATGTTCTCTATCAGGTACATTTTTGTACCATAATACTTAAAAAAGAAGAGAAAAATGGCTGAGATTCTCCCTTGGCATTTATTGGGTCAAACATAAGGCACAGTGATGCAAAGTAAGACATAAGACAAAGGGGCAAGGAGGGGTTAGAATGGGAGGTAAGAGAAAATCCAAAAACATTTCAAATTATACAGAGACAAGGGGGCAGACTGGGAGTCTCAGAAAGCTCAACTTCCCATGCTGCTCCTGGTTTAGCTTCTCCCAACTTCTATCTCCATTTGCTCCTGATTAGATTTCTTGGGTAATTAAATCACGGTGGGCAGATTTGGGGAGTTTGTTTTTATTGTGGACATCATCCTTTTGTTCTATAAGGTAAGGCCACACCCATTTCTGAAAAATTTAGGTGAAGAAACTGAAAATAAAAAATCCCCAAGTAAACTTTCTTTAAAGAAAAAATGAAATTCAAGCACCAGGTATTTTTTGTTTCACTTTCCAGGTCCATGTGGTTCTAAAGTTAACAGCACTGTTTCAGTCGCAGAGATTAGGATCAGGAGGAAACAATAGGGAACTGCTTTGAGACTGGCACTGATGGATCAAAAATGCCATTTGTCACACTAGTAACAAACAGCATTTGTATTTGCATTATGCTGTGCTTTCTCCAATGAACTTGAGTCCTCTTTTCATGATAACAGTATTAACAATTTCGAAAGCTGGAAACGACAAGTTTCCAAATCTTATGCCACATGCTCAGAGTAGACTTCCATTATTCAGAGAGATCAGTCCAGGAGAGGCTATGGGCAAGCCAACCAATTAACAACTACTTCTCATTAAAAACAATGTACCTATATAGGTTCAGGTTAAGTCTCAATCCAGGATCCCAGATTGGTTGGTGATGGGATGGGCGAAGTTATACAGGGACTTCTCGTCTGTGCTGCTTAAAGATTTCCTCCATAGTCCTCAACTCTCTATCCTGTACAGGCTACCTTTTATCAAAAGTTGTTCCTAATAGCATAGTTCAAATCTAAGTTCTCATAAACTGGCTTCAGGAAACCATTTTGTAAGGGATGTGAGGGTCATTTTAAATAAGTTGTTTCTGTTTAATCAATATGATTCTCTTCAACAACTAAGACACTAGTTAGACACTTTAGTATTTACTATTTAAGAAAATGATTACATTATTAGTTTCATTTTGTTAATCAGACACAGAAACTTCTATATGGGAATCATTAGATCTACTGGGCATATTTTTTTTCCCCAGGGAAGAAGGGAGAGGGAAAGAGAATAGAAACATCAATGATGAGAATCATTGATCGCCTGCCTCCTGCACACCCCCTAATGGGGATCAAGCCTGCAACCTGGGCAAATGCCCTTGGCTGGAATTGAACCCCAGACCCTTCAGTCCACAGGCCAACGTTCTATCCACTGAGCCAAACCAGTTAGGGCTGGACATATTATTTGGCACAGTTTGAGCTTAGTTTTTATATGGAACCACCAACAGTAGAAACTGAGGGTTAGGGCTAGACTTGGGTGTAAACCAGTGATGGGCAACCTTTTGAGCTTGGTGTGTCAAACTTCGCCAAAAAACTGAGCATAACTCGGGTAGTGTGTCACTTCGAGGAAAAAACATTATTTCGCAGTATTTATAGTTTAAATAACATAAATGTATAATTGTTATATGTAATTGTATTTAATAAACCAAAAACTAAATATTTAATTTACCTGCTTAGTGACGTCTTTGTTCATCCGTCAGTCGATTTCTTTTGTTGGTCTTAATATTATTTAGCTTGTGTGGGGTGCCGTGAACTAAGATAAGTGAGGGGGAGGGGGAATTCTTTAACTAACCTGCCTATTAGTGACTTTTTTGTTGCTGAATTTCATTGGCTAAATCTTCAATTGAAGGTTGGTATTTTGTACACTTCAGGCCCAAGCAAGCGCTACTAACTTCATCTGTCAATCTGTTTCTTTTGTTGGTTTTGATATTATCTAACGCTGAGAATAAGGCCTCACAAAAGTATGTAGAGGGAAAAATTGTGAGTAAAGCCATTGCTATATTTTTCAGGGTGCTAAAAGTGTCTGGTAGTCGGTTCCAGGCACTCCAAATTTCCTGTTCGTAGTGGCACTCCTCTTGATTCTCCAAGCGGCACCTTTCCAGATTCTCAAGCTTTGACCTCAAGTCGACAAACACCTGAGCCCAGATACTGTCTTGAAATTCTGCAAGTTGCATCTACAAATCATCAATTTGCATCCATTGGAAACCATTTAATTCCAAACTACTGTAGACTACTACATCAGGATACTTAATTATTTTCATGGTCTGTTCTAGACTTCTAAATTGACTAAATCTATCACTAAACTGGTCAAGTAACGAGTCTAAAACATGCTGGTACTTCATATGCAAGAGTTCCATTCCATTTTGTACAGCTGCACTGGCCTTCTCAAAATACTTTGTTACTCGAGGAAAATACTTATAAGTTTTAGTTTCTACATCTCGCTTGAAAATTTTAACTTTACTTTCAAAAGCTTTTATGTATCCAAACATAACGTCAATACTTTTGCCAAAACCTTGTAACTTTAAGTTCAGTTCATTAATATGAACAGAGAGATCTGTAAAAAACATCAGGGTGTTGACCCACTCATCATCATTAAGTTGAGGAAAGTTTCCCAGATCCTTATCGTCAAGAAATACCTTAATTTCTTCAAAGCACTCAAGAACTTTGCCTCGGCTCAGCCATCTTACATTATTGTACATCAGCAATCCACTGGTGGAATCAACCTCCAGTAAAAGTGCTGAAAATTCTCACTTGTGAAGGGGGCGAGCAGCTATTAAATTAACTATTTTTGTAACAACTGCCATTAAGTCGTTTAAGTCGGTGAATCCTGCCTTGGCACATAAAGCCTCCTGATGGATAATACAATGAAAAGGCACAATCGGATGTCCAATAGCTTCTGTAAACAATTTGACAAATCCAACTGTTTTCCCCACCATATTTGGTGCCCCATCTGTCGTCACTGACACAACTTTAGAGATATCAATGCTTAGGTCACGAAATGTTTGTATAACAACCTTACATATTTCGCTTCCTGATTTACTTGTTGACACGGATACTAACTTTATCAACTCTTCTCTCATTGTGAGACCATCAGAATATCAACCAATAATGGCCAACTGAGCATGTGATGTGACATCAGTAGTTTCATCAAGAGATATCGAAAAATATTTACACTTCCTTATGTCTCTCTTTAATTAATGTTGTTCATTTGTGTTCAGTCTCATTATTCGGTCTTTTATGATATTTCTATTGAGTGGTAACTCAGATATTCTCTTAATAATTGCATCTTTATTCTGCATATCGTGAAATAGAGCTGGTGCACATCTTAGGAGAGTTTCTTTAATAAATTCTCCCTCACTGAGCGCTTTTCCATGCTGAGCTATAGAGTGAGCAATGCTCAAACTTGCAGATGTTAAATTTGTAGAGCCTTTCATAAATTTAAGGATGGAATTAGATTGGCTCTTATAAAGGTGTAGCTGCCTGGAAATGTATTCCTTCCTTTCATCCTCACTTTTTTCCAAGAGCTGGGAATGATTAGTTTCAAAATGTCTATTTATATTCTACGTTCTGCTTACTACCGTTTCAGTACATAGAACGCAAAATGATCTGCCATTTTTTTCTATAAAGCCATACATCTCGGTCCATGTCTCTTGAAAGGGTCGGCCACTGCTACTACCACTTCCTTTACTTAACCTTAGTTTTTTATTTTTGGGGTTCTCCATCAGGGGGGCAGTGACAGAAGATAGAATTATAGATAGCTTGTTAGGCCTGCAGGCAATTAGGGGTTAACTAGCCTAACTAACCACAAAATGGTGCATATAACGGTCTTTTAGGAAAGGGCAGGGTTAATAAGCAGAAATAGGGGTTAATAAGGATGCACAACAGTAATAGTGGTGAAATGGAGTCTGCACTATGGAGCAAGATGGTGTTCCTTATGTGAATTAAAATGGCTGCCACTATTTTTAATGGCGGGAAACGGCACCCATAGCACGCCACAAACCCTCACCTCTCCCAGCCTCCCCCTCACTTATATCAGTAATGATGGATTAGAAATCCATGACACCCCAGAACAGTAGATAATGGTTACTGGTAATGGCAGGGTCCCCAGAGATGTGTCCCCCGCTGCGTTCCGCTGCTCCCTGCTCTGCCGGCGGAAGTGAGGGCAAAGATCCCGGCTTAACCAGAAGTCCCAGAACTAGACGCTCTGTGCCGGACTTCTGTTGTTTTGGCCTACAGACCTCCGGCACAGAGTGTCTAATAGGGCAGGATGAAACATTTGCGACTAGAGTCTTGGAGTTACAGGAGCAGCAAATGTTTCATCCTCGGCATGCGGCCGCCTCAGTGGCCGCGTGTCATCAGAAATGGGTACACGTGTCAGTGCTGACACGCGTGTCATAGGTTCGCCATCACTGGTGTAAACTATACCTCTTCTGTTAGCTGTGTGGCCTCAGGCAAGTCAAACTGCTCTCTGAGGATTACTCCTCTCCCCCATCTACCTCGTAAGGATCCTACAGGGAGAGCAGAAGTATTTGTAAACTATTGAAGACACTGCATGGCACATGGTAGATGTCACATAAATGATAGTATTACAACTGCATTCTTGTTTCAGCTGAAAGCAACTCTAGCTTCTCCATAATACTTCGTAAAAGGATTAAGTTTTTTAAATGCTGGTATATATGCAATTAAGCTGGGTGGGCCTTGAAATACATAGTATAGACTTCCTTTTAGTTAAGTTAGGTTACCAACGTTACCTACAATTACCGACAATTTAGTAGACTGGTATTTCTTACCTTTACGTTTACATAATTGGAATCCCTCTCTTCTACCTCAGGTTTTCAGGAACCAGCCAGGATTTGTCAAGCACCTGCCAAATACTCAGCACCAGGAAGAATGCAGTGATATGAATTATTATGGCTGTAGGTTACACGTTAGATTCAAAAGCTAATAATAAGAATAGACTATGCTTTCCTGTTAGCAATCCCCAATTCATGTGACGGTGAAGTAACGAAGCCCTCATGAACTGTGTCTCATTAGTAATGTTACAAGGCTACCAGTAGGTTTTAAAAGTAATGAGAAAAATGGTTTATTTCCCTTGTTTTATTAAACAATCACTAGAACGTCAACCTCAGTGTTTAATTTTCCCCAACAGTTTAGCTATTGCCAAGAAAAACAATCATTTTAAAGACTGGCATTGCAGATAACAAAATCTTACCACTTTGTACTGGCTTCTCTTTTGCAGACAGTTTCAGTAGAAACACAACTCCCAATGTGTGTACCTGGTGGCCCCTTCCCATCCCTCAATACAGCAAGTATTGATCTTTGCCTCATGAGTATCAAACAAGCCACTCACTTCAAGGAAAGAGCTGCAGCAGGAATCCTGAGCCGCATGGCACTAAACACAGCATAGCACAGATACGGGGGACTTTCATGCTTCTCAAATTCTTTTCCTCTAGAACACCTGAAGACCACAAAGCCAACACTTCTACTTTTAAAAAAGAGTTGTGTGTGCATGTTTTTTTAAATAACCGTAGTCAGGGCAAGAAAAGGCAAACAGTATCTTTATTGTGTGTAGTTCTAACAAACATTCACTGTGTGCACATTCCAGCAGAGAAAGACAAAGATCTTTGTTCAAAATATGTTGAAATAAAATAGGTAAACAAACTCCATTATTGAATACACAAAAGGAATGTTAAATATTACTCGTTCACAGTCGAGGGTGAAATAAAAAGGAAGTAAAATAATCGTTAACAATGTTTTGTCAAAATAGCAAACGTAGACTATAGATGCAGGCAAAGAGCAGCTCCTAAAACTCAGGAGTGAGAGGCTAGATGTAGGGGAGGTGACTTCAATACCACTCTGCTTCTTGGAACTTCCCTCTGAGATCACCCCAAATTCCAAACCGGGCTCTTTCAGAGCACAACAGCCCAATGTGACCAAACTCCCCATTACTTTTGTGATATTTGGCAACTGAATGAGAGGATTTAAAAGGAATCAATTTCTCGCTGAGACAAGACATGTCTGGACCCATTTCTCCTGGGGAAGGAAGTAATAAACATTAACATTCTGCATTTTAACCTCCTAAAATGGAATTTAACCAGATAGCTATCACTTGAGATTTTAAGCACAAGATACCATGGGTAATGTTATACCTGGCCTGTAAAAAGCATTTTTCATTGCTCCCCATCAGAACTAAATGACTATAAAATCAACAATGCTCTTCTTTCACAACATATGCATTTATGACTGCTCAGAGAACTTTATAGATTCAAATTATAGGTTCTAATGGATTTTTGTTTCTGCTTAAGTATTCACTTAAGAATTAAACACAATACTTCTTGTCTTTACAAATGTAGAAGTTATGTGGAAACCAAAATTCTTAAAGAGTCGGGGGGGGCAGGAAATTTTGGAGACCTGGGACATCCCTCTTTTGGTGGCACAATTTTTCCCTCATCTGCTTTTTGTGATCCCCAGCCATTATGTGTACAGTATGGTACGCAGCTGCAGCTAATCGTCCTTGGGAATAAACAACCAAACCCCCGAGACCAGTTCCAGGGGGCACGGCCAGCCAAAAGGGCAGGCCCCACTTGCTCCAGAGGGGTTTTCATGACCTACCAATGTTGAGACTGTTTCGAGAATTCGAGTCTACCTCTTAAAACAAGTCCTTTTTGATGGATTTGGCTAACACACTGTATTACTTTATTGTTTAGAAAAACCTCTGCAAACTCTCACACAAATTCTACCTTTCACCTCGGCTGTTTATGTAAGCAGAAGAAGAATAGTAAATGGACCCAAAAGTGTGTTTTTTATAATATAAAGTGACATCACATTAGCAGTTCAAAAGCAGTCCTGGGTATTGGATGAATTTTATAGATGGTAGAGACAAAGTCTGAAAATCTTTTCCTCTGGCTCCGAGTCCAGATATAAATAGGAAAAGACAACTAATATGAAATAGAAAAACATACCTTTTGCATTGGTGTGTACCCTAAAGATATAAAAAACATCAATTTTCTTAAGACTATCATTTTTTTAATGTTTCTTATAAGCCAGATGTTTTTCATTCACTTTTGGAGACTGCCAACACACTTTTGATTGATCCAAGTTATCTTCCGGCTTAGTTTTAGCTTGAATGTTCCCTTTCCAACTCCTCAATACTCCTTTGTTCTTTACTTCTACCCCAATGTGGTCCTGTGCAATCATCCAACTTATACCAATTATATACCAATTCAAGGCAACCCTTCCTTGCCTTCAAATGAAGGAGCATCAGTAGTTCCAACACTTTTGCTACTTAATAAATATTTTTTTCAATAAATTGTCTTAAAGAGGCATCTATAATACATATAAAACATTTTCTAACGAAAGAAGCTTGACTATATCATAAAAGATATATAAAAGTCAGCCAGAAATCCCAAGACATTACTCCATAGTGTCATATCCAACTGTGCAAAATTGGGTAATATTATTTTGATGAATTCTGATTCAGTCAATTGCTAAATCACAGGATACAAGACCTGGGTTGAACTTTTTCTTAAATAGTTTGCATGGGCAGACACTATGCTGGGCAGTTTCCTGTCTTGTCAAATCCCTGGCAAGCAGGAAGCAGGAGGAGGTACCAAGCAGTGCCCATGGTTCTTCTTGAACTGCGCTGCTCCTGCTGCATATGACAATGGCTCAGCAGCAGACGGGTAATCCTCAAAAGATGGGGAGAAAAATCACAAGCAGTGGCTGGCAGAAAACAGTGTGCTGTCTCCTCAGGTGTTTCCACAGGGGGGAAATGTAAAGGCAAATATGCCAAAGAAATTCCTGAGCCAAAGAGAAACAATAACATAATTCTCAGTAATAATCTACTCTTCATGAAACACTCATCTGAGTAAAAAAAAAAAGCCTACCAGTTTTTAAATTCTCAATGGAAAAACAACAAAACCACAAATTGCAGCCATGGAGGTAAAATGCAGATGAAATGGAAAACATTCTTTTGTCACCATCTTCCCCTTTCAACTGCCACTGGACTATGGACGTTATTTCACTGGGCAAACAGAAGATCAAATACTGTACCTTTGATCAATTTGGAGTCTCTTACTTTCATTAAAACAGGAAATAAAAAATTTGCTAATCAATAAACCAAAAAGCAGTAAAAATCCCTGGTAAAGCTCTATATAGATAATTACAAATTTATATTTTACCAATAAAAATGGTTGAGGGAAAGGAAAAATAAGAAAGGTGGCTAGAAACTGGTGCCAAACCAAAGTAAAGGATGAAGTCTGGTGCTTTTTCTCAACTCCTGTCCTACAGTAGCGTTTTTCAATATTTTTCAGAGGGAAGATTGCTATGAATTCGCCCTATCACTCCAATCCATCTCCTCCCTTTCCCTGTTTCTCTCCACTCCAAGAAATGAAAGGGAAGAAAGCATAATTCTGTTCAGCACCACGTAGTGGACAAGGTGGTGGCAAGAGCTACCTGCTACATTAGCTCGGGAGGGAGGGAGATGATCACATGGCTCTTTTTAGTTTTAACAAATATAAACAAGGACCAAGGTCCTTTGGCAGCTGTGTTTTTAGTTATAAATGCACAACTTACTTCATGAATTAAATCCCTTTTGACAAACAACGAAATAAAGCCAAATTTTAAAATAACAATATTTACTTAAAAGAAAAATGGAAAAAGAAAAGCTTCAAAAGTAGAGTATACTGCTGTGTTAAGAATATCTAATGTGCAAAGTACTGGAAAGCAGGCATTTTTATCAAAGGGCAATGTTGTTAGGGCACATGGACTGCAGTTATTAACAGAAAACTTTGAAATATAAAGATGCTCGTGAAAACCGGTGAAGACAGGAAACGTTGGCCAGGACCCCGAACAAGGAGCAAGTGCTTCAGGAGTAAGGCTCTGAGAAAGAAGGACACAGTCCCCAGCTCTGAGGCGGATGCGCAGCCAACAGTCTAGGCTCCAAGCGGGAAGAATACAACTGGAAGGATTTCAGAACAGGGCACCGCTGCAGCCTCCAAGTAAGTCTCTAGCTTCCACTCCCAAGTGGATCTGCTTTCCAGACTTCGACAAGGCCTCCTCAGGAGGATTTGCTTTCTGATGGGTAGTAGTAACGGTACAGAAAACCTAAGAGAATGGCGCCTATGATGGGGAAAATCCAGTATGACCAGCAACTAGAAGTTGGGGGGAAAAGCAACAACGTCATGAACATTTTATACCAAACATTCACTATCTTTCAACATTCACATTTTAATATTTATATGAGTAAAAGAGTTCTGATTTACTTTGGGAATTTTAACTGCTTTTATCACACAGTAGTTGGAGAAGAACAAATATGTGGGTTCTGTTTTTACAGTCATATAATGGTTCTTTTGGGTTATGGGATTATGATAGTTTAAATTTTTCTTCTTTGTGCTTTGTTTTTCACATATTCTACATTTAACACTTTAAAGCAGAAAAAAAAGCCACCATTTTATATGTATTAATTATAAATTTAGAAGCATTAACATCTAATACAAATACTGGCAATAACTGCCTCACATGTAAATTTAATCCTCACAACCCTATGAAATAGGTTCTACTATTAGTCTCATTTTTACATAGGAAATACAAGTTTTGCACCCAAAATCACAAAGTGAAATTAGTAAAGCAGTCTGATTCCAAACCCATCCTCTTAATTTCTAGTTAAGTTTGGACACTAACAAACACACACACACACACACACACACACACACACACACACGCACACACATTGAACATGTTACTAGTTCTAATAAAGTCATATAAGAGATTTTCCTTAGGAGTTTCAGAACAGTCATCATTCTCCTTAAAATAATAATTCTTCTCTAATAGAGCTTATTAGCACTGCTGGTTTAAAGGTACAATTCCATGACCCAAATGACCTGGCTGCCTGTCTACTTAAGACATATGCAGTTTTGGTATTAAAGATTTTGAAGCCAATAAAACCAGCTTAGGTTCAATAATAAAAAGTATTTTCTTTGCCTAAACATGCCTAGCACTTTGTACATTTTAAGTATGGCAAAAGCTGCTATGGACAAGATTAGCATATCAACCAGGTAGTTTTGTTTTTAAAAAAAATTTTTTTTAAGCAAGGATTGTTGAGAAACAATAAAGAGAAATTTGTCAGTACAAAAGACCAAGTGATAACCACTGTATGAATAAACCAGAATGAATTCATTCATTTTCTTAATGGTTATTTTCATTATTTCCCATATTTTAAGATCTTGAATAATGCAGTGAACATTCCTGTACGTGTTTCCTGGTATACTTGTGCATAATTTCTCTTGAATACATCCCTAGAAATGGAATTGGTGGGTCAATAGTTATTCATAGTCAAATTTAATAGATAATGCCAAACTATTTTCCAAAGTGATTGTGCCCATTTATATTCCGCTAAGAAGAGCCCAAGAATCTTGGTGATCTACTTCTTAAACCAGTGATGGGCAACCTTTTGAGCTTGGTGTGTCAAACTTTGCCAAAAAACTGAGCATAACTCGGGTAGTGTGTCACTTTGAGGAAAAAACATTATTTCGCAAATGTTTCATCCTCAGGAGCAGCAAATGTTTCAACCTCGGCATGCGGCCGCCTCAGCGGCTGCGTGTCATCAGAAATGGCTACACGTGTCAGTGCTGACACGCGTGTCATAGGTTCGCCATCACTGTCTTAAACAATTCCTTTGATTTCTAAAATTTTAAATGTTTGCCCATCTGGTAAGTATGAAATATACCCAATGGTTTTAATTTGCACCTCTCTGATGATAAGTAAAATTAAATCTTTCTTTCATGTGCTTATATTTGTGTTTCTTCTTCTTAAGGTTCTTAAGTTGTTTTTCCCTCATATTCTATTAAGTTACTTTTTAATTGATTTGTAGAAATTCTTTATGTATTCTGCATAATAATTCTTAGGTGTTTTTTTGTTGTTGTTGTTTGTTTTAAATATATTTTATTGATTTTTTACAGAGAGGAAGGGAGAGAGATAAGAGTCAGAAACATCAATGTAAGAGAAACATCGATCAGCTGCCTCCTGCACAGATGTGCCCGCAACCAAGGTACATGCCCTTGACCGGAATTGAACCTGGGACCCTTCAGTCTGCAGGCCAACGCTCTATCCACTGAGCCAAACCGGTCTCGGCCTTAGTTTTATCTGTAGCATAAGTCTATTGAAAGTTTATGGCCTTCAAATTATTTATTAAGCATAAGTCCTTAATATTAAGGAAGCTAAATTTACTGTTTCCTTCAAGTTAGCACTTTTCTAATACTCTATTCATCACCTCAAATAAAAAAGACATGACACTTTTATGGGGGGGAGGGCACATTTTCTCTCTCTTTTTCTCTGAAATGTTCTAAGTGCGACCTAAGAAAGGTAAAACAGGGAGCTATGTAATCTCCATAAAGGTTTTTACAAGTCCAGGATTCCACAGTCATCTCAAGTAGAAACATTTAAAGAATGGTAAACTTATACCTTTCAGAGCTGTATTACTGATATTAGTGCAAAGCAAGCAAGCTTTTGAGAAAACCCAAATTTCTAAATATGAGCGCAATACATAATTTTTTCTTCTGTAAAATGTAATAATAGTACCTATTTACAGTGATTGTGAGGATTAAGTGACATTAAGTTTTAAGTGGAAGTTGCACAGCTCAGCTGAGCTGCAGGGACTGGGCTTGACTCAATAGCAGTTACTTGTCCACACATACAGCCTCTTACTGAGTGTGATTCCAACTTGATCTAAAAATTACTCAAGGCTTCTTTTGAGATTACTCAAAATGATTAAAACTGTAAAAATTAATTTTGCTAATGCTAAGGAACTTCTGAATGTGCAATAATTTTGGCCAAAAGAAGAATTAACTGTCAAACAGTATTCTTAGGTTACGTCATACATGTAGATTTATGGAAGAACCTCTTGCCAGACATTATATTGAGCAGAATGAAGTGCATTAAAGGGATACTAACCTTCTGCATGTGTCATTTTTTGAAGGGTCCTGAAGAAGATCCATATTTAAAAATGACAAAACAAAAAGAATGAAGATTAACACAGAGTACATAAATCTTCTTGCATAACTATATAAACTCTGTAGCTAATAACAGAACTTCACCTTTCATGCAATTTGATGTCTACAAATCTATATGCGATGGGAGTACTGGGAATTCTATTTCTGATAATATACTGGTATTCCTTAGTGAAGAACCACTAATGAAATAATAAATGACCTAAACATTCTTTAGATGGAAAAAAAAATGCTAATGATAAAATTATATTGAAATGGACCAATTTGTAGTCACAGCGATACACCTGGTTTAGTAGGGCTTGCCACTGGCAGTAACTAAGATTAAATATTCTGAAAACATATTTAAGAAATAAAGGGTTGCCTTGTGATATATAGATTAACTGTGAAATGCTCTATAGCATGGAGTTGATTGTTTTGTAGCTTACAGAAATGAACTGGCTTACTCTCTGTAATCATAATAATTATGATTAGAGACCTTAGGGCTTATTTCATAATGAAAAGGGGAAGAATGAAGTAAATGGAAAATACCAAAATAACCTTAAAAACAAAATTTTGACAACAAAAAGAAATGAAGTACACTTCATACTACTAGTACAGCATGGATGAACCTTGAGAACATTATACTAAGTGAAAGAAGCCAGATACAAAATACCACATATTATATAAGTCCGTTTGTATGAAATGTTCAAAATAAACAAATTTAGAGGTGGAGAGCAGATCACTAGTTTCCTAGGGCTCAGGGAAAGAAGAGTTGGAGAAAAATTGAAAATGACTGCTAATGGTTTAAGGTTTCTTTTTGGAATGATGAAAATGTTCCAAAATAGACTGTGATTATGGTTGCACAGCTCTGTGAATTTACTGAAAACCCTTAAAAACAAAATTCTGGTGAATTGGAAGGGATCTGAATTATCTATATAATAAAAGCCTAAGCGACCATTACAGCAGAACGTCAGTAGGACATCCCCCGAGGGGTCCCGGACTGTGAGAGGATGCAGGCAGGGCTGAGGGAACTCTCCCCGCCCCGCTGCATGAATTTTGTGCACTGGGCCTCTAGTATCTTAATAAAGCTGTAACTAAATTTTTAAAATTCAATTTAAGTAAATATCAAATGAAGTTATTGATTCTATTAATTAACTGTATAGTACAAAAGACCCTCTTACTGCCAGAGGACAATAACCCACCAGTGTAGGCTACTGCTGCCCAAAATATCATCTTTGCCAATATGTAGAAACACTCCAAGGTGTGAATACAGAATATTAACTCTGCTTAACCACCACATCAGTCTTCTCCCAGGATTTTCAAAAATCTACATACTGGCCTAGATACTTTAGAGCAGACCATGAAATGAGTTTTAATTTCAAGACACAGTCATGCAAATGAATACATGCCCCAAACCTGAAAGAAATTAGCCTACAGGCAAGTAAAACTTCCAATAAAAATTTTTAAATAAACCATATTAATATACTACTATACTTCACTAAGACCCTTATTAAGATGATTACAGTTATCAGGGTCATATCTACTAGAATAGCACAAATTGGGCTAATTAAAACATGTCACAGATCAATCTTTGAGAAATACAACAAATGTTTTTCAGATTTGGAAGGTGGTGGTAGTGATGATGGTGTGTGCACCAAGTTAATTTATAATGTTTCCTTTTAAAAATATCCCACTATAACAGTCAAGAAATAATTGAATTCCATCAAGAAAATGTCCATGGTCTTTTATGCTTTATCCACATATAAACCAATGATTTACAAAACAAAAATTGTAGAGTTAGTATTTTTTTTTAAATGGGATGATTTTCAAGGTTTACATGACAGCACTATGGAGTAATAAATGTATTATGATGTTTAATCTGCAACACATTAAAAGCCATATATATAATTCATATAAATGGATTCTCTAGATTTCAATGCTTTTAGCCTCTTTTATAACCAAAGCCTTAGATGTGTGCTAATTAGAGTGAGTCTTAGTGTAGTAAACAAACTGAGAGAAGAGAGAAAGAGAACCAAACCATAATGCTGAAATTGTAAGTTTCTAATAAGCAATAATAAAATTTTAAATATGTTTTTTAACTAAATATTTCAACCCCTGTTTGAAAATCAATCCATCCCGCCCTGGCTGGGTGGTTCAGTTGGTTAGAGTGCTGTCCCTATATGCCATGGTTGTGGGTTTGCTCTCCAGTCAGAGCATTAAGAATCAAGCAATTGATACATAAATAAGTGGTACAACAAATCCAAGTCTCTCTCTCTAAAAATCAATCAATAATTTAAAAAATAAAAAAAGATCAACCCTTCCCTGGAGTCAAAAAGACCAACTTCCCTAACATTAGAGAAAAGAGAAAGAGGCATATTTTCTCTTTAAGATACTGACAGCCAAGTAAATGCCAAACTACAGTGACTCCACTTTTAATCAACTATAATGAAAGAGTTATTTAAGACACTGCTCTTAGTAGCCAAGTACCTCAGCCAAGTTTGGAAAAGAGACAAAACAAGTTATTTTTAAATTTACAAAATTAAAAAAAAAAAAAAGAAGAAGGTTCTATTAACACAAAACCTTCCCTCACCTCCACCCTTCTAGCTTTCTATACAGTTTCCCAATTCTCATTTCCACTCCAAAGCTCTGTGCTGAATCTAACGGATGTTTAAGTGAAATTCCTACAGTTTATGACTGACTTTAATTTATCCCTTTGGGTGTTTTGGCTGGTTATGTTCTTGCCCGCATTTTCATTTACACGCAAGATCTTTGGAAAAGAGAACAGGGACTGCTCTGGATCTGGCATAGAAAGTAGTAATTTCAGTACTATATGATTTTAGTTACAAGAGAACAGGTCAAATCCGGAGTTCTAGCCAAAGACTTACTAAGTAATCAATATGCATGTTTTTTTAATTCTCCAAGGCGTTTGGAATACACTTCCAAACAACCAAACTGCTTTAAGTCTACTCTGATTTTAGTTCAAAATAAACAGAAATTAACATGGGAGAAGAACACATGCTTAAAAAATGGTGTTCTGTCACCAGGACATAAACATAGGAAACGATGTGCCAGAATTATGATTATAATGCATTAAAATATACAGAAGGGGCATTATAAGTGTATCTTTAGCCTAAATAGTTTATATTCAGACTTTCAAGGGTTTAAATAAAAAAGAAATATAAGATATATAAGAAGTTTGTGTTTTAATTCCTCAATTGGGTGTTTGCTATTCCAAGAGGATTCTAAGTATTTAAAATTAGAAGTGGATTTTAAGCCACAGAACACCTTCAGCAAATTTAATGAGTGTTTGGGTGGTCTGGTAGTTTTTATAGCTTTTTATTTAGAACACGTTGGTATCTATGTGGCCAGTACCTATGAAAAACAACTCGGGAACTTTTGGCCTCAAGACACTACTGGAGAGGATTTTTCCTCCTTAATACAATGGACTTTACCATGAGCTATCACTTATGAATTTTAGTACTAGGTTCATCTTACAACGTAAAAAATTGAAGTACTGAAAGTACATGATTTCAACATTTATAATCCCAACAATAACACAGAAATGTGGTATGGATCTTGAGGACAGCCGTCTCATGAAGGCTCTAATCCTATATAATAAAAGGCTAATATGCAAATCGACCAAATGGCAGAATGACGGGTCGCTCACTATGATGTGCACTGACCACCAGGGGGCAGATGCTAACACGGGAGCTGCTCCCTGGTGGTCAGTGCGCTCCCACAGGGGGAGCGCCGCTCAGCCAGAAGCCGGGCTCACGGCTGGCGAGCACAGCAGCGGTGGTGGGAGCCTCTCCTGCCTCCATGGCAGCACTAAGGATGTCCGACTAATGGCTTAGGCCTACTGGGAGCGGGTCTAAGCTGGCAGTCAGACATCCCCCGAGGGCTCCCGGACTGTGAGAGGGCACAGGCCGGGCTGAGGCGCGCTCCCCCCCACCCCCCCCCCCCGCCCAAGTGCACAAATTTCATGCACCGGGCCGCTAGTGTACTAAAATTTCTTTCTGGATGAGGATACTGTTTAACAATTACTGTCTTCAGAGCATATATCACTAGAGTCAGCCCAGTCAAGGAAAAAATATTTTCCTGTCGATAAGGGCAAAATTCAAGGATGAAAAACATCCTCTAAAACAGATTTCTATACAACTCTCTCAAGAACCCATTGTGATACAATATATATGACGTTACTGGGAAAAAAATTAAAATTAAAACACTCATAGAATGATTCCTACAGAGAAAGAGGGGAAAAATTGTTATAACATTGAAGGGCTGATTTAACCCTACCAGACCGCTGTACCGATTTTTCAGTAATTTCCGAATCTGCCGCTATACCGCTGTACCTAATTTTCAGTACTTTGCCTAGTATGTGAAAAAAAAGTGTCACAAACTAAAAATAACCAACCAATTGTGGTCAAACCTCATGGTTAGCCATTGCAAATGTCTGCCCCCATGTGTTTGAATTGACTTTGTGTGGTTTGACGTGAAAAAATTCTGAAAGTTCACAATGAAACGAGCGGCTGATGAACCAAGCACTTCAACAGGAAAGCGAAGTAGGTCTAGGCTTATCACAGTCCAACAGGTGATCGATACTTTGGTTGATTCAGACTCTGAGGAGTCAAAATTTCATCAAGAATACGTTTCCAGTTCAAGTGACACAGACAGTGAGAGCTCGAGTGATGAGGAGAATCTTGAACCTTATAGATCTAGAGCTAGATCGACAGTAAGAGAAGGGGGGCGTGTCCCTCAAACAGCTGATGGGGGAGATCTAGGTGGTGATGAAGGTTGGACAAGGAATTTTGTATCACCAAATACAGATCTGAATTTCAATGAGGATGGAAAAGGCCCAGTGAACATTCCTGGATCTATCACAGAGGAGAGTGAACCGATTGGCTTTTTTTCTTTTTCTTTTTTTATTGATTGTTTTTACAGAGAGGAAGAGAGAGGGATAGAGAGTTAGAAACATCGATGAGAGAGAAACATCGATCAGCTGCCTCCTGCACACCCCCTACTGGGGATGTGCCCGCAACCAAGGTACATGCCCTTGACCGGAATCGAACCTGGGACCCTTCAGTCCGCAGGCCGACGCTCTATCCACTGAGCCAAACCGGTTTCGGCCCGATTGGCTTTTTATCCTTGTTTTTGGATGATACTTTCTGGCAAAATTTGACAGAGAAAACCAACCTCCGGGCCCACCAATTGCATATAGCAAAGCCCAACTCCTACAATGCCAAAAACGTCCAGGATGCCACAGTGGAAGAAATGAAGGCTTTTCTTGGACTGAGGACCTATATGGAATACTTATGTATAGAGCCCAGCTATCGGGATGATTGGACAAGTGAGGGCTCTGACTTTGTTGGGTTTACTCCCGGATTTCGAAATGTTATGACTCGAGACAGATTCTTGGCCCTTTGGAGTTTTTTACACATAATTGACGAGGAAGACACAGATATCGATAAGACAGATAGAATATATAAAGTTAGGCCTTTCTTGGAAAGTCTGCTCCCCAAGTTTCTCCACTTCTATCTGCCAAAGCAACATTTGAGCCTAGATGAGGGGATGATCCCAACAAAAAACCATTTGGCCATCAAGCAGTATATCAAGGATAAGCCCACAAAGTGGGGCATCAAGTCTTTCCTTCTCTGTGAAGGTGAGACTGGCTACAGTTTGAATGCAGAAATCTACACTGGTGCTGCACCAATGCCTATAAAAGACTTGGGCGCAGTAGGAAATACAGTCGTTCATCTCCTGACCTCATGTGCAATGGAAAATAAATCTCATGTGCTTGTCATGGACCGGTTCTACAATTCTGTAACCCTTGCTAAATATGCACTCTCAGAATTACACACAGGAATTGTGGGAACCCTGCAGCAAAACAGGAAGCAGTTTCCTAAGTCGCTGAAAAGTGTAAAAAACTTGCTAGGGGTGACAAGAAAGTGTAACATGTTTAGTTTGGCAGGATAGAAAGCCCATCACATTTATTTCGAACTACCACGATCCAGCCCAAAATGTAGTAATAAACAGAAGAAATAAAGATGGCAGTGCGCAAGAAATACAGATGCCACAGCTGGTGAAGGACTATAATAAATATATGGGTGGCTGTGACAAAAATGACCAGATGACCCGCCTTCACCGGTCTCGTCGTCATTACCGCTGGCCCCAGCGGCTTTTCATAACATTTTTTATGTGGGCCAGTTATAATTCTTTTATCTTGTATGCTTCAAAGCAGCAAGCTGCTTCAAAAAAGCCAGTTTATCTCACCAGATATATTCAGAAACTGTGCCTGCAACTTATTGGTGGATACAGGACATCAGCCCACCGCCACCCACAAAAGGAACCCTGCCCTCAACGGATGACCCCAGGCAATCATTTTCCAGAGATTCCCCCTGGGACATCGTCTAATCATATCTGTGCTGTGTGCATGGAAAAGCACTCCAGGTACAACAAGCACAATCCTGGAGTGTCTTACAAAGACAATCCATGCAAGAAGGTGAAGAGCAACATCTGGTGCTCACTTTGCAAGAAGTACCTCTGTGTGAAACAAGGCTCATCCTGCTGGTGGATTGGCACACAAAGGTGGAATATTGGCGCTAGATGAAAGGTAGACCTATTTTCTACAATGTCTCCAAGTTCCATCTTATTCTAACCACTTGTTTGCATGTAACTAAAATTTTTCTATATCATGTTGATTTTTTCTCTTTAATGCTCAGGAGCCCAGGTATAGGGGACAGTTAGGTTCAGGGCCTCAGGTCTGGTAGGGTTAATATGAATGTTACCTTGTCTTCTAGCACCTTGTTTTGCAAAACTATATGTCATTTCCAAATAGAAGGCTATAAGAAGACATTAATCCTTGGGGACCCTCAGCAAAGGGTATTTTGTCTTTCAAAAGTGATTTTGCCATTACATTCTATGATTTATTTCAAAAGATTATGTTACAAAATACGAATGTTAGACAAAAACAGGAACAAAGTAACCTGGCAAAATTCTTTGGTAAATGGCAATCACTACTCATCTACAGGACATCTACCTCCCTGTCCCAAACTGTAATAGATTAGGTTGTAAGTATGATAGGAATATTCAAGAATTCTTTAAAGGAAAATTTTAGTATAACATAACCAATAACTACATTACATAAACAATGTATCCTTTTCTCCCATAAGAGAAGGTAAAATGAATGTTATGTGTGGATAATATGTTATGTATGTGTAATAGAAAATTGTATGTATAACACAAGTAAGTAGCATCTGGGAGGAAAAAATGTATATGCCTTTAAACCCAATGTGTGGATTGCTTCTAATATTATGTGAAATTGATTGGATTTCAAAAGTTAAACAAGTTTATTTTATTTTATTTTATTGATTTTTTACAGAGAGGAAGGGAGAGGGATAGAGAGCTAGAAACATCGATGAGAGAGAATCATCGACCAGCTACCTCCTGCACACCCCCTACCAGGGATGTGCCTGCAGCCAATGTACATGCCCTTGACCGGAATTGAACCTGGGACCTTTCAGTCCGCAGACCGACGCTCTCTATCCATTGAGCCAAACCGGTTTCGGCAAAAGTTAAACAAGTTTAAAAATTAATTTTAAAAACCTTTTAAAAAAATGTTTAAGTCTTTATGGAGACAATTTTGTTTTTTTAAAAAAACAGCTCAAAGCCTGTTACAGCAAATGTCATTTCATTAAAACTTTTGTCTATGATATACTAAATATCTATTTAAAAGAATGAGGAAGGAAAAAAAATTAAAAAATAAATAAAAGAAAAAAAAGAATGAGGAAGATCTTTATAAACTGATAAGGAACAATCACTAATATAAAAATGTTTAAGTAAAAAGAAGCAAGGTGCAGAATAGTATTATGAGATTTTTTTTTAAGGAAGGGATAGCTGCTCTATCTATCAATCGAACAATCTATCTACCCATCCATCTATCCATCAATCTATGCTCTATCTATCAATCGAAAATCTTTCCACCCATTCAACTATCCATCAACCTATTTATATTTATGTATGCACAGAATCTCTCTGGAAAAGTAAACAAGAAAATGGTAGCTGGTTACCTCTGGGTAAGGGGAACTAGGAAACTGAGAGTTGGGGACCAGAGGGAATCACTTTGGTCAAGTTATTGGGTCTAGTCATTGTAATGAGATTTGACTAGTGAAGTAGGTGAACTGTCAAGTAGGTAATATCTATTGAATAAATGAGACATGGTACCTGCATTTTTGGTCAGGATAGTATATGCATGTACCTTCATCTCCTGAAGTGATGGCAGTAATAAAACAGCTAATCAAGAAGTAAATGCATACTCAAAAGAGAGATTTCATGGACCACAAGGTGTCTAGATTACTTGCAGTATAGTAGGCAGGCAGGCAAACTGGCACTGAAAACACGAAGTCTGTTTCCAAGACAAGTTTTCATAACCAAAAGCAGATCAGAAAAATGTTAAGTCAAATATGAATAGAAGGTTGATGGCTCTCAGCATGGGGACTGATCCAGCAAGGGAGAGTCACAGAGACAAAGAGGTTTTTTAACTAGTTAATTATCTTTGACTAAAGCAAGTAAAAAAAATTATCTATTGCCAGATCTGTTTTCTAAGCTTTTCAGTTTTAGTATTTTAATATTTCAGGACCTTGAACCTCAGGCATAATAATCTCAAAAGAAAACAATGATAACCATCAATTGTTTACCTGCAAAAGCAGTATAAAAGGTAGTTTCAAAAAATCCGGGGAAAGGTTCCTGATTTATACTCTGAAATAGCAATGTCTGGGTGTTTTTTGTTGTTGTCTTTTGTTATTGAGGGGTGGAGAGGAGTTTCAGACAGGGAAGATATATGGAGCTATGGAAGGAGAAGTGGAGAGATAAAGGAAGGGAGAAGAAGTAAAATGAGAACTATCCCATAAGACAGGCTTTTTAAAAAATGACCTATTTATAGAGGTTCAGAAACTCTTAACCAAAAAAAAGTATTAATAAAATTAACATTACATCTATTTCTTCATGGTGAATATTTAAACTAGGACAAAAAATTTTTTAGAGACACCTACATCCTAGACACAGAAGTGCCTATTTAAAACCTCCGTAAGAAATAAATCTGAGGGACCAAGAATTTCTTCCTGGGCCTGAAATCAGGTTAAACTACAGCTCTGAGACAACCTATGTAGGTGGTCTTGAAAAATTTCCAAAAGGCTTTTTTGCTTGCCTGATCTGCTGAAGTACAGCAGTGTGACTGGAACCACTCAACTGCCAGACTCCCTTCTTAATGGAGACTGTCCTTTGGGTACAACATTCATGAGGAAAACAGATACTTGAAAACACTGCCTTTAATCAGTTTAACCCAGGCAGGAGCCAAACTACATTTGGAGACTTTTTTTTTTTTAATATATTTTATTGATTTTTTACAGAGAGGAAGAGAGAGGGATAGAGAGTTAGAAACATCGATCAGCCACCTCTTGCACACCCCCTACTGGGGATGTGCCTGCAACCAAGGTACATGCCCTTGACCGGAATCGAACCTGGGACCCTTCAGTCCGCAGGCCGACGCTCTATCCACTGAGCCAAACCCGTTTCGGCAACATTTGGAGACTTTCAAATTATTACAGAACTTGGTGAGCTGAAAGGGTTTCTTTTTCTATATTTATTACAAAAGGTCCAAGCCTCAACAGTTTTAATTTAACTGAGACATCTCTAATTAATTCTTTGACCTATAGAAGGCAGACAGTGCTTTTCACAGAAGAGAATTAATAAAAGTTTCCCATGTTTCCCAATGAAAGACCAACATATCATTCAGCAAAAAATCTGGTGCTTGGCTACCTGGGTTACTTTAAATGCAAATTCCAAAGTCCTACCTCCAGAAATGATGAATCAGTAGTAATGGAAGCCCAGGAAATATAATTTCAGAAAACATGCCAAAGGAGTCCAATAGAGGTGGCACAAAGAGCGGAATGTGAAAACCACCACTCTCCATCCCTATTACTTCATACTGTATTACCAAGAAAGGAAAATAGCAACAAGAAGCAATTTGTAGACTTCTAGACATTATAATTCCAAAAATAGTTTCCCTTTTTTTAAAAAAAATTATTGATTGATTTTAGGGGGAGAGGGAGAGAGAAAAACATGGATTTGTTGTTTCACTTACTTATGCATTCACTGGTTGATTCTTGTATGTGCCCTAACCAAAGATTGAACCCACGTATTGGGATGATGCCCCTAACCAACTCAGCTACCAGGCCAGGGCTCTATTGTTTTAAAAGATAGGGTGCTTTCATGGGTACTGTGCAGAAGTGAATCATGGCTCCCAGATACAAGGTGCATCTCTTGTACAAACGGATTATCCCTTGAATCAAATGTTGACCTCTGAGAGCAATGTTTCCCGGACATACTCAATAAACAAAACCAGACTTAGTTCAAATTTTCTCTCTCTTTTTTAATCCTCATCCAAGGATATTTTTTATTGATTTTAGAAAGAGAGGAAGGGAGAGAGAAACATGGATTGGTTGCCTCCCACAACCTAGGTATGTGCCCTGACCAGGAATCGAACCCCAAACCTCTTGGTGTATGGGACGATGCTCTAAAACAACTGAGCCACTTGGCGAGCCAAATTTGTTAATTAGAAAAGTGAGGATTCAAGAATGGATGGTACATGTGTTAGGAGGGGAGGACTAACAAACCAACAGTGCTCACAAAGCATTTAAAGAACCATTTCATCCCCCTTCATAAACAATTCAACAGTTCAGAGTAGCAGAGGGTAGCAAGACAGAGTGTTAATTTACACACTCTAATTGCAGGGCAACAGATGGCAGACATTGTCAAGCAATCTCGGGTTGAAAGAATTCTTGTGTCTAGGCCAACTTTAATTGCTGTGTCGAACATGTTCAATAATTCCAGCTCAACGAGGAAAGGGAAGCAAGAAGGTAGAAAGGGGAAAAGGAGGAGCATCACTACCATGATGTTCTAGGCAGCTAATGTTTAACTGCTGTCCCTTTAAATCAGAGGGCAGTGTAATAGCTATCTATCTGATGGACAGAAATCAAGGAAGAGTGTGAGGAAATAAAGGAGGTGAACCACCCAGCTTGTGGGAAGCAAAAAAGGCTTCCATATTTTCTTCCTGTTACATTATGCAGTGCACATTAAGGTTTTCAAATATTTAATCTTTTGTTTTTGCTGTATCACTGAGTAAATGGGAAGGGTTAGGCCCATCTGATACTACATGGTAAAAGGATTAAATTTGGGAAATAGGGACAGAAAGGCCTGTTCTATTCAATTACTTCACTCTACAACTCCTTCTAGGACTTGTAAGAGAAAAATCAACTTTTCAATTCTTTTTCCAATACAGAAGCAATTATTATTACCTATACTATTTAATGTAAGAATAATAAATTATTTTCTACAACCAAGGTCATAAACTAATTTCTTTCAAAACCATATAGGGCATGGTGTTAGTGTTTCAATTTTTAAAAAAAAAATTAAATAGAAACATGAACAAATATTTCCTACTGTTCATGACTCAGCTATTCTTTTTTCCTGAGATGGCACTGAGTCCAAATTCCTGAAAAATAGGATTTTTGCTTGGGGGAAAAGTAAACACTTCTCTTATTAATTTTTTTTAAAAGCAATTCTATGTAAGTAGAAATATAAAGACTTGAAATACACAAGAGAAACAGAGGACTTCTTACCTTGCTACCACTTTCAGGTTTAAGGTCATTCTGTTAAAAGAGGAAAACAAATAGTCTTTTAAGACATATCCCAATGAATGCTCACATGTGCTTATTTCTAACCTTGGATCATGAAACTACATTCTGATGGAAATGCATTCCCTGAGAGACATCAGAGTCTGCAGAAGGGTATGCCTGACTCTGAGCAGATAAAGGTCTCTTGTTAGAATGGTATGGTTTAAAAAGTCCAGATACCACCGTTAGGAAGAAATTTGCAAGAGCACCCAAACCACTATATTAAGTAGAGATGTTGTTAACTACATTACAAAAATCAGTCAATCGATTAAACAAAGACATCCAAAATCAGTTTCCTTAGCTTTTCAGAGATAATACATGTGTTGCTTTATAAACAAGACGCTGTATCGTTGCAGAGTGAGGCCAGGTGATTCTGGAGAAAATTTAGCCTGATGGCTGAGTTGAATGAATTTCCATTGTTCTGAGGCTGTTCTAGAGCTTTCCTCCCCATAAGCACTCCTAGCCCAGTGGGTTCTTACCGGATGCACATCACCGATATAGTACTGCTTTAGCATTTCTCTAGCATCAGAGGAGTGGCCTACATCTTCGAAGCTTTCACTGGCATCTGCACCAGCTTGTTCCAGCAGAACCTCTTCTCCGCCAGGATGCTACAAGGGAAAGATAGTTACTGAACAGAGGGCTCTCTGAAAAGCAAACCAATAAAAGTTACTTTCCTCTCCCCTCTTTTCCCTTCTCTCCCTTTAATGGAACCAATCAACACTGTATGCCACCTGATAGGATGCAATGGGAAGAACACAGCATTACTTCCATGATATTTTGGCCAAAAATGCACAATATGGGTGTAATTGTGAGGAAACCTAGGATAATTGCCAATTGATAGTCTACAAAACAATTGACCTTTGATCCCCAAAAATATCAAGGTCATGAAAGCTGAGGAAAGACTGAAGAACCGTTAGGAAGGTTCTAGCTCCAGACTGAAGGAGCTAGAGACAAAATAACTGGGAATGTGTGTGCTCCTGGGTAGATTTCTTTTGCCAACATTACTGAAATAGCTACAGAAACCTGAATGGAGACTCTGGGTAAAAAATATATGAAATGGTTTATTCTATTCTTGCAACTTTTCTGTAAGTTTGAAATGGTTTCAAAACAAAAAGTTAAATAAATAAATAAATAAATAAGTAGTACCAAAATAAGTGCCTCTATACCTAGAAAGTAGATTCTATCTATAACTTATAAGCTATAGCATTACCCTGGACCAATGAAGAAATTTGGATAGCTTAGTTTCCTTATTTGTAAAATGGAAATAATGAGTACCTATCATTTAATACTACTGTATTAAATGAGATACGGATATGAAATACTTTGTACTCAAGAAGAGAGTACAATTTGTATAATGTTATCATCTGTGATTTTAAAAGATACATATATGTGTGCATATGCACAAAAATTCCCTGGAAACAAGAACACAGTAGCTGGGAGACAGGGTGGGAGAAAGACTTTAAACTACAAACCCTTTTGAAATTGCTTCACCTAGTGAAGTATTACTTACTCAGAAAATAAATTTTTAAATGTTTTTATTGATTTATTAGAGAGAAAGGGAGAGGGAGAGAGAAATATCAATCACTGCCTCCTGCTCGTTCCCTGCCAGGGATCCCAGCCTGCAACCTGGGCATGTGCCCTGACGGAGAATTAAACGGCGACCTTTTAGAGCACAGGACAACACTCAACCAACTGAGCTACACCAGACAGGATCAGAAAATAAATAATTTTTTAAAAGTTAGATTTGGCACAGTCTCTGACCTAAAGTAAAGACTCAATAAATATTTACTTACAACTAGCAAATTATTTGACATATCTAAAATTGTACTTTTGAACTCTCAAGTAATGCTGTTAAGTAGTTTCTTTTTATAATCTTTTAAGCACGACTAATATGATCATCCCTGTCTTAAAAATGAATTCAGCTGAAACATAAATATAAGTGTAACCTCCCAGTCGTAGTCACTTGCCTATGAACTCCCTAATGATAAGAATTACTTCTACTTTGTCTCCTAAAAGGTCTCCAGCCAGTGGGTTCGTCTCCCATCCCAGTATTTAAGATTGCTGTTTTAAAGAGTACGGGGGACGCCCCTGGGTCCGTGTGAGGCCACGCACCCCTGGATCCGGGTGAGGCTGGGACCTGGGCCCGGGTGAGGCCGCACACCCCTGGGTCCGGGTGAGGCCGCGAGCCCCTGGGTCCGGGTGAGGCCGCGCGCCCCTGGGACCGGGTGAGGCTGCGCGCCCCCGGGTCCAGGTGAGGCCACGCACCCCTGGGTCCGGGTGAGGCCGTGCCCCTGGGTCCGGGCGAGACCAAACCAGAGGGAGTCGGACCTGCATTACCACCATTTGTCCACCATCCAGAGCTGAAAAGTCAGTGCCAACATGTACACATAAGGAACTGGTGGACATTGAAATTGGGTCTCAAAAGAACTGTTGGTCCAGAAAGAAACTCACTACAGACTGATTCATTTGCCTGTCAGCATAACTATTACTGCTCGTCTCACATTCGGTTCTTGTAAGTATATTTCTAGTAACACATGATCTCACTCATCTAGGGGAAATGATGAACAACATAGACTGATGAACAAGAACAGACCCAGAAACAAGGAGGCATCGATCGGACTGTCGGGCCTCAGAGGGCGGGTAGGGGAGGGTGTGGGTAGGGGGGAGAGATCAAGCAAAGGACTTGTGTGCATGCATACGAGCCTAACCAATGGTTAAGGACAACAGGGGGTGGGGGCATCCGTGCGGAGGGGTGTGGGATGGGAATGGGGGGATGAGGACAAATATGTGACACCTTAATCAATAAAGAAATTTAAAAATGAAAAAAAAAAAAAAAAAAAAATAAGAAACAAATAAAATAAAAAAAGAGTAAAGGGGGACCCGAGTTAGATAGCCACCACCATCTGCTACTATATCTGAAACCTCTCAGCTGTATTAAGCCATTTGTTTTGGAATTGTGTCCCAGTTTGCTCTATGTACCTAAACTATGAAAGATATTTTTTCTTCATGACATATCCCAACTTACTATGTTGCTTTTCAGAGTAAAAGGATAACAAAACTTATTAGTGGCTTGAAATATTTCAAGGAATGATTAAATTTATGACTTCCTACACAGCTCTTTCTATGATAAAATATTTCATTTTCAACAATCTCTCACTCACCACTTATAAACAAATACAACAGAAATAAGTACAATTAACATTTTTAGTGTGTAATACTCGTTTTTCCCATATATCCATTCAATCTTTTCAAACATTAGTCCATAAATATTATTAGTACTTACTATTTTTTTGTAAGATGTATTTTTATTGATTTCAGAGAGAGGAAGGGAGAGGGAGAGATAGAAACATCAATGATGAGAGAGAATCATTGACTGGCTGCCTCCTGAACGACCTCTACTGGGGATTGAGCCCCCAACCCGGGCATGTGCCCTGACTGGGACTCAAACTGCAACCCCCTAGTTCAGTGGTCGGCAAACTCATTATTCAACAGAGCCAAATATCAACAGTACAACGATTGAAATTTCTTTTGAGAGCCAAATTTTTTAAACTTAAACTTCTTCTAACGCCACTTCTTCAAAACAGACTTGCCCAGGCCGTGGTATTTTGTGGAAGAGCCACACTCAAGGGGCCAAAGAGCCGCATGTGGCTCGCGAGCCGCGGTTTGCCGACCACTGCCCAAGTTCATAGATAGATGCTCAACCACTGAGCCACGCCAGCCAGGTGGTACTTACTATTTTATGTACTAGGCAGTGATAAAGGTTTTTGTGTTTTTACAAAAGTGAATTCATACAGTATATACTGTTCTATAGCCTACTTTTTTTTACTGCCAGGGAGGGGGGTCAGAGTGGTCCAAAAAGCCCGACATTTAATAGCTCCCAAACGTGGTCTTAATACAGATGGTTTGGAACATGCAGAGAAGATTTCAAGGAATGCTTGTTTCTGTTTTAGAATTCTATAAACTTCAGATACTCTTGTTTTAAATCAAATGGCATTCCAGGTGGAGGCAGTGCGAGAGACCAGAGACCCAGGCCAAGATAATGGCCAGGATGAGGGGTAGGAGAAGGCCCTGAGAAGGAGGGGTGGGGGGAAGCCCTGGGGCCCCGGCCTAGCTGGCTCTCAGTGAAGACAATGGGTGGGAGCTCCTGGTCTATTCCATCTTCAGGCTCAGGGTGGTCCTGCCCATTTTTATCATCACCTTTTGCGAATGATCCACCACTGTGTGTCCACCCTGCTGCAGAGTAATGAGAAGCTCCCTCAGAAGCAGGGATCTGACAGTTAAGTCCTAATTCAAAGCACAGTTAGGTAAAATGGAAATTATATTCCCAAGCAGTCCTTCTTCACATGAAAATATTACTTCAACAACCCAGAGGACAGATTTTTTACAAAATAAAATAATGGGGAAAATAGAACCGCCTTCTCCTATGAGTGATTCCACTATGCTCACTGACATAATGAAAGGGAATTAACAAATGTCCTCCCCATGATTCTTATATTGGTAAATGGATCAACCAGACATTCTCAAGCTTTGTTACAACCAAAGTCATATTTCCACTGACCCTATTTTATGTCTATGCTACAGCGAGGAATCAAACTACTCACATTAACTGCATCCTGGTACTTCTGCTATGTATTTGGGCTTCAGAGCATTTACTCTCTCTGGTTCTGGGTCAAGATAATGCCAATGACCAATCAGAAATGATGCAGGAACAATGATCGGAGCAGCCATGGTCATGCATGGCAGCAGACACCAACAAAATTTTCAAGACAAAGTGGGAAGTTTTGGAGCTAATGGGTCACCAGTGGGCCCTAGATTATGTCAAAGAGGAGCTCATGGTCAAAGATCTCCACTCTGAAAGCATGTTCAAATAGGAATTACAGATCTCTATTTTTTTTAAGACCAAGCAGGGATTAGCTCTGCTGGGAACTTTGAGTAGCCCTTCAGCTCGTACCTTTTGTTTGAGCTGGAGCCTCTCAGGATAAAGAGAATGCATGAGCTGGTCAGCATGCAGCAAGGATCCTTCTTGGATGAGCTGGGCTCTCCTTTATGTTTGAAATTATAGCAAATGAGGATTATGTGCTGGGTGGCATATAAGAAAAGGGCTATTTTTTTAAATGCTTTAAAATTTCTTTCTGCCCTAGCCAGTTTGGGTCAGTGGATAGAGCATCAGCCTGCAGACTGAAGGGTCCCAGGTTCAATTCCAGTCAAGGGCACATGCCCGGAGTTAAGGGCACAATCCCCAGTGTGGGGCATGCAAGAGGCAGCCAATCAATAATCTCTCTCATCATTGATGTTTCTACCTCTCTCTTTCTCCCTCTCCCTTCCTCTTTGAAATCAATAAAAATGTATTTTAAAAAATAAATTTAAAAATAAATAAATACATAAATATATAAATAAACAAATTTTCTTTCTGGTGACTATAAAAATGAAAGGCAGAAAAAGAGGAAAATTCAAGTAATGATAATATCAAAAACTCAATCTTTGGAAGAAACATTTTCAAATATAGTTAATTACTATGTGCAATCAGCCTGAGTTCTAACCGCAGTCAACACTTGTTTTCTTGAGATGCAAACCCCCCGTAAAATTTTTTAGCTGGTAGCTTTATAACTTCCTCTACAACAGTAATAACTTTCATTAATGAAAACTTAGAAACTATGGATGAAATAGTTTCAATAAATCTTCCTATATTGTTCATTTTGAGACATAAAGAACAAATGTGTTAAAACTTGACCCAAACAGACTCTTTTCCAGAGTGACTACTCAGGGCGAGGACAGATTTTGTAAACCTTCTATATCTCTTAATACTGAGCAGGGGAAACTGGTGACCCTGAGACCCTGCTGGGTTCTCAAGTACCTTCTGGATGACCAAAGATGGTTAAACAATGACTGTACTTAATGCCACTAAACAATGAGAGGTTCTTGATCTGATCTGGAGTTCGGAATATATCAAATCCACTGGGCGGGGGGGGGGGGGGGGGTATAAATCAATGGTTCTGCACCATTTAGTTATTGAGTCTATAGCCACTCAATAACTAAAGATCCAGTTATTCTGGATAAGAGAGTTTATGTATCATTATAAAAGGGGAGAAAGGGCACCTGGCTGGTGTGGCTCAGTGATTGAGCATCCACCCATGAACCAAGAGGTCACCAGTTTGAATCCCAGTCAGGAAATTCTGAAGAGGACTGGGCAGAGAAAGATGATAAACGTGGGTAGGAAATAGGAAGAAATGGTAGGTTCATAGGTATTTGCCTTTGGATTAGAAAGAGCCTAGTAGCCCAGCCTGCATGGCTCAGTGGTTGAGTGTTGACCTGTGAACCAGGAGGTCACGGTTCGATTCCCAGTCAGGGTACATGCCCTGGTTGCAGGCTAGATCCTGGTGTGGAGCATGCAGGAGGCAGCCAATCAATAATCTCTCTCATCAGTGATGTTTCTATCTCTCTCTCCCTCTCTAAAATCAAAATATATCCTACCTAATAAAAGAGTAATATGCAAATTGACTGTACTTTTGCTACACCTGTAAGCCATGCCCACCAGCCAATCAAGAGCAAATATGCAAATAAACCCAACCAAGATGGCTACCACCACAGAGAGCAGGAGGGAGGCTTGGGTTTCCCCGGCAACAGAGGAAGACAAGCTTTCCGCCTGCCCTTGCCGGCCTAGGCCTCCACTCAAGGCTACAAAGTTTCAATTATGGAAGGTAAACAAATCCAAACAGAAATGGTGGCAGCCACTGAGCTGGAAAGAGCAGGAGGCAAGGGTTGCCCCCGGCAATGGAAGAAGCGCACACCCTGGACGGCCCAGGCCTCCACTTAAGGCTACAAAATTTCAATCATATTAGATACATAAGTCCCAACAGAAATGGCTGCATCCACAGAGTGAGCAGAAGGCTTGGCTCCGCTCCAGGCTACAAAGTTTTAATTGTAGAAGGTAAATAAACCCGATACCAGGGCCTCCACTTGGGTCTCCAGGGGGCATGGCCGGCCTGCAAACCACCACAGGCCCCTCGCTCAGGCTGCCCCATGCCCCAAAGGAACCCCCACCCTGATCCAGGACACTTTTCAGGGCAAACCAGCTGGCCCCCACCCATGCACCAGGCCTCTATCCTATCTAATAAGAGTAATATGCAGATTGACCATCACTCCAACACACAAGATGGCTGCCCCCATGTGGTCAAAGATCCTGCCCCCATGTGGACACAAGATGGCCACCACAAGATGGCCACCAGGGGAGGGCAGTTGGGAGGGACCCAGGCCTGCAGGGGAGAGCTGTTGTGAGGGACCAGGCCTGAAGGGGAGGGCAGTTGAGGGGGACCAAGCCTGCAGGGGACGGCAGTTATGGGTGACCAGGCCTGCAGGGGAGGACAGTTAGGGGTGACCAGGCCTGAAGGGGAGGGCAGTTAGGGGCAAACAGGCTGGCAGGGAAGCAGTTAGGCATCAATCAGGTTGGCAGGGGAGTGGTTAGGGGGTGATCAGGCTGGCAGGTGGAAGCAGTTAGGGGCAATCAGGAAGGCAGGCAGGCGAGCAGTTGGGAGCCAGCAGTCTTGGATTGTGAGAGCGATGTCCGACTGCCCATCTAAACGGGCAGTCAGACATCCCTCGAGGGGTCCCAGATTGGAGAGGGTGCAGGCTGGGCTGAGGGACACCCCCCCCCCAGTGCACAAATTTCATGCACTGGGCCTCTAGTATACATATATATTTTAAAACAGGAGTGCCACCTACACGATGTCACCACTACCCAAAGTCTGAATTACTTATTTAATGTCCTTCTTCCCCCACTAGACAGTAAGCTCCATTAGAACAGGGAGTACTGCTGTATTCTAGAACATAGCATGGCACCTGAAACACAGTGAGATCTAGGGAGTCCTCTGCCCTCTTTCCCTCCCATCTGCCCTCTCTGGTACATGCTCACCGATGCCCACATACAAAATAAGTAAGTAAAAATCAATTTGTTGATCTGGGCCTCTCACCTGGACAGTGCTGGAGGTTAAATTTCACCTCACGTTACTCCTAGTCTTCCCTAGGGCTGTCACCACTTGGGATTGCTCAAGGAAAGATATACTCTTTCTATAGATTTGTTAATTCCACAAGATATGTAAATTGCATTCTTTTGACCAGCCTTGGAGAAATCCAGTAAGAATTCTTATTAGTTAAACTCTGAAGCTTTCAGGAGTTATTCTAGGGGTGCATCAAAAAGAGCCTGCATTCTCAGTCTTACTGAAGGCAAGCTCACACTCCACCCTGCACCACAATTACTTATACACAGATCTCATCCTCCCTTTAAGTTCAAGGCAGCTAATTCACCTTTAAATCCTCACAGCATCTGCTATATTTAGTAAGCACTCAAAAGATGCTACAGGAAAATGTATTTTATTAATAATAAAAATAACCACTAATGCCGAAACCGGTTTGGCTCAGTGGATAGAGCGTCGGCCTGCTGACTGAAAGGTTCCAGGTTCGATTCCGGTCAAGGGCATGTACATTGGTTGCGGGCACATACCTGGTAAGGGGTATGCAGGAGGCAGCTGGTTGATGTTTCTCTCTCATCAATGTTTCTAGCTCTCTATCCCTCTCCCTTCCTCTCTGTAAAAAAATCAATAAAATATATTTAAAAAAAAAAATAACCACTAACATTACTGAGCTCTTTATACCAGGTACCATAAGTCTTTCTATGCATTATCTAAATTAACTGTCCCAACAACAACCCTGTGGAGTAGGTACTATTATCTCCAGTTTACAGATGGGAGAGGCCTTCACAGAGCTTATTTGCACAAAGTTACCCAACTATTAAATGCTTAAGTAGGAAACGGAACCAGACATAAACCCCAAAGCCAGCACCCAGCCTTTAGCATTTTATTTCATATTTACAATTCACCAAAATTCTCTTCAAAAGATACTGTTAAGAAAATGAAAAGGCTAAATACAGACTGGAAGAATATATTCATAATACATATACTCAAAGAACTTGCATCTAGATATATAAAGAACACTTTCAAGTCAATAATGAGAAAACAAACAACCTAATTAAAATATGGGCAAGACTGAACAGACATCTTATAAAAAGACATACAAATGGCCAATCAGCCCTTAAAGATACTTAACATTAGTCATCAGTGAAATGCAAGTTAAAACCATAATTACATGCCAGCACACACCCATGAAAATCACTACAATGGTTAAAAGTAAAATGACAAATAGCCTGTGTCGATGATGTGGAGAAACTAGAAAACTCATGCACTGCTGGTGGGAATGTAAAATGATGTAGCCACTTTGGGGAAAGTTCTCGCAATAGCTTAAAAAGTTAAAGCAAAACAAAACATATGACCCTGCAATCTCACTCCTAGACATTTTTACCCAAGAGGAATGAAAACTTATATCCACATAAAGATTTGTATATGAAAGTTCATAGCAGCTTTATTCATAATAGCCAAAAAATGAAAACAACTCAAATGTTAATCAACAAATTAAGATAAACAAGTTTTAGAATATCATACAAAATAAAAATAAATAGGGACAAATTGCTGATACATAGACTAAAACAGATGAATCTCACAGATCTATTAAGCAAAAGACACTAGACGCAAAAGAGTGCACAGTTTTCTAGTATTCTGAATCAAATCAATGGTTGTATGAGGGCAAAGGTTCTACAAATGTTCTACATATATATTAATTGTAATGATTATTACACAGGTGAGATTTTTGTCAAAATTCAGTGAACTTTACATCTAAAAATCTGTACCATTTAATTGTATGTGCATTGGCTCGCAATAGAATTTGAAAGATGAGACATTTACGTCATACTCTGTCCATCAGTTGGGGGAAGGGAGAATCTATTAGAATTCACTTGGGGGGGGGGGGGACTTAGATAGCAAAATATTACTAACAATCTAAATGTTTCTCACTAGGAGACTGCTTAAATAAATGACAACCCAGACAACAAATTCTGTGAAAAATAAGAAGTGTTCCAGGTATCGATGTGGAAAGATTCCTGATAGGTACAGGTAAGCAAACAAGCAAGGCACAGACCAATGTGTACAGTACACTACCTTCTGTTTTAAAAAATAAAAAAAGAGTGGGAGGGACTATTTCACTTTCGCTTACATATGCAAAACAAAAACCTGAAGAAAAACAAACAATAGTAGTTAACTTTAGGCAGATGGGAAGGCTTTTCACTGTATATTTGTATGACTTAATTCAAAAATTAAAAAATCAACCTAAGTTCCAGAAGAAAGGTACCTGGCTCTAATTTCCCTACAACCCATTCCCAATCCTTCCAAATTATATTTAAAACTAGAGGCCCGGTGCACGGGGAGGGTGTCCCTCAGCCCAGCTTGCACCCTCTCTAATATGGGACCCCTCGGGGGATGTCCAACTGCAGGTTTAGGCCCGATTCCTGTGGAATCGGCCTAATCCTGCAGTTGGACATCCCTCTCACAATCCGGGACCGCTGGCTCCTAACCGCTCACCTACCTGCCTGATTGCCCCCTAACTGCTTCCTTGCAGGCCTGATTGCCCCCTAACTGCTCCTCTGCGGGCCTGATTGCCCCCAAATACCCTCCCCTGCTGGCCTGATCACCCCCAAGGCTTTTATTAGTATAGATATGACCCTGCACAGCAAATTTTACTAAACCTGCTTTACAATAAGGGCTTGACGATTGAATCATTAGGACCAGACACCAAGATTTCCTTTCTTTGAATAGTGGAGGGAATACTTATCTTGTCTTTAAGTTGCCCGGAAATTAAAATGAGATAATGACTTAGACAAGTATAAAAGCACCATATAAAGACAACTGTCTTTTTAATGAAGTGGCAAAATGAAAAACACTTTTTATTCTCCCCTTCCTTCCTTTACAGCTTTTATTTAAACTTTGAAATTTATAAAAATTTCACTCCAACTTTCATTTCTTTACATTCAACATTATTTTGTATTGGTTTCAGGTTTTATATTAGTTACAGAATAGTGGTTAGACAATCATATACTTTACAAAGTGTTCCCCGATATTTCTGGTACCCACCTGGCATCATACCATCATTACAACACTATTGACTATATTCCCTATTTAAGTGACAATGGGTTTACAGGTTCCTTTCAGTCTTTCTTTTGTGTTTCTTGTCCTTCCTTTTCTTTCTCACTTCTTCCCTCATTTTCTTTATATAGTATCTCAATTGGCCATCAAAGCTCAGTGAAGGCACTGGGACACGCTTCATCCATTTTACAGACCAGGAAACTGAGGCCAATTCCAGTTGGCTGTGGAACTTGACTCAGGAAGCCCTCAGAGCCATGCTCTTTGCGCTTCCTAAGGGGCAGCGGCCCAGCAAACAGAACAAACCTTCCAGTCAGGCTTCCCAGCCTCTTTCTCAAGCACCTCTTCATTGCGGATGCTCCACATTCTTTCCTCTCCCCCCATTCTTTACTGCCCCGCCTTCTCCGAAGCAGGTGGAAGGCTTCCCACTCACTGCCTAGGCATGCTCTGCTATGGGGCAGGGTGTAGCGAGCTTGCTTTTGAGTCAAGGCAGGAGCAGTAGTCACTGCCTCTGAAGTGTGAAGGCCACCTGAGCGAGGCCCATTAGCACTGGGAGCTTCTCTGAATCACATCAGTCAGTCCAGTACCCTGCAGTACAGCACCCCTCCACTGAGGTGGCACCACCCCTCAACCCCCGCCTCAGGGGTGAGGGTCCTTGCCCCTCTGCCAGGAGTCCTTCCATGCCCCTTGATCCCTGGCTGGGCCCACCCACATCTTGGGCACTGCAGAACCTCTGTCTCTCTGCAGATGAGGCAGATCCCTGCCCTAGGTCTCGGCAAAGCTATGAATCTGTGGCCAGAGGCCTGGTCTGGGTCTCAGCAACCACATGCCTGCAATGTTCCCAGGGACCCTGGGAGCGGCTGGGCGAGTCCTGCCACGCCCCCCCCAGGGTGGCGATCTCCCCAGGGACCCCCGGGAGCGGCTGGGCGAGTCCTGCCATGCCCCACCCAGGGTGGCGATCGCCCCAGGGACCCCCCCCCCCCGGGCGCGGCTGGCTGGGCCCCGCTACGCCCCCCCCCCCCAGGGTGGCAATCGCCCCCAGGGACCCCCGGGAGCGGCTGGCTGGGCCCGGCCACGCCCCCCCCGCCCCGGGACCCCCGGGAGCGGCTGGCTTGGCCCGGCCACGCCCCCCAGGGTGGCGATCACCACCCAGGACCCCCGGGAGCGCCTGGCTCAGCCCGGCCACGCCCCCCCAGGGTGGCGATGGCCCCGGGGACCCCCGGAACTAAGAGGATTGGGCACCGCCATCTTGGTCTTCTCAACGGCAGGATAGGCCACCCGGAGTCCCGCCCCCAGCCTCTCGCAGACCCAATCATGGGCATAGCGGAGGTGCGGTCAATTTGCATATTTGTCTATTATTAGATAGGATGTGAAAATAGTTGGCTATAAAACAGACCTAATACCACCCTAGCTGGTTTGGCTCAGTGCATAAAACGTAGACCTACGGACTGAAGGGTCCCAGGTTCGAATCCAGCAAGGGCACTTGCCCAGGTTGTGGGCTCGAGCCCCAGTAGGGGGCGTGCAGGAGGCAGTCAATCAATGATTCTCTCTCATCATTGATGTTTCCATCTATCTCTCCCTCTCCCTCCCCCTTCCTCTCTGAAATCAATAAAAATATATTTGAAAACAAAAGAAAACAGACCTAATACCATAAGTCTTCCCCATCTCATCTAATAGAAACCCTATTCTCACAGACCTTTAGGTCAAATTCTTTGGTGTCATCCTTGACTCTTTTCTCTCACTCCTTAAGTCCAATGTATCATTAAATTCTACTCGCTCTACCATCATAACACATCCAAAATCTGACACTTCTCACCATCCTGGACCAAGCCACCATCTCTTGTCCAGCCTTAATAAGCTGGGATCCTCAATTTCACCTTTGCCCTCCTTTAGTCTCTTTTCAACAGTGCAGTAAGAGTGACACTATTAAACCATTAAGTCACATCATGTCACTCCTCTGTTCCACTATGGTTTCCCTTCTCAAAACAAAAGTCAAAATCCTTTCTAAAACCTGCAAAGTATGTTTTAGAACTTGATCTGCTATCCCCTGATCCTGATGACATCTATTGCTATCCAACCACTATAACCTGCCACACTGCCCCTCAAACACAGAATACATATTCTTACCTCAAGGCCTTTGACCTTGCTCCCTCTGCCAGGAATGCTCTTCCTGCAGATTTCCACATGGCTAGCTCCCGGGACTTCTGCTGGCCTTGACTTGAGTCATCTTCTGACTAAAGCCATTTCTATCCAGCTTATCTAACATCTCAGCCCATCATCCTCATACCCTCACCACTATATACACCCATACTCTTCTCTGCTTCGTTTTTCTTCTTAGCACTTACCACTACCTAACATAGCATGTATTTTAGTTATTTACTCTGAGTATTGTCCACTTTCCATAGATTGTAATCTCCATGAAGGCATGTGTTTAATTATCCACTGCTGTACTTTCAGCACTTAGAACAATACCTGGCACATAGCACACACTTGATAAGTATGTGAACAGTAAGTGAATGAATGCATAGGCTTGGAATGAAAAAGAAAACAAGGGTAGAGACTACAGAACGGGAAAGTAAAATGGCTAACTGCAGGTAAAGATCTGCAGCTCAAGTTTTAAGCGAAACCTTGGCACACCTGGGGTGTCTCTGGCTCCATCAGCATGTAGTAAATCAGGTTAGCAACCACTACTCAAGACTGAATTAAAGTTCCCTACAAGCATTGACTATTCCCGAGAAACTTGGGGAAAATAAAACCACAAATGAAAAACATTATTACCTACCCATTATGAACTATGCTTTAACATGTTGCACCCCACAACTGAAACTTATTATGAGGCATACACCAAAGGACATAGCTAAGGCTAGAATTTTGAAATAATATCATGTAGACAAGAAAAATCTGAATCTGAATAAACCCATGTAGACAAGATCTATCCAAACCAGACTCTGCCACCAGTCACCTGTAAGACCAAAATCTCTCTGAACCTGTTTCTTGTCCCCTGTTAAAAAAAAATAATAATAATAATAATCACTACTACCCCAGGCACTCTCAGCTAGTTATTTTGAAGATGAAATCATTGGGAAAGTACTTTTGAAAGCATAAAATGCCATACACCATATAAATGCAAGAAGTTACTAAACTCTATGTTAACTTATTGGTCACTAGGAAGATTTATTAACAACAATGTCCTTTGGGGGAAAATTTTACATTTTAAAGGTTTTTATAAGATTTATGAATTAGGATGTAGGCCCCAAATTTAGAAAAATAAAAAGTTATTTGTTTATTTTCTTTAGAGAAAGAACTAATAGAAAGGAACTTTTTGCTCAGTTACAATAAGGTTACATTATGCAAGAATTCCTTGGAAACCCATCTATTGCTCAAAATAAAATGATACAAACCAATATAGAACAAAATATATGTGTATCAAAGCCTCAGGGATTGGGGGCCCGGGGAATGACTGCTGCAAAAGAGCAAAAGGAAACTCTTTAGAGTGGTGAAAATGCTGCAATTGAGGTTGTGATTACATAGGTGAATACATTGTCAAAACTTACCTTTTAAGTGGGCACACTTCATTGAATGCATATTACACCCCAATTAACTTAGTTTAAACAATTAAACCTCTCCTGTTCCCTTAAGTTGAAAAAAAAAAATCACTCAGTTGTACCATGATCTCAAAGAGGACTTGTGTAATATCTAATAGAACACCTTGAAAATTTAAGAAGATGACAGAACCTAAGTCCATGGCCAAAGAAAGGTCAACTCATGACCCTCTGGCCTCAAGGTGAACTCAAGTTATAAAAAAATGAACGCAGCAAATGGAGGAAGGGGTGAATCTCAGCTTCTTATCAAGAAAATGAAAAACAAAAATGGTATTACTTCAGAAGTCAGAGTGAAAAGAGAAGAGGTGTGGTGCCCTTCAAAACGAGGTCCATATGGCTCTAGGCTAAGTGTGTGGCCTGGCGAGTCCTCCGTCTCTCTGAGACTCAGTAGTTCTTTCTGTAAAATGGGGATCATAATGGCTGGCTTTAACCCAGCACACAGGAAGTGCACGATACATGATAAGCAATACACGACATTATTTCAGGCACCAGAATTTAGTGCTGACTGGAAATGTGTGCATATTTAATCCCCCCACCCCGCTCCCGGTTTCCCCCTCAGAGGGTGGTGGCCCCTTTCAAACGCTGTATCGCCCTCAGCCAGGCTTCATTTCCCTCCGACACGCACCCCTAGCAGCCTTTCCTGGCCCGACCGCCCCTCACCCCAGCGGCTCCAAGGGACCTACCACCTCCCGGGCCCCACCTCGTTAAGGAAGCGGGTGACATCGTAGACTCGCCCGTGGATCACCAGCCATATCTCCTTCGAGGTGTTGCGCTTCGCTACCTCCTCCAAACGGTAATAGGTGACGGGGGTCTCCACCCCTTGCCCTTTCCCATCGCTGCCGCTCGCTTCCACGGTCGCCATTAGGCCTGAGATACCTTTTCTACACCACTATCCGCTTTCCGCCGCTAACTTCCTCCAGGTAGACCCTGCGCTCAGCCCTCCCCGGCTTCCGTAACCAAGACCCATAAGGCCGTCGGAGGGCAGCAGCCAATCACGCTCCCGACTACTTCCTGGTTCGTTTTCTTTTTACCAATGAAACGAGGGACTCTGCTTAAAGTCCCGCCCACTCCCCGCCTGTTCCTCGGGACGTAGTCCTGGTTCGAGATCCACCTAACCAATCAGAATCGCCCCTCCCCTCCAATCTCGCCGGTTGATGCTGTGATTTTGGAATGGCGCCTAGTGGACACGTGTGACAGGTGTCGCTCAGGAGAAGTTTGCCCTTCGCTCGGCGGGCAGGCCTGCAGAGTCCTGACAGAGTCTCCGTTTTCCCGTTTCCCTTCCCTTCGCCGTGGATCCCTCCTGAGTCGCGCTAAGCTCGCGCCCCCGCGCCCTGCATTCCAGCCTCGGGTTTACAGCTTTGCTTTGCAAAGACCTGCCGAATCCCGCCTAAGTCTCAGTTTCCTCACCAGTAGGATGGGCATGATAATTTATAGAAAAGTGTGGCCGATTAAGTGAGAGAGTATATCTGCGGAGCTATTGGCACACAGTAATCAACACGGAAATGAAAAGGCGGTGTTAGAAAAGGCGGGCTGACCTAGATAGTCGGCTAAAGTCGTAAAGGGTAGATAAAGGGTGTGGTGGTTGAAGGGCGGCTACAGAAGGAATGCTTTGTCCTCAGGCAAGAGGAAGTGGGCCTACTTTCAGTAACTTACTGAAGGTCAGAGTTAATCCTTTGACCAACTCTTGGCTCCTGACAATTTCCTTCCCATGCCTACTCACTTTTCAAGCTCCTCCTCAAATTCTCCCTTTCCACAAACTCTCCGACCATTCTGAGCTTCTCTGACTCCATCTCCTTATAGTACCTAAGCATATTACTATTCCAGGAAACCCTCTGTATCTAAAATCTTAACTTCCCATATTTTCATTCCCGAATTAGAATGAAAACTATGAGAGCAAGCCCAAATGATTCTTAGGACATTCCACAAACTCTAGATTCAAATATTTGTATTCATTTCAGAAATATTTACTGAACATTTACTGGGTCGCAAATGCTGTGATAAACTCTACGGATAGAAAGGTGACATAACAAGCCCTCTGAAATAAACAAAAAACACATATACGGTATGTAAGTGTTAGAAATAGAGATCTGTATCAAATGCAATGGGAAACAGCTCTGAACACATATTTGTTAAATAGCACCACTCGTGTGTATGAGTCACCTGAGGAGGCTATGTTAAAAGGGCAAATTCCCTCCCATCAAGAATTGACATCTCTTCCTCACCTTGAATCTTGGCTTGCCTTGTTACTTTGACCAATAGATTGTGGTGTGTGTGGTGCCGAGCATGTTACAAAGTCTGGTCCTCAAGAGGCCTTGAAGTTTCCATCTCCACCATCTTAGAACGTTACACCAGGATCTTGCTGCCATGAAGAAGCCTGGAATTAAAGACCAGCCATTTAAATGCTGTCTCAGCTGAGCCCAGCCCTTAATCAATTTGTCAGCTGAATGCAAACACATGAATAAAGCTAAATGAGCAGAACTGCTCAGTCAACCGCAGAATCATGAGAAATACTAAAACACTAAAAAAACAAAAGTCCAGTGGGTATAGATATAGAACCAGAAATCAGCATTTTTAACAAGTATTTTGGGTGACTCTGAGGTGAGTCATCTGTAGATGACTTTGGGAAACACTGCACTTTGTAAAAAAGTATCCTACCTAATAAAAGGGTAATATACAAATTGGCCATCACTCCAACACATAAGATGGCTGCCCCTATGTGGTCAAAGATGGCTGCCCCCATGTGGACACAAGATGGCCACCACAAGATGGCCAGCAGGGGAGGGCAGTTGGGAGGGACTAGGTCTGCAAGGGAGGAAAGTTGGGGGTGATCAAGCATGCAGGGGAGGGCAGTTAGGTGTGACCAGGCCGGCAGAGGAAGGAAATTGGGGGTGACCGGGCCTGCAGGGAAGGGCAGTTGGGGGGGACTAGGCCAGCAGAGGAGAGCAGTTGGGGGGGGACCAGGCCTGCAGGGGAGGGCATTTAGGGGTGACCAAAGAAATACCAAGCACGATTCCTAGAGAAAGGGAGGGACCCCGTTTATTAACACTAGTGGACTCCCCTCCCTGATCACCCCCTAACCACTCCCCTGCTAGCCTGATTGCCCCTAACTGCCCTCCAGAATTACACAATGCATTTATTTATGTGTCCTTACTCTCCTTTAATCGAGTATTTTTCATCAGGCTTTCTTTTTCTATCATGACATTGACTTCTTTTTTTAATCCTCATCCAAGGAGTAAAGATATTTTTTCTATTGATTTTTAGAGAGAGTGGAAGGGAGAGAGGAGGAGAGGGAGGAAGGGATGGGGAGAGAGAGAGAGAGATCAATGTGAGAAAGACACATCGATTGGTTGCCTCCCTCATGCACCCTGATGGGGGCCAGGGATCAAACCCTCAACTGAGGTACATGCCCTTGACGGGGAATCAAACCCTGATCCTTCGGTCTACAGGCCAACATTGTAACTACTGAGCCAAACTGACCAGGGCGATATTGACATTTTTGAAAAGTATGGTGTCAAATTGAATTTGAGTCAGAAAAATATTGTACTCTATATGTATTGATTATAAATTCACATTCACAACTTGTAACATGTTAGCCAGAAAGTCTAGCTTGGAATCCTGTCTGTACCACTCGAAGGCTTGGTAATGATAGGCAGCTTTCTCAATCTCTTTTTTTCTAAGTGGATACCCAGCTATTGCAACACCATTTAATGAAAACACAATTCCCCATTGAATTGTTTTTATGTCTTTCTTTAAAATGGATTGGCCACATAAGTGTGGTTCTTTTTCCAACTTTCTATTCTGTTCCAGTGATTTCTATTCTGTTCCAGTTTGTCTATCGTTATGACAATTTCACATTGTCTTGATTACTATAGCTTTGTAGTAAAGCTTGAAGTCAAGTAATATAAATCTTTCAGCTTTGCTCTTACCTTTCTTTTTTTTTTTAATGAATCTTTATTGTTCAGATTACAATTGTTTCTCCTTTTTCCCCACATATCTCCCCACCACCCAGTTCCCACCCCCCCCTGCCCTTACCTCCCCCCGCCGCTGTCCTTATCCATAGGTGTATGATTTTTGTCCAGTCTCTTCCCATACTCCCCACACAGACACCCCTTTCCCCCTGAGAATTATCAATCCATTCCCATTCTATGCCTCTGATTCTAATAAGTTTACCAGTTTATTCTGTTCTTCAGATTTTTAATTCACTTGACTTTTAGATTCACTTGTTGATAGATATGTATTTGTTGTTCATAATTTTTATCTTTCTTCTTCTTTTTCCTCTTTTTAAGAATACCTTTCAGCATTTCATATAATGCTGGTTTGGTGGTGATGAACTCCTTTAGCTTTTTCTTATCTGTGAAGCTCTTTATCTGCCCTTCAATTCTGAATGATAACTTTGCTGGGTAGAGTAGTCTTGGTTGTAGGTTCCTGCTATTCATCACTTTGAATATTTCTTGCCACTCCCGTCTTGCCTGCATGGTTTCTGTTGAGAAATTAGCTGATAATCGTATGGGAGCTCCCTTGTAGGTAACTAACTGTTTTTCTCTTGCTGCTTGTAAGATTCTCTCTTTGTCTTTTGCTCTTGGCATCTTAATTATGATGTGTCTTGGTGTAGTCCTCTTTGGATTCCTTTTGTTTGGGGTTCTGTGCGCTTCCTGGACTTGTAAGTCTATTTCTTTCATCAGGTGGGGGAAGTTTTCGTTCATTATTTCTTCAAATAGGTTTTCATTATCTTGCTCTCTCTATTCTTCTGGTACCCCCATAATTCTGATGTTGGTTCGCTTGAAGTTGTCCCAGAGGCTTCTTACACTATCTTCAACTTTCTGAATTCTCTTCTCTTCATGCTTCTCTGGAGGAGTGTCCTTGGCCTCTTTGTATTCCAAATCTTTGAGTTGATTCTTGCAATCCTCTAGTCTGCTTTTGGGTCTCTGTATAATATTTTTTATCTCAGTCAGTGTATGTTTAATTTCTAGTTGGTCCTTTTTCATATCCTCAAGGGTCTCATTGAATTTATCGGCCTTTTCCATGAAATTCTTGAAAAACCTTATAACCGTGGTTTTGAACTCTATGTCCAGTCGCTTGTTTTCCTCCATTTCTTTGGTTTGTGATCTGTTTCCTTGCCTTCTCATATTCTCTGCTTCCTTGAGTTGGTAGGGTAGTTTTGTGTACTAAGTGTCTTATTGGTTCAATGGGTCAGCCTCCCAGTTACTTGAGGTGGACACTCTTGGTGTACCCTTGTGTACTGTGTGTCCCCCAGCAGGAGTTACAGCAAGGGCTAGTTTTCTCCTCCTTTGCTTGGGCGGTTTTGGAGCAGTCTGACTGGAGCTGCAGTTGGTTAAGCTGCTCCAGAACAGGCCATTTATATGCAAAAGCCGCTGTGTGGAGCCTGGGCGGGTTTGTAGAATGTGTGGGGCGGGGCCTCAGGGCGTCACTAGGCTGGGGCGTGGCCAACGGCGATGGCTGCCGTCAGCCATCTCTGCCTTTCCTGTTTCCAAGTCCCTGCGCCCCACGCTCCAGCACAGTAAACAATGATTGCTGGGCGCACCTCTGCAAAAAAGTCACTCTCACTTTCCGACCCGATGGCCGAGAGTCCAGCTTCTCCCCGTAGGTGTCTGGGTCCCCCGAGTGTCCCCAGAAACTGGATTTCAGAGTGATCGGGAGCTTGTCTCCCTGCGGGTTGAAGAAAAGCCGCGCACCCAGCTGCCCGCCGCCGGCCCGATTCGCGTGCCTCCGTACCTCAGCTTTTCAGCGATTGTGCTCCTTTCTGTTCTTAGTTGTCAGTCTTCCACTCAGCCAGCTTTCCCGTGGTTCTGGGTGGTAGACGTTTTTGTCTTTTAGTTGTGTTTTTGAAATTGTTGTGTGAGGCAGCAGATTAGTTGTTTAACTATGCCGCCATCTTGGTTCCTCCTCTCGGCCTTACCTTTCTTTTAAAAAAATATTTTTATTGATTTCAGAGGAAGGGAGAGGAAGAGAGAAATAGAAACATCAATGACGAGAGAGAATCATGGATCGGCTGCCTCCTGCACACCCCATAGTAGGGATCGAGACCGCAACCCAGGCATGTGCCCTAATCAGGAATCAAACCGTGACCTCCTGGTTCATAGGTCGATGCTCAACCACTGAGCCACACCAGCCGGGCTTACCTTTCTCTCTCTCTCTCTCTCTCTCTCTCTCTCTCTCTCTCTCTAATAGATATATATATATATTGGTTTCAGAGAGGAAGGGAGAGGGAGAGAGAAGTCCTAGTTTCCTAAGCTATTTTTTAATCATAAGAGGATATTGAATCCTGTTTGAAAATTTTTTTCTGCATCTATTTGGGGTGACAGTATGATTTTTCTTTTATTCTGTTAATATGGTGAATTACTTAAAACGATTTGCAAACACTTAACCATCTTTTCATTCTTGGGATAAACCCCACTTGGTTATGATGTGGCCTTTTTTATATACTGCTGGATTCAATTCAGTATTATTTCTTAAGGATCTAAGCATCCATATTCATTAGAAATAATGGTTTGTAATTTTTCTTCTTGAATGTCTTCAATGGTTCTTTTTCAAGCCCTTTGAAAAATATTTACTGAATAACGATAGCTAAATACACTGTCAACATAAGCAAAACTCAGCAAAGTGCCTGCCACAGTGTCCTCAGTAAATGCTGACTATTTTGGAGTTGTCATTTCTAGATGCTATGAATGAGACCCACCTCTGAAAGAAACTTACTTTCTAAGCGGAAGATGGCACTGACCCATGAGACATTTTTAACATTAACATTTTCCTTTTGTTATTGTATTACATATTAGAAAAGCCTCTCCCTGCTGCTGTCCAGGTACGTGCTCTGACTTTTATCTCAGATAACAGCAGGATCAGTGTGTGAGATTGTTACAGAATTTACCGGGCGACTGAAAAATACACAGGAGTACCTGGAGGTCCAGGATAAACCCATTTATTTTCAGAAGTTTCACATGTCCTAGGACAGTGACTCAGGGGGTCAGTTCTCAAATCCTGAGTAAGCCAATATGGAGGAAGCTTTCCCTTTATCCCCTTCGGTGTCTGTTTTCTATCTGTTTCCTAACTACCAGGCTTTTGAGGTGGGCTTCCACAGCCCCGCCCGAGTCAGTTAGCATGGGGACATTAGATTGCATCTAAATGCCTGGTCTGGGTGGTGTCAGTGACCCCTCCCCTCTGTAGCTAAGCTGTTCCATTCTTTGTTTATGGCCCCTTTGTAAATGGGGAGTAATTAGGAAAACATAGACCAGATTGTGGAGAAGGGGCAGTGACTTAATTATAGGCTATCAAGGATGTACATTAGGTTACTGGCACAGATTCAGATAGCTAGCTCCCGCCCGCCCCCACCCCCCCCCCCCAATGTCTTATTTTCCTCATCAAGATGCTGCTTCAGGGGAGTTGTTATTTACCTTGCAAGTTCATTTTATTGCTTTTGTATCAATAGTAAAATTGGAACAGGAAACTGGCAAGGAAAACACTATGCCTGCAACCCGGGCATGTGCCTTGGATGGAATCAAACTGGTCACCTTTTGGGGCATGGGACAAAGCTCAGTTAATTATGGCACATCAGCCAGGGTTGTACAATTTTATCTATAGGATATATTCCTAGAAGTAGGAATAGCTGGATCGCAGAATATACGCTTTTATAATTGTGGTAGATATTAGCCAATTACCCTTCATACAAAATGTATAGTTTTACACACCCACACACAATGTGTGAGGAAGCCTGCTCTCATAAAATCTTACCAAGAGTGTGTGATCAACAGAGAGCAATGAAACAAAACAGAAAGTGCTAAAATATACAATCAGGAATAGAAGATGTGGTAAAAATGTTATTTCAAATCACCGAGGAGAAGGGGGCCTTTTATAGTTTAAACAAAATCATAATAATTAAAGCTTTTCCAGAAATTTTTTCTGGAAAAAAATAATCTGACTATGTATCCATATGCCAAGATAAACTCAAGCTTGACCAAAGATTTAAACATAACAAATGAAAAAATAAAGAGTATTATTCCCCCTATTCTAAGTTCAAAACTGGATAAAACAATTACAACAACAAAAGCATGAGAGACAAAAGAATAAATGGAAAAACTGGACTTCACCAAAATTAAAAAGTTTTGTGCTGCGAACAAGACTGAAATGACAATCCGCAGAATGGGAGAATATATTTTCAAATCACAGACAAGCATACCTTGGAGATATTGCAGGTTCGGATGCAGACCACTGAAATAAAGTTGAGTATTGAAATAAAGAGAGTTGTAATCTTTTTGCTGGTGGAGGGTCTTGCCTTCAATTTGTATAAAAACGCAACACCTATGAAGCACAATAAAGTGAAGCGTAATAAAAGGTGGTATGCCTGTATCCCATAAGGGACTTGTATTCAGAATGTATGAAGAACCCTTATAACAATAAGAAGACAATGCAAAACTTAAAAATGCATGAGGGCTCTAAGTAGACATTTCACCACAGAAGCTATACAAATGGCCAATAAGTATATGAAAAGATTCTCAACATCATTAGCTGTCAGGGAGATGTAACTCAAAACCATAATGAGATTCCCCTTCACACCCACCAGGATGGCCACAATTAAAAAGACAGACAATAACAACTATTGGTGAATATTCAGAGAAACTGGTATACTCATACATTGCTAGTGTGAATGTAAAATAGAGGATCCACTGTGAAAAACATACTGGCCGTTCCTCACAAAGTTAAACACAGAGTTACCATATGACTTGGTAATCACACTGCTAGGTATACCTCCAAGAGAGATGAAAACGTATCCACACAAACACTTGTTCACAAATGTTCATAGCAGCATATTCACAATCGCCAAAAAGTGGAAACAACTCAAATGTCCTTCAACTGATGAATGAATAAATAAAGTGTGGTGTGTCCTTACAATGAAATATTATTCTGCAGTAAAAATAACATGCTCGCCAGGCCAATGTAGCTCAGTGGGTGAGCATCGATCTAGGAACCACGGGGTCACGGTTCGATTCCCGGTCAAGGGCACATGCCCGGGTTGCAGGCTCCATCCCCAGAGTGGGGTGTGCAGGAGGCAGCCGATCAATGATTCTCTATCATTGATATTTCTATCTCCCTCTCCCTTCCTCTCTGAAGTCAATAAAAATATGCTTTTTTAAAAAAATAAATAATAACATGCTCAAACAACCTCAAATAGAGTATATTATCAAAGTTTTTAAATTATACCAATCTGGCCAAAACCGGTTTGGCTCAGTGGATAGAGCGTCGGCCTGCGGACTCAAGGGTCCCAGGTTCGATTCCGGTCAAGGGCATGTACCTTGGTTGCGGGCATATTCCCAGTGGGGGGTGTGCAGGAGGCAGCTGATCGATGTTTCTCTCTCATCGATGTTTCTAACTCTCTATCCCTCTCTCTTCCTCTCTGTAAAAAATCAATAAAATATATTTTTAAAAAATTATACCAATCTGAACGTTTCAAAAATTTTATCACACTGTCGTTCTGATTTGCATTTCTCTTCTTATACATTAAGTTGAATATTGATTTCTATAGTTAAAAGTAATAAAGGAATTATCAATCTCCTATCCAGAGCAACTCCTGAAAAATAATCCTAATAGCCAAGAATTTCTTTTGAGTTGAGAGGGCTTCATTTCTATATGCCAAGCATGAGCCTGCCTTAGGATAGTCCCTCTGCCTGGAATGGTCTCCCACCCCAACTGTATATTCAGACTTTATCATTCTCAACTCACATTAAATGTCACCCCCTTGGTGAGAGTGAGGTTGCTGCCCAGTTGTCTCTGATACACCATTCTGTTTTCTATCTCTTCATAGAACTCATGGCTGCATAATATTTTTCTGATTTGTGAAGAGTGACCTGTATGCTCACCATTGAATCCCCAGCATCTGACATGGTGCTAGACACACGGTAGATGTTTAATAACTATCTGCTGAATAGGCAAATGCCCAACTTCTGGAATGAGGAAAAGGGGTTAAGTCACTAAACAGTTTCTAAACAGGATTTTTTGAAACTGGAGTGTGGGAAAGGAATTTGACCTTGCCCCTGGATGAAGCATGCCTACAGGCAGCCCCCAACCCTGAAACTTTGTTCTTAAAACATTTTAACTTTGGGCTAACTTTGAACAGTGGACGTGAGACCCACCCTCGGTTAAGTTCAGGTTAGGTTTGGGGCACTGGGATATTTTCTTTCATCCATAATCGCTGGATCAAGGCCTATAAATCAAATAGTTAAGACACAAAACACAAACAAGGTCGTAATTTGTTTCTTCCTGCCCTCTGTTTTTCTTGGCGAGGAAACACTCCAGCTTTTCCTGCCTGGAGATGGGTAATGACACTGGGGGGTGATTCATTAAAAGTGGCCTGAGTAACTGGCCTTTTATTTCTTCTCATTCTTTCCCCTTATTGTCCCAACGCATGTAAGGAAACACATTGAGTAAAATCATTCTCCTGCTGATAAAGAACTTTTCCTTGACTCTTTGTTCACTTGCAACTATATGTTCCCAGAATCAGAATCTTGGAGGCCAGTGTGGCTAAGGGTGATGTGATGGGCATTTCTGATAGAGAAGGAAGGCCAAGAACCCTGGCTTATGGAAGCCACTTCTTTTACTCCCTTTTCTTAACAACGCAGACTTATTTTGTTAGAAAATGTATCCATGGGACCCTGGCGGGAGCTGGTGTGGTCGTGGGTAAGTCTGGGAACCTCAGTTCCCCATCTCTAAAATGGCTGTCACAATACCAGTACTTTCCTCTTAAATGTGGGACATTAGTGTCAACCATCCCTAAGGCCTGGGGAGAGGAAAGGAAGTGGTAACAATAACAAATATTTAATTTAACAGGACACATGACGCTAAGAGAAACTGCAGAATATGCTATTCTCATCTTTTACATGATACACGGCTGTTTTATTCGAAATATTTTAATAATTTTTTAAAGAAACAAATAATAAGTATTAAAACGTATTTTTAAAAAAGGCTGCACAATAATAGAACAAAACACTAACGTCTGTCTCAGGGTGAGAGCTTGGAGTTGATTTTCATTTTCACCTTTATACTTTTGTATATCTTTTTAGTTATTTTCAAAGATTATATATTAACTTTTATCCCCCCCCAAAATAATACTAAAAATTAATTTTATTTAAGCAGGTTTATGGGCCCCCACCTCCTGTACCTCTGTGTGGAAGTAGAACAATTTGTTTTCCAAGAAGTGGGTGTAGAAGGACACAAGTGGGCTGGGAGAGGTGGGGATAGATGTGACTATGATCCGGTCCGGGTGAGGCTGTGGAAAAATACCGGTGATGCCACACCCTCACATGGTGGTGACACAGCCGCTATGAAATCACCCGCCATCGCTTTTGTTTCTCCCTCCACGTGAGATCATCCCGGTGCCTCTCACCTGCTGGCTTCCTTGCCTTTCTCATTCTTGTTGTTTCCCCCTGAGCCTACTGCTGGGCACCCTACCATGTCTGTGGATCCCCACCCAAGGGGACCAGCTTCTCCCGCAGGGGACCCAGCCAGGAAAGGGAGTGAGAGGATACAGCTGTGGGTCCCCCATGTTCTAAGTTGGTGGTTCTTGTTGACTTCTTTAAAATGTTTCTATTGTTTATAATATTTATTGATTGATTTCAGAGAGGAAGGGAGAGGGAGAGATAGAAACATGAGAATCATCGTTTGGCTGCCTCCTGCAGAGCTCCTACTGGGGATCTAGCCAGCAGCCCCGGCATGTGCCCTGACCAGGGATCACACCATGACCTCCTGGCTCATAGGTCCACGCTCAACCACCGAGCCACGCCGGTGGGGCTTGGGTGTTCTTGACTTTGAGACGGAGCTCAATCAGTAGCATGCCTCCTCCCTCCCAGGCTCTGAATCCATTGTGGATCTGGGTGGGCAGGAGATGGATTACCTTCTGGTGAGGGGATAGGTTGGAGAGTGTGGCTGAGTGTAGGTACTGAAGAGTCTTCCTTGTTACCCTGATTAAACAGACTTTCGCGCCAGTCCGGGCAGCAGTGGACTGGTGCCCTCCCCATGTGAAGTGAGAGAATGCGCGCTCCCTCCCAGGATCTTGGTCCTAAGAGACCAGAAAGAGGAAAACACCAGGCAACTCATGCCCAGTTTCTCCTAATGCTCTCCCTTCCCTAAGTGCAAAGGGTGAAAGACACCAAAGGAGCCTGGAGCCTTAACATGGATGACCCGCTACACTAGGAGGAAATACCTGGGGTGGGGAGAAAGCATTTTCCTCTCCAAAAGTTCTCTTTTTTTTTTTTATAATATATATATATTTTATTTTTTTTTTTTTAATTGATTTTAGAGAGGAAGGAAGAGGGAGAGAGAGAAACATCAATGATGAGAGAGAATCACTGATTGGCTGCCTCCTGCACACCCCCTAATGGAGATCCAGCCCGCAACCAGGGCGTGTGCCCTTGACTGGAATCGAACCCGGGACCCTTCAGTCCGAAGGCTGACGCTCCACCCACTGAGCCAAACCAGCCAGGACATCTCCAAAAGTTCTTACTATTTCTTGAATTACAGAACCCTTAAGCAAGCTATAAACCACCAGCGCAGGAAAGTGCAGGTAAGTGCTGTGGTTTAGTATGCATGGGTTACAGCCGCCTGCTTTCCCTTTCTTTCCGTCTCAGTACTCCGGTCTCCCTGGGAGGAACTGTTCCTTTTTCAATCTCTGTGAAGCTAGTGGGGCTGCCAATCAAAATGCTCCGCCTCCCCTCGCTTGGAGCGGGAGGTGATCCAATTTGTCCAATCAGAGAAGCTCAATTCCCTGGCCCTGTTGTTTCAGAAATGGGCACTGGATTTAAGACAGCCAATCAGAGAACGAGAACTAAGGAAGGGGGTAGGAGGAGAGGGCTTCTTTATTTGAAGAAGACTAAACTGGAAAAAGTAAAGCTTGGGGCTCTCCACAGCCGTTTTGTCGACCAAGTGGAAAGTCTAAAGAATGGAGCCCAACAAAGCAGAAAGATGCCCCGGGGACACCCTTGAATCCAGTCATAATGAACTCTAGACTTGTTACATGAGCCACTAAATTTGCGTTTCCCCGCCCCTCACGCTAGAGCGAGGTAGACTTCTGTTCCTTGCAACATATACACACACAGAAGTTGGCCTCCACTTTCAGGGGTGCTCAAACCATAAAGCCCAAACCTCCACTGGCGGTTCAGAGGCCCTTCTATCCGTGGTGCCCATTATAAATTGGAAAATTGGTCAAGTACTCTAAAAGATTCAGATAGAACTGGCCACTGGGGCAATAAGACTTGCTTCTTCATGTTGGTGCTATTTCTGCTTGCCAGCAACTTGGAAACAATACTGAAAGCACAGGTTGGAGGGCACATAACTTGAGAGAAAACAAGAAACTTGGGTGTGTTAGAATGCAGGAAATGCTAGGAGAAAGTGACTAGTCCTCTTTTTCTTTATATATTATGAATGAGAGTTGGAGGTAGAAAGGAGAGAGAGTCCCACCCAAATCGAAGAGGATTTGTGGGCAAGTTAATATGCAAAGGCACCAGGAACTTGATCAGGACGGTGTAGAAAAAGCTATGGGATGCCTAGCTGGTGTGCTCAGTGGTTGAGCATTGACCCATGAACCAAGAGGTCACCAGTTCAATTCCCAGTCAGGGCACATGCCCAGGTTGCGGGCTCCATCCCCGGTGGGAGGCAGCTGATTCTCTCATCAATGTTTCTCTCTATCTCTCTCCCTTCCTCTCTCTCTAAAATTAATTTTTTTACAGAGAGGAAGAGAGAGTTAGAAACATCGATGAGAGAGAAACATGGATCAGCTGCCTCTTGCACACCCCCCACTGGGGATGTGCCCGCAACCAAGGTAGATGCCCTTGACCGGAATCGAACCTGGGACCCTTGAGTCCACAGGCCAATGCTCTATCCACTGAGCCAAACAGGTTTCGGCTCTAAAACTAATTTTTAAAAAAGAAGAAGAAGTGCCGAGACCGGTTTGGCTCAGTGGATAGAGCGTCGGCTTCTGGACTGAAGGGTCCCGGGTTCAATTCCGGTCAAGGGCATGTACCTTGGTTGCGGGCACATCCCCAGTGGGGGGTGTGCAGGAGGCAGCTGATGGATGTTTCTCTCTCATCGATGTTTCTAACTCTCTATCCCTCTCCCTTCCTCTCCGTAAAAAATCAATAAAATATATTTAAAAAAAAAAAAAATAAAAAAGAAGAAGAAAAAGCTATCGGATGATAACAGGTAAGCATTTACTCTAGGTTAGACATTACACTAAACACTTTACATGTGTTATAATAATACTAGGTGGTGGGTACTATTGTTATTCCCATTTTACAGATGGTAAAACTGAGACTGAGAGGGATTAGGAACTTGGTGAGAGGGTCCTACAGCTCACAGAGCCAGGATTCCATAATCAGGGCAGCCTGATTCCTGTGATTCCTAACCACTGTGATTCCTTCCTCTCGGTCTAAATACTTGGGTTGGTATTTAGCTTCTGTCACTTGCTGGTTGAGTGACCTAGAGCAAAGCAGCCTCTCTGAACTTGTTGCCTCACCTGGAAAATTCAGATACTGAATAACTTAAAAAAAACAAAAAACTGAATAACTTAAAAAAAATCTTTTAACTCAAAAAATGACCCCTTCCAAAAAAAAAATTTTCCAAAGCTTAAAAAAATCCCCAACTTGACAAACTAAGAATTGTATTCCTGCTCTGAATTCTCCCCTTCAAGACCATATAGATTGGTTTTCCCATGGATTTAGGATCAAAGGGTTCCTTCGGGTTATGTGTTCCTTTGAAATGGATTCAAAGACACGGTTTTCAAAGCGCAGGGTGGGACTGGAAGGCCTTCATCCTTGGGGAGTGAATCAGCATCCCAGAGCACAGGTGACAAGTCCCAACCCATCCCTTCACTGTCTGATAAGCCCAAAGGTCACCACTCTAAGTGACCCCCCTTTTCCTTCTTCCTGGCCCTTTTGTGCGTTTTCTGATAAGGTGCCCTGAGCCAGCTGTAACAGTTTTTTCTCTCTGCAAACACAGTCCCCAGGGCATGCGCTCCGCCTGTGAGCTCCCCAGCTGCTTCCAGCTCTCCCTCTGCTCACAGCCCTTTAATTGCTGCATTCCAACAAATTAGCCATGTGACAGAAGATTATTTTTAACTTCAATAGAGCAGCTCCTTCTCTTTTAATATATCATGCTTGGCCCACATTCCCTCGGTGAAAAGGGCACCATCGGCTACTTCTGAGAACTTTTAATTACTCTAATTGTTTGCAAAACTCTTAGAAGTTTGGGGAAAAAATGCATTTCTTTCCCCTTTCCCAGTTTTCCCATTTGCTATTTAACAGAAGCTGAGGCCGAGTCCATCCTGGGGACTTACCAGCTTTAATGGGTTTCCCCACCCCCCCTCTAGACCTCTCCCACCTGTCCCTCTCCCACCTGTTCTCAACAGGAGGGTTTTTTGAAGTACAGGTCCACTGGGAGGACGAAGAGAGGGCAAGTTCCAGAGTGACAGAAGCCTCCCATCCCGACCCCACACAGAGCCCAGGAGGTGGCAGAATGGGGGCGGCTCCAGGAAGACCAAGCTCTAAGCACCTCTTAGGTCTGAGAAGAGCCTCCAAAAAAGTCCTGAGAGCCCTACCCGGTTTGACTCAGTGGATAGAGTGTCTGCCTGTGGACTAAAGGGTCCTGGGTTCGATTCTGGCCAAGGTCACATGCCCAGGTTGCAGGCTGGATCCCCAGTAGGGGGCGTGCAGGAGGCAGCCACACAATGATTCTCTCTCATTGATGTTTCTATCTCTCTTTCCCTCTCCCTTCCTCTCTGAAACCAATAAAAAAAATTTTTTAAATATGCATAAAATATCTACCTCGGAGAAGATACACCAGAAACTGGTAGCGCTGGGGAGGGAAACTGGGAAGCTGGGGGACAGGGAAAGAACAGATGTTACTTCATGCTCTTTGTATCTTCTGAATTTTTAAATTATTGAAATGTGTGACCTAATCCAGAATTAATGGACATAATAACAATTTTTTTTTTTAGTTGGAAGAAGTAGTTGGCAGTGTTTCCAAGCACCTGGGCCCTGGAGTTGTGGGAAACGCCCTCCCATTTTTTAATCAGGGCAGAGGAAAGGGCTAGCTCCCAGCTGTCACTCACCGCAGTCGGGAACCGAAGTCGCGGCATCGCTCTGGTGAGATAAAAGAGGCACCGAGAGAACAGAAGGAAGTAAAATCCGTCTTGAGTGACATATGTTTCTCGGGTATTTAGGAAAGCCTTAGGCAGCTCCTTCCTAAATTTGAATTAATGTCAAGAGAAAATCATTTCAGGAAATGCGAGTTCCTCTCCTCAAACTTGTCGGGGCCATACCATTCTGGTATGAGTCACGTAGTGCCAAGTTCATTCACAGGGAACATCTGTGTGTGGGGAGGTGGGGAGCGGGGAGCATAATGAAGAGGCCGTCTGACACTGAACTTGGACACCTCCTGTCTTTTTCCCCAGCTTCCTCTGGGTTGTCCATTTGTTTGGTTGCAGGGGAAGGAAGGTCTATAAAACATTTATGGCTTATTTTTTGGGGTTATTCCTAGAACATGTGAAAGTGGCAACATGGCCCTGGCCATGTTGGAGCATAGTTCCATATACCAAAAGGTGTGAGTTCGATTCCCGGTCAGGACACAAACCTAGGTTGCGGGTTCATTCCCCAGACAGGGCATGTACAGAAGGCAATCAATATTGATGTTTCTCTCTCTCAAATCAGTAAGTGAGGATTTAAAAAAAAAAAAAAAAGTGGAAACATTGAAAAGGAGCCTGACTGAAATCGGCACTCTTTGTGAATGTCTGTATTCCAGAAGCTTCCCAGAGTTGTTGGATGATGGTTCTATGATTACTAGAAGTCTCCTTGTGGCCACTAGTCAACCAAAATAGGGGGGGGGGGGAGAGTTTGGCTTTGAATAACACGTTTATAATTATTTATCTTTTTAAAAATATATATATCTTACTGATTTTTTACAGAGAGTAAGGGAGAGGGATAGAGAGTTAGAAACATCAATCAGCTGCCTCCTGCACACCCACCACTGGGGATGTGCCCGCAACCAAGGTACATGCCCCTGACCGGAATCGAACCCGGGACCCTTCAGTCCGCAGGCCGACACTCTATCCACTGAGCCAAACCTGTCAGGGCTATAATTATTTATCTTATCTCACAACAAATTACCCCTTTAAAAATTCTACCAGTATTTTTATTAACATTTAATTACCAGTTAATTTAGGAATACATTCTCTTTTTTTGAAAAAAATAGTGTTGCCAATAAAGTTGGGGTTCCCTTTAATCATTTCCCACAATGCTAATTTAATTGGGCTGGCGTGTGGCTGACAATAAGTTACTTGATTATAGTAATTCTAATATGTGGCAAAGTGTGAGAACCACTTGTCTAACTGATAGAGGACCCTAATTCTTTCGCAAACTCAATAATAGAAAGGGTGGAAAACATGTATCTTCAGTACAAAAAAAAAATTTTTCTTTCTCTAAGTGAAGGGTGAGAGTTGCCTTTTGAGACAGATTGCATTTCAACAAAACATTTCAGTGAACTGAGCAAATAAGAAGCCAATATGGAATCCTAGAAAGGGATTTGGAGACAATGAGACCCCAAACTTATCCTGTAGAAGTTGTCATTGTCCTGAGCATGTTCCACTTCTGTAGATGATTAAGATGTGGCCTGAGCCGAAACCGGTTTGGCTCAGTGGATAGAGCATCGGCCTGGGGACTCAAGGGTCCCAGGTTCGATTCCGGTCAAGGGCATGTACCTTGGTTGCGGGCACATCCCCAGTAGGGGGTGTGCAAGAGGCAGCTGATCGATGTTTCTCTCTCATCGATGTTTCTGACTCTCTATCCCTCTCTCTTCCTCTCTGTAAAAAATCAATAAAATATGAAAAAAAAAAAAAAAAAGATGTGGCCTGAGACTAGGGACTGAGGAAAACTGAAGAAGTCCCGTGCCCAGAGAGAGAGAGAGAGAGAGAGAGAGAGAGAGAGATGGCTGGAAAGGTCCCCATGGAAGGGGAAGGCTCAGACAGGGAAGACTGTCCTGTCCGACACAGTAGCACCAACTGCATGTGATTATCTAATTTTAAATTTAATTAAAATGAAATAAAATCTAAAATTCACTTCCTCAGCCATAGCAGCCACATTTCAAGTGTTCAACAGCCACATATGAGTGGCTACCCTATTGGGCGCAAGTATAGACCATTTATTTCCACGTTAAAGAAAGCTGTAGGTATGGGACAGCGCTGCTCTGGAAGTTATCTAGTAGCTAGTTTTACATTTTTTCTTTCCTGAAGTGTAACAACTTGCTTTATTCCCAAGCCTTCGACAACGTTTTAAAAGAATAACAACAGCTCACATTTTCTGATCACTTAGGTATCGGTCCATCTTCTTGGTTTCCTCTCTTGCTAACGTGAGCACAAAAGGACTTGTTCAAGGGTGTGGGTAGCTGGTTGGGAAAGTTAAGAAACAGAGTGTGGGTTCCACATCCAGGCATGAAATGACACGTCTGACGTTACCCCGCGGACCTGGTGACCAGAAGCCGCTCTGCCACCACGCAGACGCTTCAGAGCTGCCGGCGCCGACCACGCGGCCTGGCCTTCATCAGCACCGGCGAACCCCGCGGCCTCGGCCTTCATCAGCACCGGCGAACCCCGCGGCCTGGCCATCATCAGCACCGGCGAACCCCGCGGCCTCGGCCTTCATCAGCACCGGGGAACCCCGCGGCCTGGGCCATCATCAGCACCGGCGAACCCCGCGGCCTGGGCCATCGTCAGCACCGGCGAACCCCGCGGCCTGGGCCTTCATCAGCACCGGCGAACCCCGCGGCCTCGGCCATCATCAGCACCGGCGAACCCCGCGGCCTCGGCCTTCATCAGCACCGGCGAACCCCGCGGCCTGGGCCATCATCAGCACCGGCGAACCCCGCGGCCTGGGCCATCATCAGCACCGGCGAACCCCGCGGCCTGGGCCATCATCAGCACCGGCGAACCCCGCGGCCTGGCCTTCATCAGCACCGGCGAACCCCGCGGCCTGGCCTTCATCAGCACCGGCGAACCCCGCGGCCTGGCCATCATCAGAACCGGCGAACCCCGCGGCCTCGGCCATCATCAGAACCGGCGAACCCCGCGGCCTGGGCCTTCATCAGCACCGGCGAACCCCGCGGCCTGGGCCATCATCAGAACCGGCGAACCCCACGGCCTGGGCCTTCATCAGCACCGGCGAACCCCGCGGCCTCGGCCTTCATCAGAACCGGCGAACCCCGCGGCCTCGGCCTTCATCAGAACCGGCGAACCCCGCGGCCTCGGCCTTCATCAGAACCGGCGAACCCCGCGGCCTGGGCCATCATCAGCACCGGCGAACCCCGCGGTTTGGGCCTTCATCAGAACCGGCGAACCCCGCGGCCTGGGCCTTCATCAGCACCGGCGAACCCCGCGGCCTCGGCCTTCATCAGCACCGGGGAACCCCGCGGCCTGGGCCATCATCAGCACCGGGGAACCCCGCGGCCTGGGCCATCGTCAGCACCAGCGAACCCCGCGGCCTGGGCCATCATCAGCACCGGCGAACCCCGCGGCCTGGGCCATCATCAGCACCGGCGAACCCCGCGGCCTCGGCCATCATCAGCACCGGCGAACCCCGCGGCCTGGGCCATCATCAGCACCGGCGAACCCCGCGGCCTGGGCCATCATCAGCACCGGCGAACCCCGCGGCCTCGGCCATCATCAGCACCGGCGAACCCCGCGGCCTCGGCCTTCATCAGCACCGGCGAACCCCGCGGCCTCGGCCTTCATCAGAACCGGCGAACCCCGCGGCCTGGGCCATCATCAGCACCGGCGAACCCCGCGGCCTGGCCTTCATCAGCACCAGCGCAATGGATGCTGCGCACCTGCTTCTCCCTCCACCGAAGGCCCTCGTTCTAACGTCTCGCTCAGGGGCCTCTAAGTCACAACCAGAACCGCAGCTGCAAGGGGGTTGGAGACATGTCGTGTTCCGTTGCCCAGCCCCTGCGGGCCAGGAAGCAGGCTGGGAAGGGCTTGGAACGGGTTCGGGACGGACCGGCTCGGGGATCTGCCTGCCAAGTTCCGCAAACACGCCTGCGCTCCTGTTTCATTCTGACCAGAATTCAGTAAGGAAGGGCCTATCCGTGCCCGCGTTTGACAGATGAGGACGCAGCGCAGAAAGTGGTGGGGCACACGGGGGTCCGCTGTGCTTGGAGAAGTTGGGGGGCGGGGGGGTTCCTCTGCCCACTCTTGGAGAGAAGTGACGTGAAGCCGGGAAGGGACAGCGGCCTGGGGAGGCCCGGATGGAGGAGGACAACCCACGAGAAGGAAGCAGCTCAGTCCCAAGGTGACAAGGGACAGCCAGCGTGAACGTGAGAGCTCGGGGGTGGTGCTGCCGGCGGAACGCAGGCCAGAGGCCAGGTCCCTGCTCTCTCCGCAGATCCACGCTGCCCGCCGTGGGAAGAACCAGAACGTAACACAAAGTAGCAAAGATGTAAGGACACTCCCCTGGTCCCATTCCAACAACCCCCGCTGCCACCTGTGGCAGGGAACAGAGCGTAAAAGTGAAAAACTCAGCAGGGAAGGCCTCCGGAAGCAGGTGGGTTTTCAGCTGGGTGAGCGGAGAGGCCAAGGGTTAGCTTCGGGGTGGCTCTCAGAAGGCAGAGGGTCTCAGATGAAAGGTCGCCCGCGCCCTCCTGCCCAGACGCAGAGGTGGAAGGGGCCCCAGCCGCTGGAGCATATCAAAGCCACGTCCTTGACTGAGGGTGAGAGAGGTGAGTCAGTGTTTGGGAGAAAACACTACATAAGCTGGTCGGGAAGGGAACTCATGGCAGCATCAAATCATGTGAAACCCTCCCTACGATTACGATAGCGATGTGAACGTGTTAGTACGCAAAGAATGTATTGAAATTCCCTTTGGAGCCGAATGAACGGCTCGGGGAGTGAGACCTAGAAACTTCTAACAAGCCCTCCAGGTCGATTCTCATGATTTACCTGACATGAGGTGGACTCTGGTTTCAGCTCCCCTTCCCTGTGCTGGAGCCCAAGCTTTCGGTGCCTGGGGGCCGGGGTCCCTGTGCACATATCATTCTTTCCTGGAGACATTCTAGAAGGACGGAAAAATAAGTATGTCAGCAAGAAGAATCAATCTCAGGGATATGGGTCTTGGGTGCTGAGAAATTCAGAGCAACTTGAGGAAGGGGCATCAACATCGCAGAAACTCGCACTTTAAGAAACAGTATCATTACCGAGCATGTTAACATGTCTTCTCATCCGCCAGTAAAATGCTAGACAACTGAATAATGCATTAAATCATTTAACCCTCTCAGCAAGTACCTATACTAGAGGCTACCTCCGCTTTACAGATGAGGAAACTGAGGCTTAGAGGCCCCACAGCTAAGAACTGGACTCCAGAGCCCAGGGATGTGACCATCCTGCTGTGATGCCATGATTTCTTCCTCCTCATTTGTTTCCCTATTATTATTATTTTTTTTTCAAATAAAGCTCCCAGGGGTTAAGTTCTTTTTAAAAAAATATTTTTTAAATATATGTTATTGATTTTTACGGAGAGGAAGGGAGAGGGATAGAGAGTTAGAAACATCGATGAGAGAGAAACATCCATCAGCTGCTTCCTGCCCGCCCCCTACTGGGGATCAAGCCCGCAACCAAGGTACATGCCCTTGACCGGAATTGAACCCAGGACCTGTCAGTCTGCAGGCCAGCGCTCTATCCACTGAGCCAAACCGGATAGGGCTGCCTATTATTTTTCACGTTATGTTTGCTTACTTGGTGGCCCCTCATTCCTCCAAAACCTAGAAGTTTCTTTCTTTCCTTTTTTTTTTTTTTTTTTGTTTGAAAGTATGTTTATTAAAGCTGGGGACAGTGAAACAAAGGCAGGGCTTAAAAAGGAAGAGGCAAGATCATAGCAGCAGGAGTGAGCCTCGGTGAGGCCGCCTTGGCCCTTTAGAAAGACAGTCACAGGGCAGAAGTGAGCCAGCTGCACTGTGTGGACTCAGGAAACAAGTTACAGAGGCAAAGGAGGGCCCTGGAAACAGGTTCAGGGGTTGGCCCAGGACGAGCTGCCACTGTTCGCTGCTCCCCTGGTCGGCAGTCTCCTGGGAACCTTTAGAGTGCAGGCTGGGGGAGGGGGGGGGATGCAAAGATACATGCCTAAGGAAAGAAGTGTGTGTGCATGTTGGGGGGAGGGGGAAGCTGTGCTAAAGAGAGAGTGTGTGCCAGAAGTTTCTCAAAGTGTGATGATCAAATCATTTTTGACACCCTTACCCCCAGCACATACATGTTAAATATATGTGAGCTAGATGAAGCTTTGTGACCCAGCAATCATTCACTGTATATACTTATCCCAGCCACTTCCAGGTAACAGCTAGATGAAGTGAGCCCTCTTATTTCATGTAGTGCCGTGGGCAAGTGTGAGGGTCTTGGAGCCAGTCACAGGTTTGAATCCTGTTTCACCCTATTATTAGCTGTTAACCTTGTACCAATGTTAAAAGAAAATTTTTTTTACAACCTGTGAAGGGTTATTTGTAATAAAAGAGAACTGCTGTTGGGGCATGAAATAATAGCTGGAAAAGTTTATGATTCAAATGCTTAAATATGTAAATATTTAATGCTTAAACACTAGTATATATTTTATAAACTTGGTAGGTGGGTGAGTTCTCAGAGGAGCCCGGGGTCTCACTAGAGAAGCCAGCAGCCTGCTGACCCTCTCAGGCCCCTCCTATTGAGAAAGACCAAGCAGCAAGAACAGGGATTTGTGGTTAAATGTTAACTTGTGTTTATTCCTCTACAACTGCCCCATGTTTAATTTGGCCAACCCAGTAAAGATTCTTTCGTAAGCCTGTGTGTAGTTTCTAAACACCAGACCTACGACCTTTACACACATGCTAAACATTTATAGACTGGGAGAGTTCTCCTTTTTCTCCATCAGCAAACTGAATAAATACCAACATCCTCCGCCCCCCTCCAAAAAGTATTCTTTGATCTACGCTAAAGATAAACTGGTAATAATTCATCCTGATCAGCTAAGGGTTGTAACGCAGATTCTTTGATAAGCCAATTAACTGCAGAGGGCACTGGGGCTGGTTTCTTCCTGATGCTGACTTAGACTCTTAAAGCCATAGAATTTTAGAGCTGGGAAGAGACCTTTTAAGGTTACCTCATCAAACTGATTTTAATGAATAAGGAAACTGTGAGCTCCGCGGAGAAGAAAAAAGCAGTTTAGGATCATGTACAGATGTTAATAAAGATCTCTAATGGAAATATTTTGTCAAACAATTCCTACAGCATTTTAAACTTTGTGAGGTATTGCTTCTTGTTTTCTTTATAATCTGATGATCCAAGTACAGCTTGGGCCTGGAATTGGAAATCTGTATACACTAAGCCTCAGCTTTGGGCTGGTGTCAGAAATATCTGAGAATCACTGCTGCCCCCTGCTGGAAATTTAAAATATCACAGGCTCCCAAGCTTCTATGGAATTTTTTTTTTTAACAGTCAAAAATTATAAAAGTATTATTTCCTTAGGTTAAAAAGTTTAAACAGCATGAAAGGGAATAAAGATAAAAGCAAAAATTTCCCCTCTTCAATCAGACTTCCCAAAAATGAACTACTGTTAATTTTTTTCTGTTTTTTTGGACTTCATTACTTTCTCCTCCTATTATTTGAAATTCCTTCCTTCTACTATTTTTATATTCACTCTGTTCTCTTGCTAACTTGAGTGCTTTACTCATTTGTTTTCAAAATTTCTTCTTCAAAACCGCATTTAAGCCTACAAAATGTGCATTTAATGACTGTTTTTGCTGCATCCCACACCTTTAAAAATATTTTTATTGATTTCAGAGAGAAGGTAGAGGGAGAGAGAGATGGGATCATCAATGATGGCGGAGAATCATCGATCAGCTGCCTCTTGCACGCCCCCCACTGGGGATCAAGCCCACTCCAGGCATGTGCCCTGACCAGGAATTGAACCTCAACCTCTGAGCTACGCCAGATGGGCTCCCACACATTTTAATATGTAATAAATTTATTATCATTCTAGTCTTGAATGATGCAATTTCACTGTGATCTCTTCATTTTATTTTATTATTTTTTAAAATATATTTTATTGATTTTTTACAGAGAAGAAGGAAGAGAGATAGAGAGTTAGAAACATCGATGAGAGAGAAACATCAATCAGCTGCCTCCTGCACACCTCCCACTGGGGATGTGCCCGCAACCAAGGCACGTGCCCTTGACCAGAATCGAACCTGGAACCCTTCAGTCCACAGGCTAATGCTCTATCCGCTGAGCCAAACCGGTTTCGGCTCACTGTGATCTCTTTAAATTAATTCACAAATTATTAAGGAGAGCATTATGGTTTTTAAATGTGTGTGCATATTATTTATTATTTTATTATTACTTTTATTATTTTTATTCTTGAGTTCTCATCTAATTTCAATGCAGCTTGAGAATGAATGTGATCTGTGTTGTGTATTTTTTAAATTTGTAGACTCTATTACCTCATGTTAATTTTTAAAGATATTTTTTAAAATAATCCATTATGTTAATTTGCTAATTTTTTATTTCCATATCCTTACTTCTTAAAAAATTACATAACCAATCAGTATCTTGTGGAGATTTGTTAAAATCCCCTCATATGATTATAGGTTTGTTCATTTTCCTCATGTAAGTTAATTTTTGCATTCTAAATTTCAAGGCTGTTGTTTAGGTACTTACAAGTTCATGAGTACTATGTGTTCCTTTTATTTATTAGATGTCCTTTCTTTAACCAGAAAATGTTTTTTTGCCATTAATTATATCACATATGAAATTGATACTGCTATTCTTAGGATAATTATTTTTATAATTTGTATGGGACAAGTTTTACCACCCCTTTTGTTTCAGCCTATCAGGGTGGCTTTATTTTATGTGTATCTTCTGTAAGAAGACTATGTGTAGATTTTTTAAAATAAATCTTTATTGTTCAGATTATTACAATTGTTTCTCCTTATCCCCCCATAGCTCCCCTCCATCCAGTTCCCACCCCACTCTCTGCCCTTACCTCCCCCAACTGTCCTCATCCATAGGTGTACGATTTTTGTCCAGTCTCTTCCCGCACCCCCCACACCCCTTTCCCCCTGAAAATTATCAGTCCACTCCCTTTCTATGCCCCTGATTCTGTTATATTCACCAGTTTATTCTGTTCCTCAGATTTTTAATTCACTTGATTTTTAGATTCACTTGTTGATAGATATGTATTTGTTGTTCATAATTTTTTTTTTGTTCATAATTTTTATCTTTACTTTTTTCTTCTTCTTCCTCTTCTTAAAGAATACCTTTCAGCCGAAGCTGGTTTGGCTCAGTGGATAGAGCGTTGGCCTGCGGACTCGGGGGTCCCGGGTTCGATTCTGGTCAAGGGCATGTACCATGGTTGCGGGCACATCCCCAGTAGGGGGTGTGCAAGAGGCAGCTGATCGATGTTTCTCTCTCATCGATGTTTCTAACTCTCTATCCCTCTCTCTTCAATAAAAAAATCAATAAAATATTTTAAAAAAGAATACCTTTCAGCATTTCATATCATACTGGTTTGGTGGTGATGAACTCCTTTAGCTTTTTCTTATCTGTGAAGCTCTTTATCTGACCTTCAATTCTGAATGATAATTTTGCTGGGTAGAGTAATCTTGGTTGTAGGTTCTTGCTATTCATCACTTTGAATATTTCATGCCACTCCCATCTGGCCTGCATAGTTTCTGTTGAGAAATCAGCTGACAGTCATATGGGTGCTCCCTTGTAGGTAATTAACTGTTTTTCTCTTGCTGCTTTTAATATTCTCTCTTTGTCTTTTGCTCTTGGCATTTTAATTATGATGTGTCTTGGTGTGGTCCTCTTTGGATTCCTTTTGTTTGGGGTTTTGTGCACTTCCTGTACTTGTAAGTCTATTTCTTTCTTTTTTTTTTTTTAATATGTTTTATTGATTTTTTACAGAGAGGAAAGGAGAGGGATAGAGAGCTAGAAACATCGATGAGAGAGAAACATCGACCAGCTGCCTCTTGCACACCCCCTACCGGGGATGTGCCCACAACCAATGTACATGCCCTTGACCGGAATCAAACCTGGGACCTTTCAGTCCGCAGACCGACGCTCTATCCACTGAGCCAAACCGGTTTTGGCTGTAAGTCTATTTCTTTCAGCAGGTGGGGGAAGTTTTCAGTCATTATTTCTTCAAATAGGTTTTCAGTATCTTGCTCTCTCTCTTCTTCTGGCACCCCCATAATTTGGATGTTGGTATGCTTGAAGTTGTCCCAGAGGCTTCTTACACTATCTTCAATTTTTTGGATTCTTTTTGCTTTTTGCTTTTCCGGTTGGGTGTTTTTTGCTTCTTTGTATTTCAAATCTTTGACTTGATTCTTGCGTTCCTCTAGACTGCTGTTGGGTCTCTGTATAATATTTTTTTATTTCAGTCAGTGTATGTTTAATTTCTAGTTGGTCCTTTTTCATATCCTCGAGGGTCTCACTAAATTTATCTGCCTTTTCTAGAAAATTCTTGAAAAACCTTATAACCGTGGTTTTGAACTCTATATCCAGTCATTTGTTTTCCTCCATTTATTTTGTTTGTGATCTGTTTCTTTGTCTCTGCATTTTTGCTGCTTCCCTGAGTTGGTAGGGTAGCTTTGTGTGCTAGGTGTCCTATAGGGCCCAGTGGCTCAGCCTCCCCAATTACCTGAGGTGGACACTCTTGGTGCACCCCTTTGTGGACTTTGTGTACAGCCTTGTTGTAGTTAAGTCTTGATTGTTATTGGTATCACTGGGAGGAATTGACCTCCAGGCCAATTGGCTGTGAGGATAAGCTGTGTCTACGCCGGGAGAACTTCTGTGATGGAGACAGCCTTATGAGACAAGACTTGCAAAATTGCAAAAGCCTCTGTGCTCAGCTTGGATGGGGCAGAGTCTCAGGGTGGAGCAGACAGCATTGGCTTCCCGTCAGCCCTGCCCTAATAGGCCCCTGTGTCTCAGTGTCCCGTGGTAATCACTGCAAGCACCTCTGAGAGAAAACCGCCCTCGAGTTCCACCCGCTGCCAGACAGTCCAGTTTCTCCCCCAATGAATCTGGATTCCCAGATTCTTGCCCAGAACTGGAGTTCAGCGTAGTCGGGAGCTTCCGGTTCCCTCCAGCTAGAGAAAGCCAGCGGCACACTCAGCAGTCAGTCCTCTCAGTGTGCATTTGCGCGTGTGCCTCCAGACCTCTGCCTTTCAAGGCTCCCCTGAGTTTCCGCCTGACAGTCCAGATTCCTCCCGTAAGAGCCTGGGTCCCCAGGGGCTCGCCCGGAACTGGGGTTCAGTGCAGTCAGAACTGGGGTTCAGTGCAGTCAGGAGCTTCCAACTCCCTCCTGCTAGGGAAAGCCAGCGGCAACCTCAGCAGTCAGTCTTCTCTGTGAGCACTCGGCACTCACGCGTGCACCTCCAGACCCCTGCCCTCCACGGCTCCCCGGTGTCTCTGTGTGCCTTTCTCTCTACCTGACAGTCCAGACTTCCCCTGTATGAGCCTGGGTCCACAGGGTCTCATCCGGAACTGGGGTTCAATGCAGTTGGAACTGGGGTTCAGTGCAGTTGGGAGCTTCCTTCTCCCTCCCACCAGAGAAAGCCAGCCAGGCACTCAGCCACCCTTCCTCTCTGCGCATGTGTCTCTGTACCTCAGCCTTTTGCAGCTCCTCTGATTTTCCGTGAGCTTTTATCTTTCCTTCTAGTTGTAGAATTTCCACTCAGCCAGCTTTCCTGTGGTTCTGGATGATGTCCGTTCTGTCTTTCAGTTGTAGTTTTGAAATTGTTGTGTGAGGCAGCAGTTTAGGTGTTTACCTATGCCGCCATCTTGGTTTCTCTCTATGTGTAGATTTTTAAAAACCAATATAATCATATAATCTCTTATTTTTATAGTGAGTTTTTATATTTTCAATTTTTCGATTAGTCATCAATTTACAATTTTTTTACCCTTTTAGTTTTGATTTTCTGTTCACTTTCATGTCGGTTTCTTTGCTTCCTCCTTACCTGCATTCTATTGAACTAACAAAGCTTTCTGTACTTCACCCTTTATAGCTAAGAAACTATTGACGGTGTTTTCATTTTTTGACTGCTTACCTTTAGTTTTTAACATACATATTAGACCATACATTTTTCTAAACAATCCAAAATGCTCATAATTTTATTTTTGTCCTGAAAAACAATAGCAAAAACAGCCTTTAGCATACTTTAAGTTTTTTTAACATTCTTCCACTTATATATATATGTATGTAACTATGCATGTGTATATATATTTTATACACAAACAGGCTATATGCACTGTTTTGTAACTTGTTTTTCTCTTTAATTTATTTTATTTTAAAAAAATAAATAAAATAAAAATAAAAATTTTAATGTTGACACTATTGCTATTTATTTATTTATTTATTTATTGAAACTGAGGCCCAAAGAGGTGAAGCCACACAGTTGGCAAGCAGAAATTTTATTTATTTATTTTTATTCACTCCCCCCCCGAAATTTTATTTTATTTATTTTAATTTTTATTGATTTTTTGTTGTTGTTGTTAATCCTCACCAGAGCATATTTTTCCCATTGATTTTTAGAGAGAGTGGAAGGGGGAGAGAGAGAAAAACATCCATGTGGGATAGACAATATGGATTGGTTGCCTCCGCCACAGGCCCTTGACCAGAAATTGAACCTGCAACCCATCAGGGAGTGGGCCAATGCTTCACCAAGCACGCAGGCCAGGTCTGTTGATGGATTTTAGAGAGAGAGGAAGGGTGAGATAGAGAAATATCCATTTGTTCTTCCACATATTTATGCATTCATTGATTGTTTCTTGTATGTGCCCTTACCCGGGATTGAACCCACAACTTTGGTTTATCAGGATGATGCTCTAACCAACTGAGCCACCTAGCCAGGGTGCTTCCTACATTTTTTAAAGAAATGTCTTGGGGAAAACCAAGATGGCGGCATAGGTGAAACACCTAACCTGCAGCCGGGCACAACAATTTCAAAGGCACAACTAGAGGTCAGAACGGACATCGTCCAGAACCACAGGAGAGCTGGCGGACTGAAATGCCCACAGCTGGGGGGAAGGAGAAGGCCACGGGGACAATCGGGGGAGCCGTAAAAGCCTGAGGTATGGAGAAACTGGTGGAGACACGAGCACGCGCGCCTGCGGGGAGGATGGAGCCGGAGAGGAAGGGGCGGCTGACGGCCTGGCCGGCGTTCACTGGCAGGAAGGAGATAAAGGCTCCGGAGTGCGCTAAGCGCCGGCTCCGACTGCACTGAGCGCCAGTTCCGGGCGAAACCCTGGGAAGCCAGGCGCAGGCTGGGGGAATGAATCTGGGCTGTGGGGCGCAGGCACAGAGGAGCGGGGGAAGGCAGAGCTCCAGAGGCGCGCACGGGAAGGGGCGCAGAGGACGGACTGTTGCCTGCGCCACTGAACTGCCCTAGCGGGAAGGAGACATAAGCTCAGGACCGTGCTGAACCCCAGTTCCGACTGCACTGAACCCCAGTTCCGGGCGAAACCCTGGGAAGCCAGGCGCACGCTGGGGGAATGAATTTGGGCTGTGGTGGCGGAGGCACAGAGAAGCGGCGGCTCCAGACGCGCGCACTGGAAGGTGCGCAGAGGACGGACTTTTGCCGGCGCCACTGGGTGGCCCTGCTGGGAAGGAGACAGGGACGCCAGACTGCGCTGAGACCCAGTTCCAACTGCACTGAAACCCAGTTCCAGGCGAGAATCTGGGAGTCCAGATTCATTAGGGGAGGGACTGGACTGTTTGGCAGTGGGCGAAACTCCAGGGCGCGTTTCTCTCAGAGGTGTTTGCAAGGAATACAGAGGGACACAGACACAGGAGCCTCATAGGGCGGGGCTGACAGGAAGCCAAGGTTGTAGGCTCCACCCTGTAGCTCCGCCCCAGCCAAGCTGAGCAGAAGCTTTTTCCTGCTGAGTGCCTCAGGTAGTGGCTGACCCACACTGCATTGGAGACCCAGAAACGAGGGCATCTAGTGGTTGGTGGGAGATGACACCAGATTTCAATCACTTGCATAAGGGAGGCATTCTAGAGGCAGACTCAGTGAGCGCCAAGGCATTGCTGCATCAAGACCCGGCCCACAAACATGTCTCCTGCACAGCAACTCTTCCTATATGGACAAAGAGGGTCCTCACGGCCAATTGGCCTGGAGGACAATTCCTCCCAGTGACACCAACAACAATCAAGACTTAACTGTACAAAGGAGGACCAAGATGGAGACATAGGGCGGCAGCCTGATCGTTGCCTACCACAACAATATTGAGACTACGACGGGAGAGCAGAGCAGACACCAGCCAGAAAGACCGGGGGGCTGGCTGAGCAGATGCTCTACAACTAGAATAAAAGAGAGGGGTACGCAGGATGATGCTGATGCCGGTGACCCAAAGTCCACACTTTAAGAACTATGGCTCAGGCGACACAATGGTGGCCAGGAACGTGCTCGGCGCAGTTCCCCCGGCGGTCTCCGGCTGAGGGGACGGCTCCACTCGCTGCCGAGCACGGACAGACGAGCCCCTGGGAGACATGGGGTGGGAGACTCCGTGCCTGCTGACCTCCGAGTCCTTCAAGAATCTCAATGCCCCGAAGTGGCCAGGTGCGCACGCTCAGCGACTGGCCACCGTTGCAGACCCAAGGGCCGACGCAGCGACACCGGACCAGCCCACCGCCGGGCACCGGGCACACCGGAGCCTTGCCGAGCCCGCCGCCCAACGAGTTCTGCGGCAGCCGCCCAGGAGCTCTGAGAAAATGACCGAAGGAATTGCTGAGAGGGAATTGACCAACAGGAATTGGGATCAAGAAGACGAAACCCCACTGAGACCCGAGTCCAGGCGAGCCTGCGAGCCTCTGGGCTCAGATGTGGTCACACGCCTCTGGGTCTAGGTGAGGGCTCACGCCCCTGGGTTTGGGTGAGGCCACGCGCCCCTGGGTCCAGGTGAAGCTGGATTCCGGGTTCGGGTGAGGCCATGTGCCCCTGGGTCCGGGCGAATCTGAACCCTGGGTCCGGGTGAGGCCGTGGGCCCCTGGATCCGGGTAAGGCTGGGTCCCGAGTCCGGGTGAGGCCATGCGCCCCTGGATCCGGGTGAGACCACGCGACCAGGGGTCTGAGAGAGGTAACGCGCCCCTGGGTCCGGGTGGCTTCGTGCACCTAGGTCCAGGTGAGGCCACGTGCCCCTGGGTCTGAGAGAGGCCACGCACCCCTAGGTCCGGGAGAGACCATGTGTCCCTGGATCCGGGTGGGGCCTCGTGCACCCAGGCCCGGGTGGGGCCGCGTGCCCCTGGGTCTGGGGGAGGCCAGGCGTCCCTGGGTCCGGGTGCGACCATGTGTCCCTGGAGCCGGATGAGGCCGCGTGCACCTAGGCCCGGGTGAGCCCAAGTGGCCCTGGGTCTGGGAGAGGCCAAGCGTCCCTGGGTCCGGGTGCGACCATGTGTCCCTGGATCCGGATGAGGCCTCATGCACCTAGGCCCGGGTGAGCCCAAGTGGCCCTGGGTCTGGGAGAGGCCAAGCGTCCCTGGGTCCGGGTGAGACCATGTGTCCCTGGATCCGGGTGAGGCCTCGTGCACCTAGGCCCGGGTGAGCCCAAGTGGCCCTGGGTCTGGGAGAGGCCAAGCATCCCTGGGTCCGGGTGAGACCATGTGTCCCTGGATCCGGGTGAGGCCGCGTGCACCTAGGCCCGGGTGAGCCCAAGTGGCCCTGGGTCTGGGAGAGGCCAAGCGTCCCTGGGTCCGGGTGCGACCATGTGTCCCTGGATCCGGGTGAGGCCTCTTGCACCTAGGCCCGGGTGAGCCCAAGTGGCCCTGGGTCTGGGAGAGGCCAAGCGTCCCTGGGTCCGGGTGCGACCATGTGTCCCTGGATCCGGATGAGGCCTCGTGCACCTAGGCCCGGGTGAGCCCAAGTGGCCCTGGGTCTGGGAGAGGCCAAGCGTCCCTGGGTCCGGGTGAGACCATGTGTCCCTGGATCCGGGTGAGGCCGCGTGCACCTAGGCCCGGGTGAGCCCAAGTGGCCCTGGGTCTGGGAGAGGCCAAGCGTCCCTGGGTCCGGGTGAGACCATGTGTCCCTGGATCCGGATGAGGCCTCGTGCACCTAGGCCCGGGTGAGCCCAAGTGGCCCTGGGTCTGGGAGAGGCCAAGCGTCCCTGGGTCCGGGTGAGACCATGTGTCCCTGGATCCGGGTGAGGCCTCGTGCACCTAGGCCCGGGTGAGCCCAAGTGGCCCTGGGTCTGGGAGAGGCCAAGCATCCCTGGGTCCGGGTGAGACCATGTGTCCCTGGATCCGGGTGAGGCCGCGTGCACCTAGGCCCGGGTGAGCCCAAGTGGCCCTGGGTCTGGGAGAGGCCAAGCGTCCCCGGGTCCGGGTGAGACCATGTGTCCCTGGATCCGGGTGAGGCCTCGTACACCTAGACCCGGGTGAGCCCAAGTGGCCCTGGGTCTGGGAGAGGCCAAGCGTCCCCGGGTCCGGGTGCGACCATGTGTCCCTGGATCCGGATGAGGCCTCGTGCACCTAGGCCCGGGTGACGCCGTGCCCCTGGGTTCGGCCGAGACCAAACCAGAGGGAGTCGGACCTCCATTACCACCATTTGTCCACCATCCAGAGCTGAGGGGTCAGTGCTGACATGTACACATAAGGAACTACTGGACATTGAAATTGGGTCTCAAAAGAACTGTTGGTCCAGGGGGAAGCTCGCTACAGATTGATTCATTTGCCTGTCAGCATAACTATTATTGCTCGTCTCACATTCAGTTCTTATTAGTATATATCTAGTGACATATGATCTCGCTCATCTAGGGGAAATGATGAACAACATAGACTGAGGAACAAGAACAGATCCAGAAGCAAGGAGGCATCGATCGGACTATCGGGCCTCAGAGGGAGGATAGGGGAGGGTAGGGGGAGGGTGGGGGGAGGGGGAGAGTTCAACCAAAGGACCTGTATGCATGCATATAAGCCTATCCAACAGTTAAGTTCAACAGGGGATTGGGGCATGCGTGGGGAGAGGGGTGGGATGGGAATGGGGGGATGAGGACAAATATGTGACACCTTAATCAATAAAGAAATTAAAAAAAAATAAATAAATAAAAAAAATAAAATAAAGAAAGCCTAACAGAGTGCTAAAAAGTCCCTCACACTATAGGGAGCCTTACTGAGGTCTGCTTCAGCAGGAGCTTAATAAAAAAACTTGTCAGTTTATTGATTGCAACAGTGATTTTACATGTTCTTTTTAAAAATTATATTATTTGGAATAAAGATAAATGTTAAATATAATTTCATACTTTGATTTCTAGAAAAAAAAAAAAAAAAAAGAAATGTCTTGAACATCTTTTCAAAGCATATATATTGACAATCCTTGCTCCTTTTGATGTGGCAGAATAATATTCCAATGAGGTAATTTATTCCATTCCATTATAAATTATTGAGTCCTCCTTTGATGGACTAACATGTAAATCTCTTTAAGAGTAGGGACTTTAGGCCCTAGCCAGTATGGCTCAGTGGATAGAGCATCAGGCTGCAGACTGAAAGGTCCTGGGTTCAATTCTGGTCAAGGGCACATGCCTGGGTTGCGGGCTCAGGTTGCAGGCTCGATCCCCAGGTGGGAGCATGCAGGTGGCAGCCAATCAATGATTATCTCTCATCATTGATGTTTCGATCTCTCTCTCCCTTCCTCTCTCTGAAATCAATAAAAACATGTTTTACAAAAAAATAAAATAAAAATCAATAAAAACATATATTTTTAAAAAGAGGAGGGATTGCCGAAACTGGTTTGGCTCAGTGGATAGAGCATCGGCCTGCGGACTGAAAGGTCCCAGGTTCGATTCCGGTCAAGGGCATGTACCTTGGTTGCGGGCACATCTGTGCAGGAGGCAGCTGATCGATGTTTCTCCAACATCGATGTTTCTGACTCTCTATCTCTCTCCCTTTCTCTCTGTAAAAAATCAATAAAATATATTTTAAAAAAAATAAATAAAAAGAGGAGGGACTTTACTATTATTTTGTTGTTGCTCACTGCTGTCTCTGGTAGGAGAATACAGCTATATCTTGTTTTATTGCACTTCACAGATGCTGCTTTTTAAAAAAATTAAAAACAAGACCCTCCACCAACAAAAAGATTACAACTCACTTTAGTGTGATACTGACTTTATTACCGGGGTCTGGAACCAAACCCGCAGTTTCTCTTGGGGTATGCTTGTAATGCTCAATAAACTTAGTTTAATGAATGAATGGACATTTTCCTAGTCTCAAATATTTCTCTGTTTCAAAAATGCTGCCCTGAATATCTTTGTGCCTATATTTTTGGGCATTGGATAAAATCTAGGAAGAAGTGTAGGTGCAAATGCATGTGATTTTAAATTTTGATAAATACTGCCAAAATGGTACTTTCTATATATTTAGTAATTCTACTGTTCCCATATCTGCCTGGGTATCAAAACCAGAATCTCCCAGAGAGTTAATTTAAAATAGCTCCCTTCTGCACATCCCTTCTCTGTTCTAATTCAAGTGCTATGGGTTACAGGGAAACACCACCTGTGGGGGAGAATCTGCACCCCATCCCATCCCCACCTGTGATTCTGACATACACTCAGGACTGAGAACGGCTACATACGCTACCCATTTCTTGCGACATTGCAGCAGATGGAAACGTACTCCCACATCCTAATCTTAATGTGGTTACTCAGTTCCTATTCGCCCCATGCTTATCCAGTGCCTACTGTGTGTGCAAGACCCTGTGCTCTCTCCCCCAGAGGCAAGGTTGTACAGAAGGTGTGGTTATGGATCTTACCACTCCCATGGTGGGTGTGTTGGCCTGTGGCTGGGGTTTGGGGAGGGAGCAGGGTGTGGGTGAAACTCAGGAACCCTGCAGCACTGCAGTGGCAGGAATTTTAAAAAGACCCAGCCCTGACCTCCATGACATGAACATGTGTTTAACACATAAGGAGCCAGCACAAGTGGAGGTCTCCTCAGGCAACTGCTACTGGGGGTTACCACAAGCCAACACATCCTTTCCCTCTGGGCCCTTCTAACCCAGATAAAATATGAAATAAGTGAAACGCACATGGGAAATGCACCACGGGCAGCCAACAGATCACAGTCATCAAAAGAGATGACACATTCCCCCGTCACTCACAACCCACCCAAATGTCACGTCCTCTGGCAGTTCCTGCCCCCAAAGCAGGTGGTGTTTCCATGTACTCCATAGCACTTGAAATATAACAACAGAAAACATAAAAAATACACACACACACACACACACACACACACACACATACACACAGATACACAAAACAAAACTATTACTGTTGCTTTCTGAGCCTTATTATGTCAGAGCTCCTAGCCACTTTACTGCATGACCCCACTTTATTCTCCCAACAGTGCAAGGAACTCAGAGAAGTTCAAAAACTAGATAAAGGCCACATAATTTGTTTAGTAGAGTGGTCTTCATAATTTTTTTGGTTGCACATTCCATCAAAATAATTTTGAAAGCTGTATATCCCTAGAAAGAGACACACGCATCTAAGGCCATGTAATTTATAACAAAGGAGGCACTACAGAGAGTAGGAAAATACATTTAAAAAAATATGTTAGAGAGAGAGAGACTTCGAATGGTTGCCTCCTGCCCCTACTGGGGATGGAACCTGAAACCCAGGCATGTGCCCTGACCAGGAATCAAACACTCCACCTTTTGGTTTACAGGGTGATGCTCCAATCAACTGAGTGACACGGGCCAGCCAGGGCAGAAAAGGTCTTTTTAATAAATGGTGCTGGGATAGCTAGATACCCATATGGGGGGAGGGGGGAATGAAATTGGGCTCTACTTCACTCTATACACAAACATCAAATCCAGATGGGAGGCCCTAACCGGTTTGGCTCAGTGGGTAGAGCATCGGCCTGCGGACTGAAGGGTCCCAGGTTCGATTCCAGTCAAGGGCATGTACCTTGGTTGCGGGCACATCCCCAATAAGGGGTGTGCAGGAGGCAGCTGATTGGTGTTTCTCTCCCATCGATGTTTCTAACTCTCTCTCCCTCTACCTTCCTCTCTGTAAAAAATCAATAAAATATATTTTTTAAAAAATCCTGATGGGAAAAAGATTTTTAAATGAAAAAAGCCAACATCTACAACTTTTTAGAAGATAATACATGAAAATATTCCATGACTTATGAATAGGGGAGGGTTTATTAAACAAGCCATGAACAGTTCTCACAATAAAGGAAAAGAAGGATAGATTCAACCACACACTTTGGTTCATAAATATACTCCATAAACATAAACCGCAGAGTGAGAAAAGATATTTGCAACAATTCATAACTATATGCTCATCAGATTGTCGCAATATTAGGCTAAGGCAGCAGTGTTAAATGGCACAAGTTCTTTGGTAAACAGTTTGGCATTTTTTGTATGTATGTTATATCTCACAAGAAAATGCCGAAACCGGTTTGGCTCAATGGATAGAGCGTCAGCCTGCGGACTGAAAGGTCCCGGGTTCAATTCCAGTCAAGGACACGTACCTTGGTTGTAGGCACATCCCCAGTAGTGGGTGTGCAGGAGGCAGCTGATCGATGTTTCTAACTCTCTCTCTCTCTCCCTTCCTCTCTGTAAGAAATCAATAAAAAATATATTTAAAAAAAACAAACAAGAAAAGAATCCGCCACCTAATAATATGTATTCCCTTGAACCCTTTAAAGTTGACATCTAAAAGTTTTCACCTTATAGTAGTCCCTCCTTATCCTTGGGGGTTATGTTCCAAGACCTCCCCTGGATGCCTGAAACCGTGGATAGTACCGAACCCTATATATACTGTTTTTCCTATATGTACATACCTATGATAAAGTTTAATTTATAATTTAGGCATAGTAAGAGATTAACAACAATAAATAATAAAAACAGAACAATTATAACAATATACTGTAATAAAAGTTAGGCAAGTGTGGTCTCTATCTCAAAATACCTTCTTGTATTGAACTCAACTTTCACTTAAAGGAAGCACTTTACAGCTTCTCTTCGGCATATCCGAATGGCCAGCATCACTACTCTGGTGTTTGGGGCCATACTATGTAAGAGAAGGGTTACCTGAACACAAGTACTGTGATAATTGGTCTGATAACCGAGAAGACTACTAAGTGACTAATAGGTGGGTGGATACACTGGACAAAGGAATGATTCAGGTCCGGGATCGGATGGATCAGTACAGCACAGGATTTCATCACACCACTCAGAATGGTGCACAATCTAAAACATTAATTATTTCTGTAAGTTTCCATTTAATATTTTTGGATTGCGGTTAACCATGAATAACTGAGACTGAGGAAAGCAAAACTGTGGGTAAGGGAGAGTACTATGTTTTTTTAATTATTATTTGAACAAGAATGCTCATAGATACTTTATTTGTAATTGCCCAAACTGGAAACAGCTAAAATATCTATGGAGAATGGATAAATAAATGGTGGACTTTCATACAATGGAAAAGTGCTCAGCAATAAAAAGGAACAGCATAGATGAATCTCAAAAACATTGTTGCGCAAAAGAAGTTAGACCCAAAAAGTACCTAATATATCATTCTGTTTATATGAAATTCAAGGACAGACAGAACTAAGATGCTTGAAACCCAAACAGCAGTTGGGGGAATGGAGATTGACTTGAAAGTGGCATAGGAGAACTTTCTGGAGTGACTTGTCATGCATTTAACTAAAGGCAAAAGATGTATTGTCTGGCACATTATAGATCTTAACATTTAAAAAAAAACAACTATCATATCACTGTAATGATTATATCCAATAAAATACAAGTAGTGATTTGATGTCTATTATAATTCATCTATCTAATCTAATAATAGACAAATATGCAAATTGACCATACCTCCGACACACCCAGAAGCCACGCCCACAAGCCACGCCCACCACCCAATCAGAGCGAGTATGCAAATTAACCCAAACCAAGATGGCTACAGCCACAGAGAGCAAGGTTTCCTAGGTAACGGAGGAAGCCAAGCTTTCTGCCAGCCGTTGCAGACCTAAGCCTCCACTCAAGCTACAAAGTTTCAATTATAGAAGGTAAACAAATTCAAACAAATGGCAGCAGAATGGAGCTTGAGAGGGCAGGCCAGGGTTGCTGCCGGCAACAGGGGAAGCAAAGCTTTCTGCACACCCTGGCCGGGCCCACCCGCTTAAGGCAACAAAGTTTCAATTATAACCCCAACACAAATGGCTACAGGTCTCGGAAGGAGCCCCAGGCTTGGCCCTGCTCCAGGCTACAAAGTTTCAATTGTAGAAGTAAAATAAATTCCAGATACCAGAGCCTCTGCTTGCATTGCCAGGGGGCGTGGCCTGCCTGCAAACCACCACAGGCCCCTCGCTCAGGCCTCCCCACACCCCAAGGGAACCCCCACCCTGATCCGGGACACCCTGCAGGGCAAACCAGCTGGCCCCCATCCCTGTACCAGGCCTCTATCCTATCTAATAAAAGAGTACTATGCAGATTGATCATCACTGCAACACACAATATAGCTGCCCCCATGTGGACACAAGATGGCCACCACAAGATGGCCAGCAGGAGAGGGCAGTTGGGAGGCACCCGGCCTGCAGGGAGGGCAGTTGAGAAGGACCAGGCCTGCAAGGGAGGGCAGTTGGAGGTGATCAACCCTGTAGGAGAGGGCAGTTAGGGGTGACCAGGCCAGCAGAGGAGGGAAGTTGGGGGCAAACATGCTGGCAGCAGAGTGGTTAGGGGGTGATCAGGCTGGCAGGCAGAAGCGGTTAGGGGCAATCAGGAAGGCAGGCAGGCAAGCAGTTGGGAGCCAGCAGTCCTGGATTGTGAGAGGGATGTCCGACTTCCCGTTTAGACCCGATTTCGGTAGTCGGACATCCCTCGAGGGGTCCCAGATTGGAGAGGGTACAGGCTGGGCTGAGGGACAACCCCCCTCTGTGCACGAATTTCGTGCACTGGGCCTCTAGTATATATATAAAAGCCAAAGTGACCGAACAACCAAACGACCGAACAACCGAACAACCAGTGCTATGACACACACTGACCACCAGGGGGCAGACGCTTGACACAGAAGCTGCCCCCTGGTGGTCAGTGTGTTCCTATAGCAGGAGCGCCGCTCAGCAAGCTTACGGAGCAGCGGTGGCGGCAGGCCAGTGGGGCTGGAATGAGTGGAGTGGCACGGGCTCCCCCCCGGCTGCCTGCTGCTTCGCACACTACTACATCCCTCGGGGGATGTCGGACTGCCGGTTTCGGTCCAATCCCCGCAGGCCGAATCTGCACCCCATCTCCATCTGGTGGCCTGCGGGAATCAGGCCGAAACCCACAGTCCGACATCCCCCGAAAGGTCCTGGATTGCGAGAGGGCACAGGCCAGGCTGAGGAACCCCACCAGCACACGAATCTGTGCACCGGGCCTCTAGTCTATATATATAAAACCCTAATATGCAAATAAACCAAATGGTGGAACAACCGAACAACTGGTCGCTATGACGTGCGCTGACTGCCAGGAGGCGCGTGCGGAACATGGTGGGTGTCGGCAGCAGGCGGCAGAGCATGGGACACGTCAGGCATTGGCTGCGGCGGGATGGTGGAGCAGGCGAGCAGGCACACCAGACCAAGGCGGGGCGCCGGTCACTGTCATAGGGGCAAACCTCTGGTGGTTATTGAAAATTCTTCGCTCCGGGGAGGGGTCAGTGCTGACATGTACACATAAGGAACTGGTGGACATTGAAATTGGGTCTCAAAAGAACTGTTGGTCCAGAAAGAAACTCACTACAGACTGATTCATCTGCCTGTCAGCATAACTATTATTGCTCGTCTCACATTCAGTTCTTATAAGTATATCTCTAGTGACACATGATCTCGCTCATCTAGGGGAAATGATGAACAACATAGACTGATGAACAAGAACAGAACCAGAAACAAGGAGGCATCGATCGGACTATCGGGCCTCAGAGGGAGGATAGGGGAGGGTGGGGGGAGGGGGGAGAGATCAACCAAAGGACTTGTGTGCATGCATATGAGCCTATCCAATGGTTAAGTTCAACAGGGGGTTGGGGCATCCGTGGGGAGGGGTGTGGGATGGGAATGGGGGGATGAGGACAAATATGTGACATCTTAATCAATAAAGAAATTTAAAAAAAAAAAAAAGAAAATTCTTCGCTCCGGGCGCCGTGGTCCCACCCAGCGCTCGCACCTGCTGCTGGTGCAGGCCCAGCTCGCACCCACTGATGGTGCTGAGCAACTGGGGCCGGCGCCAGCAGTGCGTGGGAGCGGTGGTGGCAGGAGCGGGGCTGCCAGCAGACAGGGAACCGGGAGCCGCCAAGGGAGAGGCCCGGTGGGGGCACAGAGGATGGGCCAAGACCTGCCCCTGTGCCCACCACAGCCTCGCAGCCCACAGTTCCTTTCAAGGTGCAAGAATTCGTGTATATGGCCCCTAGTTTAAAATAAAAAGTATAGACAAGCCCTTTTTGAACAGTCATGTTTTGTTTTTAAAATAATTTTTAATATGTTTTTACTGATTTATTTTTTTTATTGATTTTAGAATGATAGGGAGAAAGAGATAGAAACATCAATGAGAGAAAGAGAGACACCGATCAGCTGCCTCCTGTATGTCCCCTACTGGGGATTGAGCCCACAACCTGGGCATGTGCCCTGACCAGGAATCATGGGTCAATACTCAACCATTGAGCCATATCAGCTGGGCCAGTCAGAAATTTCAAATCATTTTTTTTTCTCTTTGAAATCCTTGTCTCCTACGGAATATTACTCTAATGTAATATATTTTTATGTTTGAAAGTCTCCTATTCATCACTCTATTATTTTGTTTTTTTTTTTTTTTAATTTCTTTATTGATTAAGGTGTCACATATTTGTCCTCATCCCCCTATTCCCATCCCACCCCTCTCCCCACGCATGCCCCAATCCCCTGTTGAACTTAACCGTTGGATAGGCTTATATGCATGCATACAGGTCCTTTGGTTGAACTCTCCCCCTCCCCCCCACCCTCCCCCTACCCTCCCGTATCCTCCCTCTGAGGCCCGATAGTCCGATCGATGCCTCCTTGCTTCTGGTTCTGTTCTTGTTCCTCAGTCTATGTTGTTCATCATTTCCTCTAGATGAACGAGATCAAATGTCACTAGATATATACTAATAAGAACTGAATGTGAGACGAGCAATAATATTTATGCTGACAGGCAAATGAATCAATCTGTAGCGAGCTTCCCCCTGGACCAACAGTTCTTTTGAGACCCAATTTCGATGTCCAGTAGTTCCTTATGTGTACATGTCAGCACTGACCCCTCAGCTCTGGATGGTGGACAAATGGTGGTAATGGAGGTCTGACTCCCTCTGGTTTGGTCTCGGCCGATCCCAGGGGCACGGCGTCACCTGGACTAAGGGGCACGTGGCCTCACCCATACCCAAGGGGCGCGTGGTCTCACCCGGGCCTGGGACCCAGCCTCACCCGGATGGATCCAGGGGCGCACGGCCTCACCCGGACCCAGGATCTGGCTTCACCCGTACCCAAGGACACTTGGCCTCTCCCAGACCCAGGGGCACGTGGCCTCACCCGGGCTTAGTTGCACAAGGCCTCACCTGGATCCAGGGACACATGGTCTCTCCCGGACCCAGGGACGCTTGGCCTCTCCCAGACCCAGGGCCACTTGGGCTCACCTGGGCCTAGGTGCACGAGGCCTCATCCGGATCCAGGGACGCATGGTCTCACCCGGACCCAGGGACGCTTGGCCTCTCCCAGACCCAGGGGCACGTGGCCTCACCCGGGCCTAGGTTCACGAGGCCTCACTCGGATCCAGGGACACATGGTCACACCCAGACCCAGGAACGTTTGGCCACTCCCAGACCCAGGGCCACTTGGGCTCACCCGAGCCTAGGTGCACGAGGCCTCATCCGGATCCAGGGACACATGGTCTCACCCGGACCCAGGGACGCTTGGCCTCTCCCAGACCCAGGGCCACTTGGGCTCACCCGGGCCTAGGTGCACGAGGCCTCACCCGGATCCTGGGACACATGGTCTCACCCGGACCCAGGGATGCTTGGCCTCTCCCAGACCCAGGGCCACTTGGGCTCACCCGGGCCTAGGTGCACGAGGCCTCACCCGGATCCAGGGACACATGGTCTCACCCGGACCCAGGGACGCTTGGCCTCTCCCAGACCCAGGGCCACTTGGGCTCACCCGGGCCTAGGTGCACGAGGCCTCACCCGGATCCAGGGACACATGGTCTCACCCGGACCCAGGGACGCTTGGCCTCTCCCCGACCCAGGGCCACTTGGGCTCACCCGGGCCTAGGTGCACGAGGCCTCACCCGGATCCAGGGACACATGGTCTCACCCGGACCCAGGGACGCTTGGCCTCTCCCAGACCCAGGGCCACTTGGGCTCACCCGGGCCTAGGTGCACGAGGCCTCACCCGGATCAAGGGACACATGGTCTCACCCGGACCCAGGGACGCTTGGCCTCTCCCAGACCCAGGGCCACTTGGGCTCACCCGGGCCTAGGTGCACGAGGCCTCATCCGGATCCAGGGACACATGGTCTCACCCGGACCCAGGGACGCTTGGCCTCTCCCAGACCCAGGGCCTCTTGGGCTCACCCGGGCCTAGGTGCACGAGGCCTCATCCGTATCCAGGGACGCATGGTCTCACCCGGACCCAGGGACACTTGGCCTCTCCCAGACCCAGGGCCACTTGGGCTCACCCGGGCCTAGGTGCACGAGGCCTCATCACTCTATTATTTTGCAATAATAAATGACTTTTAAGATCTTTAAAAATATACTATTGATATGGGATTTTTGGACTGGGTTCCCCTGGGCATGATGGTTCCCCAGATTCTTTGTCCTTTGGAGTCGAATGAATCCACTGACGGAAGATGGTATAGCAAAGGTGGAAATTTATTGAAGAACAAGTACAGACTCCCTCGTGGGGAGGGGAAAAGAGTCCCACCAAGTTTGTTTCCATGGTTTATAAAGGCTGCAAGTCCCCACGTCCTGATATCTCCTCTGATTGGTCAATATTCCCTTTGATATGGTCACTATAGCAACTCCTGAGCTCAAAGGTCAAACATCACATGGGACATATGAGTCCCTCCTCCATCATTGCTCTCCCATTCCCTCTGGGCTTTCTTCCTCCTTCTTTATTTTGTAAATACTAGTAGCCCAGTGCACGAAATTCATGCAGGGGCAGGGGGGTCCCTCAGCCCAGCCTGGACTATCTCCAATCGGGGACCCCTTGGGGGATGTCTGACTGTGGGATCGAGCCTAAACCGGCAGTCGGGCATCCCTCTCGCAATCTGGGACCACTGTCTCCTAACCACTCACCTGCCTGCCTGCCTGATCGCCCCTAACCCCTTCTGCCTGCCTGCCTGATCGCCCTTAACTGCCCTCCCCTGCTGGCCTGACCTCGCCCCTAACTGCCCTTCCCTGCCAGCCTGATCACCCCTAACTGCCTCTGCCCTGGCCCCCACCACCATGGCTTTGTCCGGAAGGAAGTCGGACATCCAGAAGATGGCCGGTCGGCCTGGTCTAATTAGCATATTACCTTTTTATTAGTATAGATAGACCATTTGGCTACTCCTTGTCCCCTTGTCTCATGGAAATGTAACTTCTCCCAGTCTCCCTTGTCTTATGGAAATGTAACTACCCCTGGCTCCCTTGTGATATGGAAATGTAACCTCTCCCACCTCTGTAGCACTGTGTGTTTTCCATAGGGACCCTTTATTTCTAAAATTTCCTAAACCTGTCTATTTCACCCCTAAATATTCCTATTTCACAATAATCGTAAAGGTCTAAATATAAAAAAATGTTCTTTGGGTTTAAGTTAACCTTATAATTATTAGTTATACACCAATATTATCAATCAAAGCAGCACAAAATTATTTCCATTAAAAATTCACTCCTTGCCCTAGCCGGTTTTGGCTCAGTGAATAGAGCATTGGCCTGCAGACTGAAGTGTCCCAGGTTTGATTTCCATCAAGGGCACATGCCCGGGTTTCAAGCTCAATCCCCGGTTGGGGGCATGTAGGAGGCAGCTGATTAATGATTCTCTCTCATCATTGATGTTTCTATCTCTCTCTCCCTCTCCCTTCCTCTGAAATCAATAAAAATATATTTTAAAAAAATTCACTCCTTACTGAAATTAATGAAGGAGAAGTTAATAGAACTTTAATCTTTTGAATTAAGCCTTTATTTGTATCCAAACTCAATCTCTCCTGTCATAATATACATATACACCACAGTAAGATTCAGGCAGTGTGCCTTATCCAAAGATGATTGGATCAGGGAAGCTGGCAGGATCTCTGGTGTTGGTGTGTTCTCAGGTAGATTTCTTTTAAGAATAACACATGAAGATTGATTTCCCCTTTAAAAAGCTTCATGCTGCCCTGGCGGTGTGGCTCAGTTAGTTGGAGCATTGTTCCATACACCCAAAGGTCAAAGGTTCAATTCTGATCAGGGCACATACCTAGGTTGTGGTTTTGATCCCTGGTCCTGGAATTTTTTGGAGGCAACTAATTGATCTCTCTCTCTCTCTCTCTCTCTCTCTCCTCTCTCTCTCTCTCCTTTCCTCTAAGGAAGAGAGTGATGTTGGGATAACTATATGATGGTGGGACTTTGAAAAATGGGGAGAAAACTTATCAAGCTTTACATTGAATATTTATGCACTTTATGTAAGTTATAACTTAAGCCTTAAAAAAAGAAAAATTAGAAGAATTTTGATGGAAAAGAGAAGACTTTTCAGGCAGACACTGGATGAGTTAATAAAAATAGCTTACAGGTACGGAGTCCTTACAATGAGCCAAGGCCTGCACTAAGGGCACTGGAAACAGTAACTCACTTAATTTTCATACAGTCCCCATGAGGCACCTCTATTATTTGTGCTTGGCGGATGAAGAAGCAGAGGCACAGAGATGGTTGAGGAACTTGCTCAAGGTCACACAGCTAGCAAGAGTCAGGATTTGAGGCAGGTAATTTAGCTCCTTGTTAAGACAGGCAGATTGGGATCACAAAGAAGCCACAGTCACCAAAGATCTGTCAGACTGAGTGGCCTCTTCCCCTGTTCTGGAATGTCCACCGCGCGGAGAATTTGTCAAACCAAGATACTATAAAGATTAAGGTCCATGTCTAATTAATTCAGGGGTCCAGCATGTGACTTCACATCTTCAATGCTGCTGCCACGTGCCCTCCTGGGTTGTCCTTGAATGGCCCCAATGTGGCTCCTTGCTGGTCCTAGTCCAGTGGGGCTGGCAGAACAACCTTTGAAGCTAAGCCAGTTACTGGGCCTCTCAGGGAAGGGGCAACCACCCACCAGACTGGGATTTCTCTATTTGGTCCAGGTACTGGGTGGTGAATTCCAAGAACATCTGGGACACCTGCAGGTGACTCACACCCTATGTCCCCACTTCCTTCCTACACCCACTCCAGGCTCACCCATTCCTCTGGAAATGCCCCTAACTCACTCCCCGCCCTGTAAAAGATATGGACAATGATGCACCCAAAGAAGGAGTGGGGAATGGACTCTCCAAGGTCAGTGTGGCAAACCCACCACAGAAATGCAAAGAAGAAAGTAAGGTTCAGGAATGCATCCAGCAATAAGGGGGTAGAAGTGGATGTAGAACTGGGGTTGGACAAGAAAAGTACCTGGAGAAGGAGAGAGGGATCATGATTTTGATTGATTTCAGAGAGGAAGGGAGAGGGGGAGAGAGAGAGAAACATCAACGATGAGAATCACTGATCGGCTGCCTCCTGCATGGCCCTTACTGGGGATTGAGCCTGCAACCCCTGGGCATGTGCCCTGATCAGGAATCAAACCCAGGACCCTGCACTCCACAGGCCAACGCTCTATCCACTGAGACAAACCAGCTGGGGCAGGGATCATGGTTTTTAAAGAAGTCCTCTCCAGGCCCATCCACTAGGATAGAAAGGGAGAAAAGAACGCAAGGAAGTTATACTGTACACCATAAGATTATGTACCCAGCTGTTCTGTGTCTAGCAAATCATGATACAAATACATAAGAAATAGGCGGCTCTTCTGAGACCTTGGTTTATACTGTGTGTGTTTTTTATTACTCATCTTTAACCATTGCCTGTTTAACCTTTGGTATGTTTCATATCCTCCCATTTAGAAGCCCTAAAGCTACAAATGGTCCTCCGCATGGAACCCCAAATGGAGGCCGCTACATCCATCTTCCGTGGACCCTGAGACCGCTCACTTCCGATGGGACCTTGACTGCCACCCCCAATGGCAGTTGGGGTTTCCTAATTGGAGGGGGGACTGAAATAGGAATTTTAGGGGTGAAATAGGCAGGATAAGGGAATTTTTAGAATGGAAAACAAAACAAAACACAGGGCTACAGACTGGGAGAAGGTACATTTCCATAAGACAAGAGAGAGGCAACAGTTACATTTACATAAGATAAGGAAACTGGGGGTAACAAAAGGTCTATATTTACAAAATAAAGGAGGAAAAAGCCCAGAGGGAAGAGGAGGACAATGAGGGAGAAGGGCCACACAAGTCCTACAGGAGATTTGACCTTTGAGCTCATGTGAGTTACTATAGTAACCAATTCAAAAGAGAATATTGACCAACCAGAGGGGATGTCACGATATAGGGACTTTAGAAGCCGTGGAAACAGGAACTCGGTGGGACTCTTTCCCCCTCCCCACATGGGAATCTGGGAATCTGTACTTGTTCTTCAGTAAGTTTCCGCCTTTGCTATTAAAAAAAGGAAAAGATAAGGGAGGCTGCCTAAGAATGTCCCTATTTCAGTTTGCTATAGGGAATGGAATTCAATTTCAGTAAATATAAAGTGTTTTGTAGTACAGTTTATCAACATGTATCAAAAGCTTTATTCATGTGCCTAGTCAATTCAATTCAACCTCAAGAAATTATTCAGGCCCTGGAATAGGTTCCGGAATATCGGGTGAGCAAGCAGAGAGGTTGCCTGCCCCCAGAGGACCAAACTGTGGAGAATGTATTACAGGGAGGGTGAAATATGAAATGCTAAGGAGGAGCAACCAGGGGGATTCAACCCAGGAAGGATAAAATGTCTTTTAAATGAGGCTTGAAGGACAAGAAGAGTTTAATTAGGCTAGAATGGACAAGACGAAGGCTCTAGGCAGATTGAGTGGCAAGTGAAAAGGAAAGGATAGAAGTTGTATGGGTGTGAGCCCACAATGAGATTGGCAAACAGGCGACCTCTTCGGGCTGTAAAAGTCATGTTCAGATGCCTGAACCTGATGTCTGCACCTGGTTCAAAAGCAAGAGGTTGATGAGTAATAAGTGAAATGTTCTGATTTGTGTTCTGTGTATTTTTTGATCCAGTAATTCCACTTTAAGGAAATTATCCTAAGGAAATAATTATGAATTTGTGCAATAAAACAGTTTATAGGATGTTTCTAATATGGAGATTGTCTAGAATTACAAAGTTTTGGAAAACCTAAACATCTTACAACAGGGATTTAGATAAAGAAAACTTTGGTTCATCTACATATTGGAATGTTATGTAGCTGCTAAAGACACTGTAGAAAAAGTATTTAATGGCATGGAAAGATATTCAATTACATATTAAATGAAAAACGAAGATTATCCTATCCTATATAATAAAAACCCTAATATGCAAATCGACTGCAAGGTGGACTGACCAGTCGCTATGACACGCACTGACCACCAGGGGGCAGACACTCAACACAGGAACTGCCCCCTGGTGGTCAGTGCGCTCCCACAGGGGCAGCACTGCTCAGCTAGCAGCCCAGCTCACAGGCTGGCAAGTGCAGTGGTGGTGGCAGGAGCCTCCCCTGCCTGCTGCAGCACTAAGGACTCCTCAGGGGATGTCCACCTGCTGGCTTAGGCCTGCTCCCGGGAGGGATCCCAGACTGCGAGAAGGCACAGGCTGGGCTAAGGGACCCCACTTCAGTGCATAAATGTTGTGCACCGGGCCTCTAGTATAAAATATATAGCATAACCCTTTTTACACACACACACACACACACACACACACACACTCATATACACATACACATAATAGATTACAAGATATTAGAAGGCTATAAACCTAAATGTCAACATATTTTTCATGTGGGGTTATGGGTGATTTAAATGTTAACCTTTTATGTTTTCTAATTGTTCTACGACATTATGTATTATTCTTGTAATTTAAAAGTTATGTCTTATACGTCTAAAAGTTTTGGGGGTATTGGCCATGTTCTTTTTTTTTTTTTTTTTAATATGTTCTTATTGATTTCAGAGAAAGGAAGGGAGAGGAAGAAGCAGTATAGAAACATCAATAATGAGAGCGAACCATTGGTCTACAGCAGTGATGGCGAACCTATGACACGCGTGTCAGCACTGACACGCGTAGCCATTTCTGATGACACGCGGTTGCATGCCGAGGATGAAACATTTGCTGCTCCTGAGGATGAAACATTTGCAAAATAATGTTTTTTCCTCAAAGTGACACACTACCCGAGTTATGCTCAGTTTTTTGGCGAAGTTTGACACACCAAGCTCAAAAGGTTGCCCATCACTGGTCTACAGCCTTCTTCATGCCCCCCTACTGGGGATGGAGCCTGAAACCTGGGCATGGGGGCTGACTGGGAACCCAAACGTGATCTCCTGGTTCCTGAGTCCTCCTGGTTCATGGGTCCACGCTCAACCACTGCACACCGGCCGGGCTTTATTCTATTTCTTAATATCAACTGGGTTAACACAGGCCCTTGCTTTGGGTTATTTTTTAGCGTAAATTTGTTTTAATAAAGTATCTTCCATGTTATGATACAACTCACAATTAGTGCTTAATAAGCTTCACGTATTTATTTTTCAATATTTTATACAAAGACCCGCATCTCTAATACAGTGTTCCACAATTTCGGAGCAAAATTGACCCTTGACTGCAAACACGGGTTGGTTTGCGCAACTGAGCAGTATGGACTTCAAGACCCGGTAGGCATTGCGGCAGGCGTACCGGAACTACGGGAGCCGAGAGGGGGCCGGGGCCCTACGGTCCTTTCCCACCCAGAAGCCCGCAGGCTGCACGGAACGCTGTCTGTATCATGGCCGCGGGAGCCGGGACAGGGGGCCCCGCTTCCGGCCCGGACGTTCTGCGTGATCCGGCGGCGTCACAGTCGAGGAAGCGGTCCGGTCGGGGGGGCGGGGAGGCTGCGCGGCGAACGGACGCGATGGCGGGAGGAGGCGGGAGCAGCGACGGCACCGGGCGGGCGGCAAGCCGGCGGGCGTCCCGCAGCAGCGGGCGGGCTCGGCGGGGGCGGCACGATCCGGGGGTGGGGGGCGCGGGGGAGGCACGGCTGGAGGAGGCGGTGAACCGCTGGGTGCTCAAGTTCTACTTCTACGAGGCGCTGCGGGCCTTTCGAAGTAGCCGGTACGGGGACTTCAAGCAGATCCGGGACATCATGCAGGGTGAGGGCCGGGCCCGGGGAAGGGGCTGGGCGGGGGGAGGTATTCTGGGGCCGGGTGTCGGGGCTGGGGGAGGGGGATCGCCGAACCAACGTTGTCTTCTTTCCCAGCTTTGCTTGTCAGGCCCTTGGGAAAGGAGCACACCGTGTCCCGGCTGCTGCGGGTTATGCAGTGTCTGTCGCGTATTGAAGAAGGGGAAAATTTAGGTATGGCAATTTTTGTGTTATTCTCCGGGTTTAGAGTTACTCTGTTACCAAATTTACATCCGGGACTGGAGGATTCGGGATTGAGGTGCGCTGTGTTTGGATCAGTGGTCGTTTTCCTCCTAGAATGAGCATGCTCTGGGCTCTAGTTTTTCCAGTTGATGAGATTCTCTTGCCTGCTTTTCTGTGGTTTGCGTTTTTCTTTTTATTTCCTCCCACCTGTTTGTTGCTCGCCCCAACTTTGCTGTTGTCTGAAGTGAGTTATGTTAAGATGGCCACATCTTTTTCCCCGTAGTAGAGAGTTTTTCGGAGTAGAAGCACATTTTTATTTTCTGAATTGAACTTGAAAGCTGTTTAGCAAAACTGTCCAGTTTCTGGCCGCTTGTATCTGAGGAGGATGTGTGCATCTTGAAATTTGAGCTGCAAATGCATGTGCTAAAAAAATAATTTTTTACCTGTCTTGAAAAGTAAGCCATTTCAAATTCATTGACTTGAATTTGGACCCTTAACATGTTTGTCAGCCTATAGCGAGTTAGTCAGCAATTAAATGCAAATCTTACTATATTTGCATGTTTCCTGTCCATTAATATATGTATTTTTGGACATAACGTTTCTACTCTGGAGAAAATAGCTTTAAAGTGAAAACTGTGCTCTTTGTCCTAGACTGTTCCTTTGATATGGAGGCTGAGCTCACACCCCTGGAATCAGCTATCAATGTGCTGGAGATGATTAAAACGGAATTTACACTGACAGAGGCAGTGGTGGAATCCAGTAGAAAACTGGTCAAGGAGGCTGTAAGGCTCTATTTTTATTTTTTCTTTGAACAAAAATCAGAGGTCTTTGAGGATACAATGCATATCTTTTTGTGTGCGGTGGAGGAAAAATGGTGGAGAGAGAGCAAGTGAGCACACTCAAACATGAACATACACATAGATATTATCTCTTCAGGCAACTCCTTCTCAGCTCAGACTTGGAAAGAACCATTGATGGTAGGTGCTCAGCTTTTGTGACTTTGATGGTCTTCCTTGTGGCTCTTGCAGGAGGGGCCACGGTACATAGGAAATGGGTTGGCATTGAAGACTGGAGATTATTACATACCATTGCGGAGAACTGTGGAAGGGCTCGAAGTAACTGGTTTGGCCACCCTTCTATATAATAAAACAAGGAGAAGAGCTGGGGCCTTGGGAAATGTGGGACTCTGAGCTATTTCATGCAATTGCAGAAAGAGAGGCTAGGGAACATTCCCCTTGAATAGACACACTTTCAGAGGTGCTGTGATAATCAGCCAATTAGAAAAACAGTCATGGTAGAAGGCTTGCACAGGTAGTGTTCTTGACAAGAAAAAAAGCTAGTGGAGTGTCCAGGAATATGGGACTGTTGACTGTCATGGCTCAGGTAGCTTCAAGTAGTAGAACCTATTTAAAACATAGACGTAGCCTGGCCAGTGCGACTCGGTGGTTGACCCAGGAAGTCACAGTTCCATTCCAGGTCAGGGCACATGGCGGTGATGCAGGCTTGATCCCCAGTAGGGGGTGTGCAGGAGGCAGCCGATTGATGATTCTCATCATTGATGTTTCTATGGCTTTCTCCCTCTCTCCCTTCCTCTCTCTGAAATCAATAAAAACATATTTGGAAAAAAACAAACAAACAAACACCAAAAACATAGAATGGCCATGGGAACCAGTCAGAAAAAGTTTTTTGTTCTCCAATAACAAAGGCTAGGGATGTGGAAGCAGATTCAAGAGTTGGGGACTGAGGAACAACAGCTCAGCATTGCCTTGGTGATGGAAAGTAAGAAAACTGGTAAAAAAAAAAAAAAAAAAGAGTACCCTCTAAAAGGATGGAATTGGGTCGGGGGCTTGGGGAGGCTGAGGTTAAAGCCTTGCTTAGCAATGAAGACTCTCTGTTCCTTGGTGGTGTGCTGAGTGCTCAGGTACCCTGTTAAAACAACTAGTGTATGTGAGGTGCAGATATTTATTCAGTTAAGGACCTTGGAAGGAGCTACTTTTGCTCTTGCAAAGAAAGCTTAGATAATTCTAGTTGCAAGAATAGAATTTTGGTTTAGGTAAGTCAGGTTTGTGTTAGAGGGAAAATGCCAGAAAAGACATATTAGCAAGGGAAGAGAAATCCATGCTGGCTTTCAGAATAGCTTTTGAATGGAAAGAAACAGCACCAGTTCAGAGTAATTTGTGTAGCTCAGAGGTCCTCAAACTTTTTAAACGGGGCCAATTCACTGTCCCTCAGACCGTTGGAGGGCCGGACTGTAGTTTAAAAAAAACTATGAACAAATTCCTATGCACTCTGCACATATCTTATTTTGAAGTAAAAAAACAAAACGGCAAAAACACCCGCATGTGGCCCGTGGACCGTAGTTTGAGGACGCCAGGTGTAGCTGCTATTAAGTAGCTAGCTGATTGAGAAATGCAACTCCTTCAGAACACAAGGACTATAGATTTGTCTTCTGGGAGAAGCTTTCATCTTTCAGCTGTATATTATTTTAAGTTCATAGATCCTTTTGTTTAGGAGCTTCGTTAAGGAAAAATCTATTCGTAAAATCCAGTTAACCATTTTCTTATGTTGACACCTCCTTTCCATTTTCTACCAGGTACAAGATCTCGATATACTAAATTGTATTACTATTACTGCTGTGTAACAAATTATCCCAAAACTTAGCAACTTAAAATATTAAAGTATTTTCTCCCATTTTCCAAGAGTCAGGAATGGGGTAGCTGTTTAGCCTGGGTATTTCTGGCTGAAGGCTCCCAGGAGATTATGGTCAAACTGACTACTAGGGTTGAAAGATCTGTTTCCATGCTCACGCACACAGTTGTTAGCAGGACTCACATCCTCTGTGGCTATTGGTTGTAGACTTCAGCTCTTCGCCTCCCATAGGGCTGCTTACATCCTGGTAGCTTTCTTCCCCTGGAGCGAGTGATCCAGGAGAACAAGAGCCCAAGACAGAAGCTGCAGTCTTTTATAACTTAATCTCAGAAGTAACGTCGTATCATCACTTCAGGCATATGCTATTGGTCACACAGATCAGACCAACTGGATTAGTGTATAGAATGGGACTGCACGAGGTATGGATCATTGGGGGCCATCTTAGAGGCTGGCTATCAAAATTATCTTGATCTCCTAGTTATTAAATACTCTGTCACTTGTCTTTTTTTTTTTTTTAATCAAGTGAGTTATTTTTTTAAGTTAGATCTTCTCAGCGTATAGTCGGGATTTCTTGCAGGTCTTCAGGACCCTTTAACAGGTCAAAAACAATTTTCATAACTGCCAAAAACAGTAGTTGAATTTTTTCTGTGCATTGACATTTGCACTGATGGTGCAAAAGCAATGATGGGTAAAATTGCTGGTGCCTTAGCATGATCAAGGTAGCAGTAAATGATGTTAGTACTCCTTGTATTCATTGCCACATGCTTGCAGTTAAAAAAAAGCCAGTTTAAGAATGTCTTTGAGGAAGGAGTAAACATTATTAATTTTATTTCATCTAGACTCTTGAGCAAACATCTTTTCACTATTTTGTGTGATAAAATAAGCATTTTGCCTAAAGTATTTTTGCTGCAAACTTGATGGTTGTCTTCAAGAAAAGCCCTTGAGTGATTGAGTTGCAGGCTGACCTGGCTGCTTTTTGTTGTTAATCCTCGCCTGAGGATATTTTTTCCATTTCTTTTCATAGAGAGTGGAAAGGAGGGGGGAGGGGAGAAAAAGTAGAGAGAGGGCGAGAAGGAAGCAGGAGGGAAACTATAATGTGAGAGAGACATATCAACTGGTTGCCTCCCCCACACGCCCTGACCAAGGGCAGGGAGTGAACCTGCAACCCAGGTACCAGCCCTTGACTGGGAATCGAACCTATGACCCTTCAGTGTTGGGCCAACACTTTAATCATTGAGCAACACTGGCCGGGGCCTAGCTGCCTTTTTAATGGAACACCATTTTTACTTGAAGGAACTGACAAACTTTAGGTATTTGGCCGTCATTTTCTTGAGAAAGTGAACTTGGCACTTCAAGGAAAACAATTGACAGTATTTGTTACAATGACAAAATTCAAGCTTTCAAGTGAGTTTTGGGAAACTTGTATTAATGTGCTTGATAGCTTCCCAGTTCTTCAAGACTTTTCTGATAAGATTGATATGGAATTAACAACTGTGACTTTAAAAATATTTAAAGTAAATGGGTCAATATTTGGAAGATCTACATAATTTAATGAACCAATATTTTCCAGATGATCAATGCATTATATTATAGAATCATTCCTGGGTAAAAGATCCATTTAAAGTATAAGATAAACTAACACATTTTTATGTAACAGATTATAAAAAGTTCACTTGCCAAAGTTTGGTATAGAGTTGAAGAAGAAATACAGCCATAATTTTCTGAAGGGCTATTAAAATATTCCTCCCTTTTTCCAACTTCATACCTGTGTGAGGCCAGATTACTTTTTGTATATATTTCAACCAAAACAACAAAATGAATGCAGAAGCAGAAATGAGAATCGATCTTCTATTAAATCAGATATTAAAGAGATTTGCAAAAATGTACAACGCCACCCTTTGCATTAAACTTTTGTCTTAGAAAATATAGTAATTTTTCATAAAGATGTGTACTTTTGTTAACCTGTAATGAGTTTATTATTGTTTTTTAATGAATTAATATCTTTAAATTTCCTCAGTTTTATATTTCTAATGTGATGATTATTAATAGATATAACACATAAATAAAAGCTCTTTGGGATCCTCATTAACATTTAAGAGTATAAAGGAATCCCAAGACCAAAGAGTTTGGGAACTGCTTCTGTAAGTTAATGATATTGAGACATACTGGTTTTCTCTTCATCACTAGAAGACACTCCTCAGTTAATGTTTTTGTCGAAAACAGCAGCGAATAGCATGTATGGCATGTTTTGGGGAAGCATTTATTTGCTGCTTTTTGCTGTTGCAGCATTTTCTCCTGAACCTTGCTTTGTAAGAGCACTTTGATTTTCTTTTGGTGCTTTACCCCGTCTGAGGGGCTGGTGGATCAGACAAACTCTCTCAGAAGTTTAATTTTTGAAACAAAAAGCTTTGTCAAGGCTTTGAGCATGCCTGCTTTCACATAATAGCCTGGATTCTTTCTGAGTTTTCTTCTTTAGCCTTTCTTTACTTCTGTGAGTTTGGTTTTCTCTTCTGTTTGTTTTCTGTCTTTCCCCCCAAACCTAAGTCTGTCTCACCTCTATTGAAAATCTGTGCTTAGAATTTCCCTTTTGTTTAAGTTTGAAGAGACCACTGTTATTGCTTATATCCCAAGAACCTTAACAGACACATACGAGAAGAAATTACACTTATTTCTGAATACTCTCAAGTGAAAAAGCAATGGTTCATCTCTTTAAAAGAAATCTTCACCGGAAATTAATACTTAGTTTTAAAAGATAAACTCATAGCACAAACTTTGGAGGCAGACTTTTAGATTTTGAAAGCATTCCAAGTGTAAGTCCTGCACAGAATGTGTGGAACAACTCTCTGAGGACTTAGGAATATAAATGGTAGTAAGAGATGGGGGGAAAACACCAGCATTTGAAAGTCTACCAAACTGGTGGTGAGTAGTTAATCATTTTTTCCCTCTCCAATATCTTCCAGCCTGGACTTGAAGGCTCCTTAAAGCTGGAAGTGCACTCTAGGTGTGAACAGAAAGAACTCCAAGGGAGGTTCTCTCTGGTCTGAGGAGCAGGAAAGAGATCTGAGGGTCAGAGAGGGTGGGAGAAATTCCAGTTCTGTTTTTTCCTTCTCGTGCCCTAGCACTTAGGCAGCACTAGAGTAGTGGCAGCAGGGCAGGCACCTAAACTGAAGGCGGAACCCCTTTCCTCTTTAACCGTAGAGGTATGATCCTTAGAACTTGGAGCAAATTCCATTGCTTTTAAAATATATATTTTTTATTGATTTCAGAGAAGAAGGGAGAGGGGTAGAAAGAGAACTATCAGTGATTAGAGAGAACCATTGATCAGCTGCTTCCTGCACACCCACTACTGGGGATTGAGCCTGCAACCCAGGGATGTGTCCTGACCAGAAATCGAACCAAGACCTCCTGGTTGGTTCATAGGTTGACGCTTAACCACTGAACCACACAGGCTGGGCTCCATTGCTGTTTTTACTGTACATCCTGCTGCTGTAGGTATAGCCCTGGATACATGTGCAGTTAGTGTGTGGCACAGTGGGGAAACTAAAGCCCAGAAATGCAAGGCTGATTCAGTATTTCAAAATCAGTGTAATCCACCCTATTAATCTAAAGAAGAAAAAAATCATATCAGTTGATGCCAAAAATGTATTTGACAAAACTCAATATTAGTTCATGATAAAAACACTCAGAAACTAGGAATAAAAAGTAACCATAATCTGATAAAAGGCATCTACAAAAACTACAGCTATCATCATACTTCATGATGGTAGAGAAGGAATGCTTTGTCCTTAAAAATACAAAACAAGGCAAGGAATCCATTCTCACCACTTCCATTCTACATCATGTTAGGAGACCTAGCTAGTGCAGTAAGTTAAAAAAAGAAATAAAAGGCAACAGACTAGAAAGGAAGGAATAAAATTATCCTTATTTGCAGAAGACATCACCCTGTATACAGGGTGGGGCAAAAGCAGGTTCACAGTGTTCGAATGGAAAATAATACAATAATTAATAATAATATAAAAATAAACTCCCATACTCATAACTGTAAACCTACTTTTGCCCCATTCTATATAAAAATATATCCCATGGAATATACAAAGAAAGCTATACTAAGTAACTTTAGCAAGATAGCAGGATATAAGATCAACACAAAAATTAATCATATTTCCATACACTAGCAGTAAAGAATTTGAAATCAAATTACCAAAACAGTGCCATTTACAATACAGTAATCTCCCCCTTATATGTGGGAAATATGTTCCAAGACTCCCAGCAGATGCCAGAAACCTTGGAGAGTATTAAACCTCATGTATACTATGTTTTTTCCCTATACATACATACATTAATGGCATCTCTTTGTCACATCCTAATTACCATCATTACTACTTTGTGCTTTGGGGCCATTATTAAATAAAATAAGGGCTACTCGAACACAAGCATTGCCATACTGTGACTGTCAATTAGATAACCAAGACAGCTACCTGACTTAACAGACAGGTAGCGTGTACAACATGGATACACTGGACAAAGGGATGGTTCCTGTCCCTGGTGGGATGGAGCAGGACAGCCTGAGATTTCATCATGCTAGATGTCATCGTGCTGCCTAGAGCAATGGCGCAATTTAATTTATGAATTGTTTATTTCTGGAATTTTCCATTTAATATTTTGGAGTGCACTTGGCCACAGGTAACTGAAACGATTTTTGTATGGAAAATAATACAATATTTAATAATAATAAAAGGTGAATATGCAAATTGACCAAACAGCAGAACGACTGGACGCTATGATGAGCACTGACCACCAGGGGGCAGACACTCAATGCGTCAGTGCGCTCCCACAGCCAACCTCCCCCAGAACCTCCCACGGTCCCTCCCTCCAGCCGGTCCCTCCCCCTGGCCGGCCAGCCTCCCATATCCCCTCCCACATCCTGGCCAGCTGGCCAACCTCCTGCGGTCCCTCTCCCTATTCCTCCCTCTGGCGGGCAGGCCCTGATCAGCCCGGCCCCAATCAGGACTGGGTGAGATGGCCCCGATGGTCCTGATCGCTGGCCAGGCCTAGGGACCCAACCCATGCACGAATTCGTGCACCAGGCCTCTAGTTTAATAATAAGAATAAACTCGCATACTCACAAGTGTGTAAACCTAATTTTGCCCCATTCTATATAAAAATGGATAATAGGGGGACTACTCATAGCTCCCAAAAGAAAAATACTTAAATATAAGTCCAGCAAAACACGTGCAAATTGCTGATGAAAGAATTCAAGATGTATTTAACGGAAAGACATACCATGTTCGTGGATTGGAAGACTTTATAGTATATAGTTAAGATGTCATTCTTCTCCACTTGACCTATAGATTTAATATAATTCCAATCACAGTCTCAGTAGGGTTTTCTGGAGATACAGACTGATTATAAAATAATATGTTAGGGTAGAAGAACTAAAACAAAACAGTTTTGTAAGAACAAATTTGGAGGACTCACTACTCAATTTTAAGAATTACATTCCATGTAGACATGTAGATTAGTGTGGAACAGAAGAGAGAGTCCAGAAATAAACCCACACAAATATGACTTAGTTTTTTGACAAAAATGTGAAGGAAATATAATGGTAAAGGGATAGTCTTCAACATATAGTATTGAAACAAATGTTCACATGCAAAAAAAAAGGAACCTTGACCTAAAACTTAGCTTATACAAAAATTCATTAAAAATGGATCATAATCTAAATGTAAAGTGTAAAGCTATAAAACTTTCAGAAGAAAACATGAAAGAAAATTTTCATGTCCTAGCTATGACACTAAAAGAGGAAAAATTGACAAACTGAACTTCATTAAAATTTAAAACTTGTATTCTGAGAAAAATACTGTTGAGAAAGAAGACAAGCTATAGACTGGGAAAAAATATTTGCAAATTTTATATCTGACAAAGGACTTGTCTCCAAAGTATATAAAGAACTCTAGAATTGTGTACCTTAAATCTATACTGTATAATTTTGTTAACCAGTATTATCCCAACTCAATAAAAAGGAAAAATATATTTAAAGAACTCTCAAAAGAAAAAAACAACAACTCTATTTTAGTAATAGACAAAAGACCACCAAAGAGAATATACGGACGGCAAGTGAATACATGAAAAGATGCTCAACATCAGTCAGTAGGGAGATAACAAAGTAAAGCCACATTGAATACCAGAACATACCTATTAGAGTGGCTAAACTTTAAAAAGTAACACTTAAGAAGTGCTCGTGAAGATGTGGAACAACTGGACCTCTCCTACATTGCTGACGAGAATGCAAAATGGTATCACTAAGGAAAACAGTGTGGCCACTTATGAAATTATACATTTTCCATATGACCCAGCAATTCCACTTCTGGGTATTTACTGTAGAGAAATGAAGTTCATACCAAGACCTGTACATGAATGTTTTAGCATCTCTATTCATAATCACCAAAAATTGCAGACAACTCAAATGTCCCTCAAAAGGTGAATGAATAAACAAAACTGTAGTAGATCCATACAATGGGGTATACTGTTAAGCAATAAAAAAGAAGGAATTATTGGTAATGCAACAACATAGATGGATTGTAAAGGCATCATACTGAGAGAAGTAAGCTAGTCTAAAGGCTATGTCCTTTAAAAAATAAGCGCTAAGTACTGTATAAATACATTTATAACATTTTTGAGGAGTCCAGTGAAAAGATTAGGGATGTGGGATGAAGTGACTACAGAGAGGCAGCACAAGGGAGGTTTTTGTATCCTTGTAAGAGTCAATACTAGTGTTAAAACTCAACAGTCCACCAAAAGTTAATTTACTATATGCAAGGCAAATAAAATTTAAAAACAATAGCACCTAACTGACTTATAAAAAGTAAAATCTTTGTATTCAAGAAAGTATGGTTTTAGTGCTGTTTTTCTGCAAAAAAAATTTATGTAAAAGTGAATGTGATCATCTAATTAAAATGGACTTTGTACCTTCCCTGGGCAGCAAGAATTTAGGCTTATGCATTCAAGAGCATTTGACTAGTTTGCCCTGTAGGGCTGTGCTCAGCATGTTGACAGAATGACCAGAGATTAGTACTTAATGGATTTTCTTGCTATTCCTCCTACTCTTGTCTGTTTCTTCTTAAATTCTTCCCTGTGAAGATTGAAAATACCTACCTACGAACCAATTTTCCTTCCTTTTGTGTGTGAGGTATGTCTGATACTTCTCTTGAGACAGGATCGTTATCCTGTTAGATAATTCCATGTGCTCCCAGTTTTCCCCTGGCCTTTCTAATTAACAATAACAACAACAAAAAACACATTTTTTAAAATATCCTTTTTAATTTTCAATTTACGGTTAATTTCCCTCTACTATAGTCTCTTGGGTTTTCTTGTGTTTTTTTTACTAAAGGACTCTTCATTTTCTCTGGTTGTTGAGACCTCATTCTAACTGAAACTCTTTTGTGGCTGCTGTGGAGGAGCTGGGTTTTGTCTGTCCCAGTAATTCCTGCACATTTTAACTGGAATAATGTATCCTACCCTTTCTCCCTCCTTTACATCAAAGCTTTTGCATCTAAAAAGAACAAAACCAATTGTTCTGGGGACCTGGAATGACTCGAGTCCATTTTGCCTTTCCTTATGAGGCCCTATTCAAATTGAGTAAATGGTCTGTAATCTAGGGGAATCAGATTTTGCTGTAATAGGCATCTTTTTAAAAAATTGAATGTAATGCTGAAAATCTATACCCTATACACTGAAAAAGAGCTTACAGTTGTTCATAACGCTTGAACAAACATTAGTTTTTAAGTACAGGAATTTGAAAGAATGTGAAAAAATTCTTGGGTATGTGACTTTTTAGTCAAGCTTTGTGACATTTAATATTCTCATACTTATAACAACAGTTAAAAAAAGGTTTTTCCCCCCTTTTGTAGGCTGTCATTATTTGTATTAAAAATAAAGAATTTGAAAAGGCTTCAAAAATTTTGAAAAAACATATGTCCAAGGACCCTACAACTCAGGTAAATATAATATTTTGCTCCTAAGACTTAAATCCATTTCATTGTTGTTGTTTTTTTGTGGGAAAACAGGGAAAGAGTTCTTTGTTAGGAATGTTATATAAATATTCAGCACCTTTAGCATGTTGTCTTTTATATCCAGGACATTTTACTGTTAGATTGGCTTTTTAAATTTTATTTTTTATTACACAAATTTCCATAAGTCATTTACTTGCCCATTTATGTCTGATTTGTGGCAGAACTTTAAGTGATCAGCACCAGGTATCACACTATCAAGTTTTGTATCACTTCTAACTTGACCTAATGCTGCCTAAATGCTGATTCTGTAGATCTGAGAAGCTTTTGTAAGGACGTAACTCCTCTATTTTCTGGTGCCGAAAGCTCTGTTGATACCCTCTTCTTGCCCCCCTCCCCCTTATTTTTCCTTTAAATTTTAATTTTTGAAAAGGTAACATGTACATAATACAAAATTCAAGAAGTACAACCAGAGAGCTTGGTGAAACACTCTTATCTCTGACTCAGCCATCTCATTCCTCTCTCTTCAGAGGCCACCAGTATTTTCTGTTTTTATCTTTTCAGAGATATTCTGTGTATATGCAAGCAAATAAGTGTGCATGTGTCTGCATATGGATATCTGTATACATACATATCCATTCTTCCTGTCCTTCCAATATACATATGTGAGCATATTCTACACACTAATTTGAGTATTTTTGTAAATTGCTTCTTTCACTTACTCTAGCTTAGAGGATCATGCTATATTAGCAGATAAAGAACTTCTTTATCCTTTTTGTATTTTGGGTTTCTTCTTATAAGTTTAAAATCTATAAGTAAATGTATAAAGGCACTTTAGATACTAAGTTCTTCATCATTATTTTATAGCTGCATAGTAATGCACTGTGGCTGACCCATCATTTATTGACACATCCTTTGTAGTGGGCTCCCCTTCCTATGTGGGTACCAGTGATTTTCATTGAGAATGTTGTGAAATTTCTGACAGTGTTGTCTCAACTCATCATTGAATTTGTACTAGTGTTCTCCTTTTCATGTTGGCAATACTTGTCCTTTGTATAGAAACTGAGAAATGACCTCCTGAACATCATCCGTGAAAAGAACTTGGCCCACCCTGTTATCCAGAACTTTTCCTATGAGACCTTCCAGCAGAAGATGCTGCGCTTCCTGGAGAGTCACCTGGATGATGCAGAACCCTACCTCCTCACGGTGGGCCGTGGCCTTCTCTTCCCATAACCATGATATGGCCTTGAGGATGTGTAGGCAATTAAAAAAGGACAATTCTTGTTAGAAGTGAAAAAATAAATGTGTGGAAAAGACTTTGAATTATATCCACTATCTACCTTAATTAATTAAATGCCTTAAATATACAGAAGCAGAGATCCTGACAGAGGCAAATGAAACAAAGCTGGTCTCCCTTACTTCCCATTTTTACCTCCTCTACATGTGATTAATCTGTGTGGTTGATACAGGAGAAAATTCATCTTACAATTGATGGTGGTTCCCAGAGCAGATGAAATCTGAGTTAAATTGGGAGGAAGAGTGGTTTATTAGATGTGGTATGATGGGGTTAACAGGAAGAAGGCATAATTGGAGAAAAGGTGTGATTAGAAGTATAAGGCAAAAGAGGCCAAATGAAGACATTCTTTAATTGGATCAAAGAGATAAGCATAAAGAAGGGAAACAGTGAGGCTCAACACAGTTTGTAGAAGAATTAGAGCCCAGTCTCTCCTAGAAAGTGGACGATGGTAAGGGAAAACAGAGAAAGGGTTTTTCTTAAACTAGGACTTTGAGAATGTTGAAAATATGGCTCATAATTATAGGTGTACAAGACCTGTATTAGGATAATGTCAATGATCTTAGTAGTCATTTGGCAGATCTCAAATTATTTATAAAGCAGATTGTTTAGAATAATCCAGGAGCAAGTGTCAGGGTACTTGAGCCTGGCCTAGGATCCTTTCCTTTGTGTTCCAGGTAACTGGAAAATACCTGCCACTTTCTGTGTGAGGACAGAACTCTCAGCTCTTAAGACATCATTTGTCATTTGGCAAATTTGAGATTTGGCAAATCTCAAATTATTTGTAAAGCAGATCATTTGGAATAATCCAGGAGCAAGTGTCAGGATACTAGGAACACTTAATAAGAGTGTTTAGACTTGTGAATCAGATTCCCAAGAAGAGGAATGTGAAGTAAAATCACATAATTAAAGAATTTTTTCAATGTCAAGATGGGTAGCACTAAAATTGAGTTCTCCTTCAGCATAGAAACTATGAGCCATTTTTTTGAAAAAGAAAAGAAGGAAGTCTTGTAAGTTCTCTTGCTTTTTATGTCCTCTAGTTTATGCCTAGTCTGGATTTATAGGTGAACATGTTTGCATATTGCACTGGTCATGGTTAAAGAAGCAGAGAATTAATGAAATTCTGTGGCTTCCTCTCTCTGATGACATCCTTCCTTTCCCAGATGGCCAAAAAGGCTTTGAAATCTGAGTCTTCTGCTTCAAGTACAGTGAAGGAAGATAAACAGCCAGCACCAGAGCCTGTGGAAAAGCCACCCAGAGAACCTCCGAGGTGAGAGATGCCCTTTTGTGAAACTGGGTAAAATACTGGGGTGATCTGTTGGAAACACAGTCTCCTCCACAGAGCAAGCTCAGTTAGTATGTCCTGGTGATTTGACCTCCTAACTTGTTACTGGGTTGCTCATACAAGACACTGTGGAGTTACAGAGCACATCTGGGAAAATGAGAGTACTGGAGACTGGATGTCAGATCCCTGACAGAAATTCCTGACTGGCTATCCCTCAAAGGTTCTGTCCTCCTGTTTCTCTTTGCCTCACCCATGTTTACTCAGCACTTCCTTGTTGATATCTGATCTGTTTAAATAGAGTGTTCAGACTGTGAATCAGATTCCCAAGACCAGTTGTGAAAGCAGGGGGTCACAAATTTAGATGCCTTTGGGGGCCTGGTGGGAAATGTAAAGGAATGAAGTGGGTCTAGGGTAATTGAGGGCTTGGAGAGTAAACCAGGAGGGCATGCTTTTCAGCCTTGTGTGATTATTGCTGTGTGACTGTCCAAGGATGCCCAAGTTTCAGTTCACACTTTTGTGTGATACATACAATTTTTTTTTTAGCTTTCTCAAAAAAATATTTTTAAATATATTTTATTGATTTTTAACAGAGAGGAAGGAAGAGGGATAGATAATTAGAAACATCAATGTAAGAGAAACATCGATGAGCTGCCTTCTGCACACCTCCTATTGGGGATTTGCCCGCAACCAAGGTACACATGCCCTTGACCAGAATCGAATGTGGGACTCTTCAGTCCCCAGTCCGCAGGCCGACACTCTATCCACTGAGCCAAACTGGTCAGGGCTAGCTTTCTCAATTTTTGAATGTTGGTAGTTATCCAGTTTTTAAAAAACACTTGCATAGGTTAGGCAAAGACACCTGTCAGCTGGGTTTGGCCTACTGGCTGCCAGTTTTCCCTCTGCTAACAGTTTTTACTTAAAGCACACTAGCTATTCCAAATGACAGATGAACTTCCTTTTGAAAAGGCAGTTTCTTGTTGTTCTAAGATTGTGTGGCACGCTTCTTACTCTGAGATTTCTCAAGATCTCATTCACAAGTGTATTGTAGGAGAAAATGGGCAGAATGGAGACCAATCTTTCACTTTTGTCACATGAGGATTGGACTAGGACAGCTGGAAGGAGAGTTTATAGACTTCAAGGTGAAATTGCTGGATTATCAGTAAGTTGTCCAGATGGACTTATATTTGTCAGACACTGTGTAAAGTTCTTACATAATGGAAAACACTGCTGTAGTGCATACAGACTAACAGGTTCGATCACATACAAGCTACAGAGGTCTCTGTAGTATCCTTGGCCCTAGTTCCTTTAAGGTCCTCTGATTTGGAGTTTAAAATCCATAGTTCAACTTCAATAGAAGCTTTTGTAAAGTAGGGTTATATCAAGCAACCTCTCTCTCTCTTTCCCTGTTTTTTATTTTTTAACCTCAATTTGAGGAGTCCTCTGCTAATAAGAGCATCAACAGTGGTGAAACTGCCCTGGCCAGTTTGGCTCTATGGTTAGAGCGTGTGGCCTGAAGGGTCTCAGGTTTAGTTCCTGGTCAAGGGCACATACCTCGGTTGCCAGTGGTAGGAGTATGTGCAGAAGGTAGCCAATCGATGAGTCCTCCTATCGATGTTTCTCTCTCATCACTCCCCTCCTTCCTCCTTTCCACTCTCTCTAGAAATCAATGAAGAAAAAATACCCATAGGTAAGATTTAAAAAAACAAACAGTGGTGAAACTGATCTTAGTATGTTGCCTTATTTGTAGGCAGCTACAGAATACTCCAACCACCTTTGGAATTACGACTCTGAAAGCAGCTTTCAAGACTCTGTGTGGTTCACAAGATTCTGAGGCAATCTTCTCAAAACTGGACCAGAAAGATCTGGTACTTCCTAGTAAAGCATCCCTATCATCGCCAGCCCTCAAACACAAGAGACCGAGGAAGGATGAAAACGAAGGTTCAGCTCCTGCCGAGGGAGAGAGTGGCTCTGAACTGCAGCCCAAGAACAAGCACATGACAATAAGCAGATTGGTTTTGGAGGAGGATAGTCAGAGTACTGAGCTGAGCCCAAGCCTCAACTCCTCTCAGGAAATCATTCCAGCGTCACCATCCACGCCTGCCATTCTCAACCAACCCCTTCCCAGGGAGAAGAATCCCAAGTATGAAGACCTTCTTTGTAGGAGTTTGGGGGCTGGTTGGTGGGCCTGGTTGGGCCTGGTATTGCTTCTGTGAATGAAGTAACTTGCATCTAAGCTGTCTACCACCAAGGCTTGCTCAGACTGCTAGAATGTGACTCGGGAGTGGGGAGAGACAACATAGCCATCCGTGCCAGTTCTGAAGCCCTACACGTGGGCTTCCAGGCATTGCACGAGGGCACGAGGATGGAAGGGTCGGAGCTTCCTACTCATTGCTGCTTCCATTTTTAGCAGACTTCTGAGTACCTTGACTACTAACTAGAGATTTATGAGTATTTACAGTTTTGCACCTTCTATGAGCTTTTGAGACTTGGCAAATTCAGTAAATATTTACTAACCTCTCTCACATTGTGCTAGGTTCTGTGGAGCAGTGGTTAGAATGCTTTCATTTTGCTCGCCCATCATGACCCCTGACCTCTCTTCTCGAGTTTTGCTACCCTTTGTGTCCTCTTGTGGATCCTTCCTCCAGGCACACTGGTCTGCTTGCTCTCTCTGGAACACGCTGTTTTGTTTCTATTACTGTATTCTTGCTCCCTGTCATTCCTCATGATTGGACTATCATCCCTCCATCATTGCTTGTCAGAATCCCATCCGTCCTTTAAAGGGAAGAGAAGCACTTTTTGTGGGCCAAGTACATTCATGTATTATATTACTGAATCTCTACAATCCTCAGTTACCAATTATTAGCCCCATTTTATAAATGAGGAAGGTTCAGAAAAGTTACTAACTGGCCTTAAGTCATTAATCCAGGTCAGTCTGGACACACAGGCCCAGGGCCTGTACACCACACACAGCAGGCTGCCTCTTAAAAATTCTGCTTCCTCCATGAACCTCCCCTGCTGTAAGTGACCTCGATGGTCTCCCAAGGCTAGGTGTCCTGCGGGGCTGTGGCATCTGATAGGTGAGTCATCCTCGGGCACTAAGCTGCACTATATGCACCAATACCAGCATTTGGAAGTGAGTGAGTCACGGCTGGGCAAGTAGATGCAGCTCAACACACTTTCATTCTAGACGTGATCTCCTTGACTCCTTATAGTGATCTCGTGAGGTGTAGGTATTGCCCCATGAACAGATGAGAAAACTGGAAAGAGTACCTGACCACAATAGTTTTATTAATGGGAGGATTTGTGAAATTTCAGACATAACTATCTCCCTCATGTGCCAAGGCTATGATATGAAGTATGATTGACACTCTAAAGCAGAGGTCAGCACATTACAGTCCCTGAGCCCAATCTACCTGCTGTCTGTTTTTGTAAAGGATTATTAGAACACAGCCACATCTATCATTTATGTATTGTCTGGCTGAGTTGTCTGTAGCTACTTTTGTTGTCTGTAGCTACTTTTGTTGCTACATTGATTTGAGTAGTTGCGACAGTAAGGCCTGCAAAGCTGAAGATCCTATTTGGCCCTTTACAAAAAAGGCACCCCGTGACCCCAGCTCTAAAGGAAGTGTGTGTGAGGGGCCTGGGGAGCTTCACGGAAGAAGAGATGAGCCTGCTCAGCAGGGTTGGTGGAGCAAACCTTGCAGAGGAGCAAATGTTGAGCTGGCCTTGAAAGATGACCCGGGGGTTCTAGGCAGCAGGAATCCCTTGCATAAAGGCATGAGAACACCTGGTATGTTCCAAAAAATGTCATGTAGTCTATTGCAGGGGAATACAATGCACAGGGAGGAATAAAGTAGAAAAGTCTGGATAGGTAAATGAGCCAGAACTTGAATTCCTATTGTATTCTATTGGGTGGAGGTTCTCAAATTGGGCTTCATATCACAATTACCTATGGAATGTTTAAAAAATACATATTCCCAGGCCCCTTACTACTGAATTAGAAGGGGCCAGGAAATGCCCTGTAATCTGCTTTTCTAACTATGTCCAAATAATTCTAACCCCACTAATCTGAAGGTTTGATGAGATACCATTGAGGGTTCGGAAGAGGTACTGAGGGAAAGGAGTGGCTAGACACTGCTGTCAGGCGAGCAGTCAGGACCTAGGGGAGACGGGCCAGTGGAAGAGAGGAAGGCAGGATTAAGGTTTATCACCTGGAGGGCAGGGCCATGACTAACTAGGTTTTTATATCCCCCATGGCACTTGGCATGAACAAGTGCTTACTACGTGTTTGTTCATCAAATAAAATAATTATTGGTTTTTGCAATTTAAGGGATCACATGCAAAACTTCTATGTAAGGCTAGCTAAAGGTTAACATTTTAGGTTTTGTGGGCCACGTGTGTGTCCGTTATGTATTTTTTGTTTTGTTTCCTTACAATGCTTTGAAAATATAAAAATCCATTCTTAGTTCAAGGGTTGTTCAGAAACCAGGAGCCACAGGCTATCCTGACTTTCCCAGGAGCGCACTGCCACTAATAAGATGAAAATCCAGATCTCAGCCCCTTCCACAACACGAGAAATTAACAAGTACCAAACCATTTGTACACGTAATAAATGCCAAGTTGAGAGTAGGTGCAGGGGGTTACCACTGAACTGCAAAGACTATCTATAAAAAGAGTGAACACCTACTTAGGTGAAAATGACAGACCCAGAGGTGAAAATCAATTTTATCCCAGCACTAGGATAAGAGATAGAAAACTTAAGCTATCTGACTTTTATTTATAAATAGTAATTAACAGCTAATGTCCTGAGAAGGAAAAACATCCATTACTTTGTCTCAAATTCGTTATTCTCAGAAATTACATTTTGGGAGATAGGATCCAATTAAAAAACAAAGGAAAGTAGTCAATTAGGTCATTTCACAGAAAACTCATGGAACTCAAGGAATTTTTTTTTTTTTCAAACCTATGCACTTATTAAGCAAGCTGCTTTCATTATTCATTTGCAAAATAACCAGAGAGCCTTAAAAATACGTATTTTGAGGGTGGTGGGGATGTACTCAGTGCTGTTTGAGGAGTAGTCCTACAGCCTGATGATGACATGGAGATACCAGGCCAGTTAGGGTTTAGGAGTTGTATGTAGGTGAATTTTGAATGTGGTCACAGCAGAACGAGGAGAAACAGGACTGCAAGTGAGCCAGGGACAGAATATGGATGACCCAGGATGAATGTTTTACACCTTGTCTCATTGTTCTCTCCACAGATTACCCAAAGGCAAGTGGAACAGTTCTAATGGGGTTGAAGAAAAAGAGACTTGGGTAGAAGAGGACGAACTGTTTGATGTTCAGGGTAAGCTAAGAGATTCTCCTTGGTTTCTCCTTGACACTTTCAAGTGTAAGGTGCATGTTACTATCACATCAATGTTTCAGAAACTGCTTGTCTCCCAACTAGAAAAATTTCAGTTCAGGAGTCAGTTATATGTCCTTTCCCATTAAACAATGAAGACTGTCAAAGCAGAACTTTGTATTAGATGAAAATTCCTGGTTTTGTTTTAATAAATCCTATCTTTAATTGTAACTGATGTTCTTCCTAAAGTCTTTTAATTAGAAAAGGTAGAAGTGGTCATTCCCTGCATTTTTGTTTAAATACAAAATCTCTTACCAGTTTCTCCATGTTTTCTAAGATGAGAAACTTTGCTTTTCCATAATTATTCTTGAACTTACTAACATTTGCATTAGAATCTCTCCCATCACATATTTCATATTCTAATGGGAATATCTAAGAGCTGAACCTGAATTTTGGAGATTCTAAGCACTTTTATAACGCACCACCAACCAATCCATTGCCACTTCCTAGGTTTTGTCTTTTAAAAGTAGCTTCAGTAGCAAAAACATAGTTGGCAAGATCAAGATCACAGGGAAAATGGGGGAAGTAACAAAATCATTAACCGTGGCATTAAATAGTTAAGAACAACAGGATATAAAAGTTATAGGAAACACCCACTTCCAGTGCAGTACAGATGTGTGTCAACTTTAGAAATATGCTTCCACTATAGTATGAAATATTTCATAATTTAAAAATAATCTGCTCTGAGCCACCTTCCTCCATTGTTTAGGAAACACTGCTGGGACAGTGGCACCTGCTGAGACATCTGGCAAGTTTCATGTTTATGCAACTTTGCCTTGTCATGCAGCTTCTTAACTAGCTCGCATTTCCTTGAAATGGCATGTCTTTTATACTTGTACTAGAGGCCCGGTGCACGGATTAGTGCACATTGAAATTAATTAGAAGGTGGCTGGTGGGGCGGGACTGGGCGAGACAGGCTGGACATGCCCTGGAGCCAACTTCCCGCGGTCCCTCCCCAGCTGGCCACACCTGGGGGAGCGCTGGGGCTCGAAGGGCATCTGCGGAGTGAGCGGGGTCCCTCCGGCAGGTGGGGTCCCTTGGCCTGGCCTGCAGGAATTGGGCCAAAACCAGCAGTCTGACATCCCCTGAGGGGTCCCAGAGTGCAAGAGGGCACTCTGCAGAGTTGCTGTTGCTTAGCAGCTCCTGTGTTGAGTGTCTGCCCCTTGGTGGTCAGTGCGCATCACACCTACCAACCAGTCAGCCATTTAGCCTAAAGACTAGAGGCCCGGTGTACGAAATTCGTGCATGGGTGTGGTCTCTAGGCCGCACGGGTGCGGATCGAAGCACGAGTATCTGCTGTGGAAGGGCAGGTCCCAGCTGACCTCTGGGCCCTGGGCAGCCCCCGGACCCCGGGCATCCCCTCCGCCTGAATCATTGGGCCCCCATCTGGCTCCCTCAGCGCCTGGGAGCTGGTGGCGGCTCTACCCTGCCCCCTGGTCACCGTCTATGGGGTGATCGGGCCCTGCTTGCACTGCCTTGGCCTGGTGCCGCCCACTCACCTGCTCCACCATCCCGCCATGGTCCCGCTCTTGTTGGGGCCCACTGGGGCTGGCAGCGCCTCCACTGCTACCCACTGCCAGCACCACGCCACCCCCTGGTGGTCAGCGCACGTCAAAGCAAGCAGTTGAACGGACAATTTGCATATTAGGCTTTTATTATATAGGATTCTTTTTTTTTTTTTTAAGCGACAGTAGAAGGGAGGGGGAGAGACACAGAGAGAGAAACATCTTGATGTGAGAGAGACATTGATTGATTGCCTCCTGCACATGCCTGAAACCAGGGTCAGGGATCAAGCCTGCAACTGAGGTACACGTCCTTGACTGGAATGGAACTGGGACCCTTCAGTCTACAGACGGATGCTCTATCCACTGAGCCAAACCAGCGAGGCATTACCCTGTCCTTTTGTTTAAGGAATTGAACCTAATTTTTCTTATATAAAATGATCAGGGACTTAAAAAATCTGACATGAATCAGTAAGTTATTTCAAAACAGTGGTTAGCAAGGGGTTATAAAGCAGAAATCATGTATGTATAAGATTATATATTAGGGTTTTAAATACCAGAGACAGTAATTTTAGAAAATGTTAGTTTTATTAAAGAGCACCAAATCCATCATTAACCAACATTTATTAACGCCTTTTTGTAAAGTATTTGCTGTGTACAGATTTTCATGGGCTGAAATGATTGGTATCTTGCAAACAAAGGACAAAACCAAATTCTCCTTTAGTGATATCCTTTCTTTTCTCAGTTTGTGAAATTTGAATCAAGCTTTCCCATTAGAGACATTCTATGTCTTTTTCTGGTGTTTGTGCAGAGAAAGCTGAACTCTGAAATGAGTCTACTTTTAATGTTTTCCAGCTGCACCAGATGAAGAGAGTACAACCAGTATAACAAAAAAGCAGGTAATTTAAAATTCTCTTTTTTTATCTTTTCTGGTTGTGTGGGTAGAACAGAGGTAAAATAAGTACCCACACCTCACAGATAGACTACCCACGCACCTGGCAAAAAATCCTTTGCGTTTTTCTGATGATCCAAACGAAGTTAAATACAGCAGATCCTCAAGTAACGTCCTTTCGATCGATGTTTTGTTATAATGTTGATTAGATGCTGTAGAAACTTAGGTTTTGTTTCTATTAATTAATTAGCCTAGGATAAAGTTGGTTTTGTTATATGTCCTCTCACTTAAAGTTGCCTTAAGTGAGGGCTTACTGCAGTTATTCTCTGAAAGAAAAATCTTGTTGGACAGCAACCTGACACATGTTCCTGACCATGAACAACACATGTTTGAAGCTTGACTACACAAGTGATTATTAATTGAAGATGAAATGGCAGGACATTGAACATTTTAAATATCCAAATCCAGTGTTAATTTATTATCTGTATCGGGTTTTAAAAATATAAAACTTTTTTTTGGGTTCATATTACTCTCCTAGGAAATGTAAATAAGTGGAGAGCCAGGTTATGATAAATCTTTTTGTTTTCTTTTGCAGAAGTGGACTGTAGAAGAGAGCGAGTGGATCAAGGCTGGAGTGCAAAAATTTGGGGAAGGAAACTGGGCTGCAATTTCTAAAAATTACCCATTTGTTAATCGAACAGCTGTGATGATTAAGGATCGCTGGCGGACCATGAAAAGACTTGGCATGAACTGAAACAGATTTCATTTCCACAGAATTCACAGGAGCATGGTTCCTAATAATAGCCCCGATAGTCTGCTTTCTTTCAGAAGTTGGGCTGGGATGAAAATTTTGGGCATCCTCCTCTGACGTGGGGGAGTTCCCAGTTCCACTTCATCGCTGTTGGAGATCATGGAGCTGCAAGCCAAGTATACCCCATGTCCTTGGCAGAGACGACAGGCAGACAGCTTGTACAGTGCCAGAATATCATTAGTATTTCCTTTCTTCAGTGGTTTGCTTGAATTTCAATCCCTGGTAATCAGTAGGACTTTCTCCTAGGAAATGGTGGAGTCTGTTAGGAGCACTTTTGACTCCATGACCTGTTAAAACCAGCAACGTGAGCATTATTTGGAGTGAACTTGTTCCAGGTAAAGCTTTGGCCTTTTGGTGCAAATGCAAAGGAACTTTGTCAGAGCCCACGCTGATGAGAGACCAGTCCTGGTGGAATCAGGGTCCCTTTAAAAACTGTTTAGCCTGTTGTGACATCAACACCTAGACCTAGTCTTGGCATTTGCTCCTAATATTTGCTGGGCTACATAGGCAGGTTTAACCTCTACTGATGTGGTTGAACCCCAGTGTGTTTTTTTGGTGATTGTAGATACGCTTAGCCCCTTGACCCATTCTCTCTTCCCAATTCTCTTCCTTATGCTGGACTTTTAAAGCTTAAAAAGCCCAATCCTGATCGAATATAAAAGCCTAATCCCATTCTTTGTGAAAATGGTTGCTTCCACCTGATTCCCTAATTGTGCTATGTTAGTGTCTTGCACTGGAATTCAACATTTCCTTCTCCTTTTGTACTGTGTTGTGCTTGCTGTCTCTCTTGGACATCCTTAAAGACTGTCTTTTTAGCAAAAAGAAAATTCAGTAAAGTGTTTTCTGTAATCATTTTTTAAAATTTGAAAATTAATTATTGTCCATAACTTGTAGCCTTCTTCATTAAAGTCTTGCTTCTATCAAATATAAGTGGCTGTTTAATTGCAGCTCAACATGTATGAACACATGGAGGTGGCAAATGTTAAACAAGTTCTGCTGAACCACGTTGACTGTTAAAAAGCGATGTCAAACTCTACTGGATATTGTCGTCCTTGGAAGCCACCTGGAACCCTTTTTCTCTTTGGAGTGAAAGATGTAAAGAAATTAGTGCTAAAGTTTCAAATTCATCCTGGAGTTACAAGTTGGAAGCTTTGTACAGCTATATTACCTGTTAACTGTGTGTTGGGGGGTTTGGTACTACTGTTTTTTCTCAATGAACCCCAAATGAAACGACAGTGAGAACTTGATCTTCTCTCAATACAGCCACCTCCTCTTGATCTGGTGGCAGCCCGTGTGGTCTCCCTCTAAACTGGATTTGTATTCCAGAATCTTTTCTCCCCTCAACTCACCTCAGTAAGATGGCGTGCTCTGGGTAAAACAGTGACACTGCAATGATTTAGGGAAGCAAAATATCCTAATCAGCATTTCTCAAATGTGAAAAATGTACAGGTCCATGAACATTTTTTAACATCGATTCAGTGTTGTTATAATGTTAATGAAGTGTGTACAAACAAAAAACAGACTTTGGCTTCTAGAAAACTTACCATGTACTGTTGACTGTTTCGCTGAGTCTAAGTCACTGCTCACAACATGAGTAGTGTAAAAACTGTGGCAGTGGGGAACTTGGGTGGGGTGTCTGTGCCACAGTGTGCTGAGAAATGATCCCAGTCTCTTCCCACCTCCACCTTAGCAAGAACAGTGCTGTAACATTCGCTCTTCTCCAGAACTGAACACAATTATGAAGTCTGTTCCTTGCTTATTCCCTTGTGATAGTTCAGGTATTACCACTTGGAATCAATGTGATGAATCTGAAGCAAGACTTGCTTAGAAGCTGTTAATGCTGTTTTGTTTTTTTAAGATTATGGCTGAAATAAAAACATTTAGATATTGGCACGACTCACAGAGTGACAGAAACACTGTCCTGGTGGGTAAGAGTGTGAGGCCCACTCAGGGCCCTGCAGTGCCAGCTGTGCTTATGGGTGGTGAGCCAGCCACTGGAATCTCTGAAAGTCCATTTCTGTCTTGTGCTCACTCTTCACCCATTTAAATTTTTGCACATTTTCATGGGTTTTGTTCTCTCAACTATAACATTGGGTATCACCTAGCAATTTGAATAAGAGAAAAATCTCCCCAGCCAACTTCTGTCTGTATACTATTCAGATGGTTGTAAATAAACTTATTCAATATTTATCCCCAAGAAGCAAGAACTGAAAAAAAGACAGCCAAAAGGAAGGATAGAGCTAAATCGAAGTAGTAGATTCTATCTAGCACCCTGAAGTAGGTGTGTTTTTTTTTTAATATATTTTATTGATTTTTTTTTTTTTTTTTACAGAGAGGAAGGGAGAGGGATAGAGAGTTAGAAACATCAATGAGAGAGAAACATCGATCAGCTGCCTCCTGCACACCTACTGGGGATGTGCCTGCAACCAAGGTACATGCCCTTGACCAGAATCGAACCTGGGACCTTTCAGTCCATAGGCCAACGCTCTATCCACTGAGCCAAACTGGTTAGGGCCCTGAAGTAGGTTTGGTAAGTCACTGAGTTTTTCTAGGTGAAAGCAGAAACTCTTCCTGTGAGCCACACATGGGCTATCATGCCAGTTCTATTATGGAATATCTGTGTGGCCCTGAAGCCGGCCCAGGTGTGACTTGTGGAGTTAATGATTATCCCAGCAGTTATCCAAACTTACTTGGCTCCACTGGGCTACAGGCAGTTCACCTGCAGAGGAGTCTCCGGGAACCAGCATGTTCCCTTTGCTCATTGGAGCTGGACTGGTGGTTCTGAACCTAGTGACCTCTGCTAAGAGCCAGAAAACAGAACCCCTTAGTGGCTCTGGGGACCAGCCACTCTTCCGGGGAGCAGATCGATATGACTTTGCCATCATGATCCCTCCTGGAGGCATAGAATGCTTTTGGCAATTTGCCCACCAAACTGGATACTTCTATTTCAGCTATGAGGTAGGTACTTGGGCTCCTCTGGCCACATGGGAGAATTTTTTTGTTGTTTCCTTTTGTAAAGTGGATCAAGTCCTAGACTAACATGAGGTTCTGGTTGTCTTTATTATGCTGTGATTCTCCATCTGTTAATGAAATAGACTTGCAGTTAGATGGAAACTCTTGGATGAATAATCACTAAAACATATGGCTTGGCTTCCCAAACTGGAGGCTATGGAAGTGTGCTCAAAACCATGAGACAAATGGGGTGCCTCTTTCTGGAGAAACTATCATCACATTTACTCAGATTTGGAGATGAGAAAATACATTTTAAAAATATTAAAATACGGATATGGAAAGTCACATGATAGAGATTTCAAAAAGACACTTCAGTTTATGGGGCTAGGAGAGCAACATTTAGTCTCTTGCCTTTAGGGGTAATTCTGGCAAACTGGAGAGTCACTGGCTCAACGTTTCGCTATTGGGCCAGACAGTCCTGTTTGTGTTAAGAAGGTAAATGTTTTCAACTTGCCTGTTCACAGGCCAGGTACTTAAACCCGTCCTACTCAATAGTGAAGTTAGAGGCGGTTCATTCCCTTTGTTTTTCATCTTAGAAACCTTAACTTTCTAATCTGCTCACATAGTAATAGATTATGTATACTGACCTTATTCCACTGTAACTTCAAAACATTTTGCCGAGTCGCTGTGGCTCCGTGGTTGAGCGTTGACCCATGAACCAGGAGGTCACTATTTGATTCCCCGTCAGGGCACATGCCCAGGCTCGATCCCCAGTAGGGGACGTGCAGGAGACAGCCAATAGATGATTCTCATTGATGTTTCTATTTCTCCCCCTCTCTGAAATCAATTTTAAAAATGTTTAAAAAACAAAACAAAAACAACTTATTTTAAATGAACTTACCAGAGCTTTTTCTTATCTTTCAATTGTGATAAGAGTAGCAATAGTCAGCTCGCTGTAGCCTGGGCTTATCAAGACCCAGCTTGGCAATACTCAGTGCCTACTGAGTGCCTTATTTGCTATGAAGCATGAAAGAAGCCCCAGTGTGTGAGGACAACACCAGGGAGCTCAAAGCCACGCTAGTTCAGTCAAGACTCTACAACCAGAATCTTGCACACCAACTGATTTAGGCCTGCTGTGAGGTCTGTGCCATGTCTTTTTTATACAGGAGTGCCATCTGCATTTGGGGCAATTCTTTGTCCTGCAGTTCTGTTTCTAACATAGCAGGATGTTCATCTTTGCTGTCTCTCCTCACCCCACTGCAACACCATTGTTATCTCAATCCAAATTCCCAGAAGGGGTGGGCAGTACCATCCTTGATTGAGAACCATAGGATATCAATCTTACCACTTAACTAGCTTCTTGGTGATGTATCAGGGACTGTTCTTCCTCTTTAATGTGTCTCGGCAGGTTCAGCGGACACTGGGAATATCACATGACCGGCATATTGCTGCCACTGCACATACCCCACAAGGTTTTCTCATAGAAACCTCTCAGAATGTTCGGGGCCAGATTAACTTCTCTACCCATGAGACAGGTCTGTTTTTATAACTACGGCTATTCTAATAATCATCTTTTTTTTTTTTAATTGGGAAAATGATGAGGAAGTATTGAAATTAAGTGGCTAAAATGTGAAAACCCTGGCTTTTTTGCATAGGATGGTAAAACAGTAGGAAAAAACTTCAGCCTGGAACACCATAAACCAGTTTTCCTGGAGACGGCCAATGGCCAACGGGCAGTCTCCAGGTGACTCATTATAATTCCAGGGTCCAGAAACTCAATTTTATCTCATCATCCAGAACTAACCAGAATATGGGAAAGTGCCCCAAACAGACAGACTCGTTAAAGATACAGAATTTCATTTAGTAAATTTATTACGGGATGACATCTCTTTCCATTCATCGGAATACATGACCCAGTTACCAAAAAGCACTCAGAACCAGAGTAAATGCACAGCCATGAAAAATATCCACATCCCACAGCAAAGCACTTCTCTCACCAGAAAAGTCCTACAGCCAGATTGAGCCTGTCCCCACCTGGGACAGCACCAGTCAGCAGCACTCTACCAGCCAGGTGTACGAAAAAAAGATGTTTTTCAACAGGAGCACAGATGATCCTTCACTGTGTAGCATTATAGGATATTTAGCATCTTTGGCCCCTCCATGCCAGTAGTGCCTTCCAATCATTTCGATAAATACACTCTCACACACACAAGGAGAGGCGACCCCAGCTGCAAACCAGCACCAGTACATGCCCAAAACCATCAGTCCCTGTACAGACCACCTTGCAGTTAGTTGCTCATTTCTTTCATTCACAACACATCAATTTTTGCCTCGTTTAAGTTCAAGATGGTATCCTCCAGCTCTTAATTTCAACTCAATTTGAGAAATTCCTTGAGATAATAGGTTGAAAGAGGAAGGAAACACTGATTTCTTTTCTCTATAGACCTAGTTAGTAATATCTGCCAAAACATGATTATTATAAGTAATGTTTAGTAAAATAAGTTTCATGTAAGATCAGTGTAACTTCTACATCAAAAATTGGGTCACTGTACTTGCTAAGTAAAAAGAAGGTGCTAATGTAGCACACTGACCCCTGGAGAACTGCTATCTCCACACCTAGAGAGTGAGAGATCAACAAAGGGTGGGAGACCAAGACTTGGTAATGATCCAGGGATTCCTACAGGTTTTTATCAACTTTGTCTAAAAAATCAGCAAAATCACTTTGGTTCTGTGCAAGTGTATCTCAATTTTGGAGTCTTCTATGAAGAGCCTGAGATGGACCATAAACAGAAGAACGAAAGAAAACAACTGAATGATACTCTGGATGCAATTGAGGTAACTGTTTTGTGGGAGAAACATCCATGGAAACCGATTTTAAATTTGGAGAAAAGATTAAAAATATGGGAGTGATAGCATTTGAGCTGAGAAACCAAACAGGCAAGGGGATTTAAAGCCTTTAATTTTTATGACTTGGAGTTCTTGTTTTATACTTTTTGGCTCTATAAATGTGCCTATTTTGTGTATTTCATAAGTGAAATTACACAATGTAGCCTTTGGTCTCTGGGTTCTTTCATTTAGTATGTTTCCAAGGCTCATCCATATTGTAGCATGTATTTAGTATTTCATTCCTTTTTATGGCTGAATAATATTCTACTGAATGGATATACCACATTATTTACCCACCCATCAACTGACAGATATTTGCGTTGTTTCCATTTTTTAGCTATCATGAATAATGCAGCTGTGAACATTTGCCTAATAGTTTTTGTGTAAATGTGGTTTCATTTCTATATATAGTAGTGTACTGGGTCATATAGTAACTGACTGAGGAATGGCTGTTTTCCACAGTGCCTAAACCATTTTACACTCCCACCAGCAGTAAATTTCTCCACATCTTCACACTCGTGTGAAATGGTATCTTGTGATTTTTGAGTTGCCTCTAATGACACTGAGCAACTTTTCAGGTGTTTTTCAGCATTTGTATATCTTCTTTGGAGAAATGTCTACTTAAATCCTTTGTCCACCTTAAAACAGGGTTGTCTTTTTATTTTAAGGTTTTTTTTTAATATATTCTGGATATGTTATCAGATATGATTTACAGGTATTTTCTCCAGTTCTGTGGAATGTCTTTGCACTTTCACGATCATCTCCTGGATGTACTGAAGTCCACTGCCTAGTTTTGTAAATGAAGTTTTACTGGAACACAGCATGCTTAATTGACAACTACATATTGTCTATGGCTGTTTTTGTGCTACAACGGCAGAGTTCAGTGGTTGCAAGAGACTGCATGGCCTGAAAAGCCTAAAATATTTACTATACTGTCTGGCTCTGTAAGTTTGCAGGCCTTTGTCTTCTACCATATGCAAGAGCTGAAGACACCACTAGGACAATGACATGTTGTGTGGTATCTAAATCTAGAGATCTCTAGAAGAGTTCTCTAGTTTCAATATTGAAGTTTTTTTAAACTTAAAGACCAGGCCATGTTTTCATATACTGCAAAAGCAGCAACACTTATCAATTACAATAGCCAACTTATTACAGATCATAAAATAACTTGTTACTCAACTTCCAATAAAAAAAAAGAAAACTACTCCCAGATAACTTAAGTTAGTGCTGGAGAGCATCCAGGTGAGGCTAGATGGGGGGTAGGGAGGAGCCCTTTCCTTATTTCACTGTCTGTCCCACAGGAAAGTACACGAAAGGTACAGAAAAATATCTTTCACATGTGGCGTCATTACAACTTTGCCCGCATGAGGAAAATGGCCGACTTTTTCCTTCTCCAATCAAACTATAACTATGTGAACTGGTGGTCGATGGCCCAGAGCCTTGTTATTGTTCTTTCTGGGATCCTGCAGCTGTACTTCTTGAAGCGTCTCTTCAATGTCTCAATGACTACTGACACAAAGAAGCCAAAATGCTAAGCTAAAATAATTACAGCGTGCTGGCTCTTTTCTTCTGGGGCAGAAGCTTGTCAAAGCTTTGTTAAATCAGCTTTGTAAAGTTACTGGGGAAAAATCAATTTCTCCTATTAGAAAGTTTTAGTTTATTGCACTCATCTACTGAGGCAAAATGGCAATAAAGGAATAAAAATGTAGAAGTTTTGATGTTGGCTATTTCTAATGTACGCACCAAATGTACCATCAAAATACTGTAGCAGTCCCTTAACCTTCACTAAGTCTATTTACTTATTTTAAATATTTTTTATTAATTTCAAAAAGAGAGGGAGAGGGAGAGAGAGAGATAGAAACATCAATGATGAGAGAGAATCACTGATCAGCCACCTCAGGCACATCCCACATTGGGGATCCAGCCCACAACCCCGGCATGTGCCCTGACTTGGAATCAAACCTTGACCTCCTGGTTCATAGGTTGACACTCAACCACTGAGCCATGCCAGCTGGGCCACTAAGTCTATTCAGAGGTTAACAGAGAACTGGTGAAGGAAGAAGAGTTGAAAAAATGGGTGAAAAAGCATTCTACAATTGGTAGTAGCATTATAGGATATTTAGCATCTTTGGAGTTAAAAATGTTTTATTTTTAGAGATGTCACCTTTGGATTTTAAACAGTATAATCATTAGAAAATCTGTTTTATAATATAGGTAGTTTAAAAAATATTTCCCTGTGAAATTACTTTCATTTTAAAAATACTTTAATTCTAAAAATGATTTCAGGAAGCATGGGGAATAATGAAGGTGGTAAATTACTTCAGGGTCTCTGATTAGTGCTTTTTGTCCAGTCCAATAAGGTAAGTAAAGGTTCATAAGGGAAATGTTTTAGGAAGTCAAGGTGATGAACATAACATTCAACCTGAAATCACCATCCAGGAAAAAGATGCAGAAAACAGCTTGGAAAAACCAAAATAATGTAATCAAATTATACTCATTAGATCCTACGCTTAGTAGCAGAAACATTCAGTATATGCAACATAAAAACAATTCTTACCACTTAGTCAGCACCTGTCATTTGCTAGGCAAATTCTGAAAACCATTCTTAGGTAGATGGTTAAAGCTGTTCTTTGAAACAGAAGAAAATGAAGCTCATTAAAATTTAATGACTCATCTAAAACATCATAGAACTGGTAGATATTAGAACTAGGTTTAGGATCCAAGTTTTCTTCCACACCACACAGCACTCATCATAAGGAAAACTAGAATAAATTGCTCTTAGTATTTTATCCAAATTTCATTTGTAAAATCCCAGACATGGCCATACAGCAATATCTACCTTCCTAATATTAATAAGTAAGAAAACCTGTTGTGTTCTTACCATAAGCTTGGAAAAATGTTATCACAGATAACAATGAGCTATTCTTGTCCTCAATTCCAATGATTTAGAATCTTTTACTGAAAACAAGAAGCCCTCTGATTGAAATATAAAAAACACGATATTCTATTTAGTAACAAACACAAACACCCAAAACGCCATTTTTGACCCATTCCTGCTTAGTAAGAATCCAGCCTGCATTTGTCCATATCAAACTAAGTAGTCCCTGGAGAGAGCACAGTGTTGGCCAAATTCAACATGATGGTGGAGCCTACACAGACACAGGAAACAAAGCTAGGCCCTTCCACACAGCCATAAGTCCTCGCGATGATTTCGTTTTAAGTCAATGTCTCTTCATGTCGCACATATTCCCCAATGTCTGCTTGATGAAATACCACAATCGCCATGGGGTCTACTTTCCTGCAGTCTTGTGTAGACTTTGCTGCCACCCCAAAACCCTGGGATTCAAAAGAAGAGACACTGATTCACTCAAGTCATTCAATAAGCACGCACTGAAGGCTGGAAATAACAAAAGACATTAAAAAAAAAAATTACAGTTCTCTGAGAAATTCAAACGGTGCTGAGAATTTAGTCTCACAAGCCCACAGACCAAAAAATACATCTTTCTTGAATAAAAAAAAATCTTTAATTTATGTAATAGCTACCATCTGTACTCACCAAAGGGATGTCTGCCATGGAGTACACCACCACTCCCTGGTACTGAGACGTGTTTTCAGTGATTCGACCCAGTCCAGATTTTAACACGTGATTCCCATACAGGAAGGACTGCTCTGCTCCAGACTTTATCCACACTTTGTACTATATAAGAGAGAATCAAATCCCAAAACAAAAATGTTAACAGCTATCTCCCTGCAGATAAGCTAGCAGCTGGATCTAGGATTGATTTCTTGAAAGATGCATATTTCCCTCAAATTGTTCATCCCCTCAACAGAACTGCCAGGTTCTTTCCTCCACTCTATGAGCACCTTCTCCTATGCACAAACAGCTCTTTTTCTGGACCTACTATGCCCCTCATCACAGCCACCTATTTGCTTTTCGATCTTCAGCTGGGTTTGCGCAGGCTTTTCCACTTTGCCGGAGATAATTACAACTGGTAGTCACAGGACTCCTGTCCGGGAGCCCTAGCCATACCTTCGAACATCTCCACGTGCTGGTGCTGATGCCAATCACTGTCAGGGACTCCGTGGCAGAGACGCTGCCCAACTATCTGCGTTCAGGGGGGGTTCAGGGGTGGCCCTCATCCCTGACCTCCTCCATCCCCAGTGGCCGACTGGAAACCACCCCACAAACCTTGGCATAGGGTGCCAGGTAATCCAGAGCTGTGATGTGCAACCGGAATTTGTGGGTCTTAGTGAATTTTCCGAAGCAGGTCCCCAGCGACACCAGCTTGTCACCGGCGATGTTGGCGGCCAACTTCAAGATCTTTTCACTAAAAGGGTGAGGAAGAAAGAGGTGTCATTTAAGGGCGCACGTGTGACCCAGACCCCGACCCGGGTCCATGCTGCCCGCCGGCCCCTCCTCACCTCACGTAGTACACGCGGTCGTTGTGCAGCCTGAAACAGTAGGTGCCGTCGGGCCTATCGACCAGCAGCTGAAGGTTCTCCCCGATGCTGTGGACAAGAGGCGGACTGGAGGCCGCGTCCTAACGGACGGGCCCGGCCCCGCGCCGCACTCCGCCCCCGCCCCTTCCTACCACACACACTCCCTCTTCCGCCCCCCGCGCTCTTACTATTTTGCTATCTTCTCAAACATGACACGAGTCTCCTCTTCAGTCAAAGGCCGCATTTTCCCGCTGTTGGGACACCGGATCCTCGTGCCTCAGTCGCCGGAAGAGGAAGTCAGCCGCCAGCCTCTCTCTCTCCCTGGCAACCCCAAAGCCCGCTTCCCATTGGTTCCCCACGCCAGCGCCGCCGAATCAGAAACCATCGAGACGGAAAGTGCACCTCCGTGGCTTCCGGTCCTAGACTCGGAGTCAGCGCCCTCTCTGGGCCGGAAGGGGAAGTGACGCCGCTGCCGGGAAGATGGCGACGATGGAGGCAATCCCGTCCTCCGCTACGGCTTCCGCCACGGCCACCGCGGCGGCTCTCGGGGAGGTGGAGGATGAAGGGCTCCTGGCGTCGCTGTTCCGGGATCGCTTCCCGGAGGCCCAGTGGCGGGAACGGCCCGACGTGGGTCGCTACCTCCGGGAGCTGAGCGGCTCCGGGCTGGAGCGGCTGCGGCGCGAGCCCGAGCGCCTGGCGGAGGAGCGCGCCCAGCTGCTGCAGCAAACGCGCGACTTGGCCTTCGCCAACTACAAGACCTTCATCCGCGGCGCCGAGTGCACCGAGCGCATCCACCGCCTGTTTGGCGACGTGGAGGCGTCGGTCGGCCGCCTGCTCGACCGCTTGCCCAGCTTCCAGCAGAGCTGCAGGTGCGGTGGGCCGGTGCCAAAGGGGCTTTTAAACAGCTGCGGTAGTGACATTGACCATGGTGGAGAGAGCACACACTTTACGTAGCGCTTACCATGTCCCAGGCTCTCCGAGCACTTTATTAATCCATTTAAAATTCACAACAGTCTCCGAGGTAGGTACTGTTTTTCCCTTTTTATGTATGAGGAAGTTGAGACACGGAGAGGTTAGTGATTGTCCAAGGGCCCAGCTATTACGTTTACTAGTCAAAATTGGAACCCAGCAGCACGTCCCTCCCTCAGAGGGTTGTGTGAGCAATAAACAGAGAATCCATGCAAAGCAGTAAGAGTTGGGCCTGACATACTTAACTATCAACAATTGGCAGCTTACTAGATAAGCATATTTATGTAAATATACATAAACACACATATAGACACAACGCATACAACAACTTGGACCAGAAGTCTTCTGCTCCAAAACTTTTATTGATAGGAAACTGACAAGGAAATCCTACCATTTGGGGTTGGCAAAAATTATTTTTTTTAAAAATTCCTTCTTTTTGAGTCATATTCTGCTTCCTTAGACCCTCAATCCATTATCCCTAGTTCTGCCTTCCAGCCTTTCATGATAAACGTTTTTAAGTGTTCTTTTGAATCTTTGGCTAATTGACAATAGCTTTTGTACCCTTCTACCCACCCCAGAATAGATAGGGGACTTCATGAAACAGATCTCTGCCATTATTGCAGAAGAAATGGAAACTGGTGGGAACCAAGGTTAACCATAGCTAGGAATAGACTGAGCTGTTATTAAAGGAACATTTAGTCTGAGTCAGGTTCTGTGTTAAATACTTTACACACATCATCTTATTTAATCCTTACATCCTTAATTATTATTATTTTACCAATGAGGAAACAGGAAAGCCTAACTACCTTACCACAGCTAGTTAAGTGGCAGATCTGGGTTCAGATCTTTACCATTTGCTAGTTGTGTGATCTTGGACAAGTTGCTTAACCCGAGATTAAAGTTTCTTCAAGGGTACTTACCTCATAATTTGGTTTGAAGATTAGATCAAACCAGCCAGCCTAGTGCCCAGTTCACCGTAAATGCTGACTAATTGCAATTAAGGTTTGGGTGCGGAGCAGTGAGCAACCAACCTTCTCCTGATTGTACTAGGAACTTTGTGAAAGAGGCTGAGGAGATCAGCTCCAGCCGCCGGATGAACACCCTGACTCTAAACCGGCACACAGAAATCCTGGAAATCTTAGAGATTCCTCAGCTCATGGACACCTGTGTCCGAAACAGCTACTATGAAGAGGCCCTGGAGCTTGCAGCCTACGTTCGCCGACTGGAGAAGAAATACTCCTCCATCCCTGTCATCCAGGTAGCCAGCCTCCCCAGAGGGGACTCAAACTGATGTTCTTGTAACCAGTAATTCTGTGGTCATCACTGAACCTTGAGGCAGAAACTCTTTATATGTTTCACATCAGTTGCTGCCAGCCAGGCTTGAACATAAACATACATCCACTCATTTACTCAACTGAGAAATGGGAATCTGTGTGCCAGGCACTCGCCGACCTAGGTGCTGGGTATGCAGTGTGAACAAAGCAAACAAGGCCCTGGCTCTCGTGAGTGTAAGCTGATAGTTGGCAAATGAACAATATGATCCGTTCAGATAGTGATTGTCTAGAGAAAACCCAGGGAATGGGATGGAAGGAGACCAGGGTGAGTTACTCTAGGGAGAGTGGTCAGGAAAGGCTCTTCTGGAGAGAGAACATGTAAGCTCAGACCCAGACGATAAAAAGGACCCAGCCACGCGTAGATGTGAGGAGAGAGAGCAAACCAGAAAGTGGAAAGAACAAGTACAGCAGGCTGAGGAGGGAAGTTGGAGTGTTAAAAAATACAAAGACAGCCCAGCCAGCGGGGCTCAGTGGTTGAGCGTTGACTTATGAACCAGGAGGTCACAGTTCGATTCCTGGTCAGAACACATGCCCAGGTTTCGGGCTTGGTCCCTGGTTGGGGGCATCTAAGAGACAGCCAACTGATTGATGATTCTCTCTCATCATTGATATTTCTGTTTCTCCCTCTCCCTCTCTGAAATCAATAAAAATTTATTTAAAAAAGAAATACAAAGACAGCCAGTGGGACTGGACTGCAGTGAGCAAGGGGAGAGCATGAGGAAGCAGGTGAGGTAGGAGAAGCAGGGCCATGGTGACCCAATATGTGTCAGTTTTAGGAAATCTACTTCATACGTTAGGAAAACGGGGAATATCCAGGGTTAGTGGGATGGGTTCCAGGGAGTGTCTTTCCAAGCGTGGTGTGACTCACCCTCTGTATTGCCAGGGCATTGTGAACGAAGTGCGCCAGTCCATGCAGCTGATGCTGAGCCAGCTGATCCAGCAGCTGAGGACCAACATCCAGCTCCCTGCCTGCCTCCGTGTCATTGGCTTTCTGAGGCGCATGGACATCTTCACTGAGGCGGAGTTGAGGGTGAAGTTTCTTCAGGCCCGAGATGCTTGGCTCCGTTCCATCCTGACTGCCATCCCCAACGATGACCCCTATTTCCACATCACAAAAACCATCGAGGCCTGCCGTGTCCATCTGTTTGATATCATCACTCAGTACCGTGCAATCTTCTCAGACGAGGACCCACTGCTGTCCCCTGCCGTGGGCGAGCACACCGTGAATGAGAGTGCTATCTTCCATGGCTGGGTCCTGCAGAAAGTCTCTCAGTTCCTGCAGGTGCTGGAAACCGACCTGCACCGAGGGATAGGCGGCCGCCTGGACTCTCTGCTGGGCCAGTGCATGTACTTTGGGCTGTCCTTCAGCCGGGTGGGGGCTGATTTCCGGGGCCAGCTGGCTCCTGTTTTCCAGCAGGTAGCTATCAGCACTTTCCAGAAAGCAATTCAGGAAGCGGTGGAGAAGTTCCAAGATGAAATGAACTCCTACACCCTCATCTTGGCTCCAGCCATTTTGGGCAGCAGTAACCTGCCTGCTGCTGTGCCAGTGACTCAGCCAGGGACCCTGCAGCCGCCCATGGTGCTCTTAGACTTCCCACCCCTTGCCTGCTTCCTCAACAACATTCTGGTCGCCTTCAATGATCTGCGCCTTTGCTGCCCCATAGCCCTGGCGCAGGACGTGACGAGGGTCCTGGAGGACGCCCTTGCTAAGGTGAGCACATACAGAAGGCCAGACTTGGTAATAAACTAGTCCATATGACAGTGGTGAGTGCTGACTTAGAGAGGTTTAGTGTGGCTTTGGAGGTTTATAATGGCTGAGCAACTCTTAGCCAGTTAGTCACCCTTCGTGGAACCTGAAACAACCCATGAAGTGGTTACCCTATAGTAACGATTCCGTAATGTATTCGTTTTCTATTGCGAATAACGAACTCCCACACACATTTATCACCTCCCAGTTTCTGTGGAGCAGGTGGCCAGGCGCAGTATCAGTGGCTTTTTGACTCTTCAGGGCCAATGGAAGAGTATCTCCTGCACAAATCTCTTTTAGGGAAGTCATCAACCCTCTCTTAAAAGGCTCGTTTGATTAAATCAGGCCCACTTTTGATTAATTCAGTCACTTGATTAGGGTCTTTAATTACAACTGCAAAATCTTTCACCTTGGCCATATTCTTTTTCTTTTAATTGAATTTATTGGGGTGAGACTGGATAACAAAATTATACAGGCTTTAGGTGCACAATTCCACAACACATTATCTGTATGCTGTGTGTGTGCTCCACCGCAAGTTAAGACTCCTTCCATCACCATTCCCCTCCACCCCCCATACCCTGCTCTACCCACCTTAGCTGTTTGCGATTGGTTAGAAACAAGCCACAGATTCTGCCTGCAGCTAAGGGGAGGGGATTATACAAAGTGGATACAAGGGGATAGAAATGACACACAAACTTTCTTAGAATTCTGCCTAACACAAGTAATGCTATTACTACTGTAATATCCTAGTATGCCGCACTTTATTTAATTAATTTATTTTTTTTGAGAGAGAAACATCGATGTGAGAGAGAAACATCAATCAGTTGCCTCCTATACACGCCCGGCCAGGGATTGAACCCGAAACCTGGGTATATGCCCTGACTGGAATCAAGTCCTCCACCTTCCGGTATAAGGGATGACGATCCAACCTACTGAGCCACACCAGCTAGCACATTTAGAGTCAATGAAATTCAAATAATAGTAATTCGCTAATATTTATATAGCACTCACTCCCTGCCAAATAGCATTCATCATACTTTACACATATTAAGATTTGATCCTCAAAATTCTATGAGGTAGGTCCTGTCGTTGAGGAAACTTGAGGAAGGGAAGGAAAGGGAAGGGATGAGGAAACAGGCACAGAGGGTATGGAGGGCTTACCAGGTAAGTAATCAGTTGAAGTCACAGAACCAGTAAGTGGCATAGGTAGGACTTGAACCAGGGCATCTAGCACCAGAGTCTATTGATAATCCTGTTAGCATGACACCTGTCTGTAATGCTGGGTAGGCTGCTCTGTTCTTTGTATTTGGAACTTCTTCCCAGCTCCGTTTCCTTCTTCCTTTACAATTTCCTAGTGACCTAGCTTCCTGGCCTTACTCAGTAAAACCCTTTTATAATTTTTGCTTCATTTTCCTGAATCCAACATAGTTCTGGACAGTCTCCCATGGGAGTCAATAACCATGTATTCTCTTCCACTGGAACAAGCAACTATAATGAAACAAGTTGGGTCAGAACGACATCAGTGAAATGACAGAATTGTGAAAAGTGATCACAATTCTGAATTTAAACAAAATAGTACTATAATGTACTGTTTGGAACAGCTTCCTTCATGAAAACTTGAGGGCTGCACGTTTGTGCTTAGTTTCGTGCACTGCTGATAGTGACAGACTACTCTCTCAGACGGTGTGGTAGACGACTGAGTGACTGATGGTGCCTCTGTCTCCTAGGTAACCAAAGTAATCCTGGGCTTCCACCGTGCTGAGGAGGCTGCCTTCACCAATGGGGAGCGAGAGCTTTTCATCCAGTTCTGCACTGTCTTCCTGGAGGACCTCGTTCCTTATTTAAATCGCTGTCTCCAAGTCCTTTTTCCACCAGCTCAGATAGCACAGACATTAGGTAAGAGGAAGGAGAAAAGATTTTAAAAACTATTTGGTTGATCTTATTCACATACTAATTCATTCACCTATTTCTAAAATTCAGTGTATTTTAGTGAATGTACAGAAGTGTACAACCATTACCACCATTCAATTTTAGAACATTTCATCACCCCAAAAAGATCCCTCATGCCCAATGCAGTCATTCCCCAGTCCCACTCTTAGCCCCTGGCAACCACTAATATACTTTCTGATGCAACAGATTTGCCTTTCTGAACATTTTATATAAATGGAATCATACAATGTATGTATCTGGCTAAGTGGAAGAAGCTAATCACAAAAGAACCAGATATTGTATGATTTTCCAATTTGCCTTCACTTCCCTGTACCCACTCTCTCTGCCCCCGGGATGGTTGCAGGGGGTGGGGGAGGCAGAACTTCCCAAAGGGCAATGGGCCACTAATCACACCACTCGCCACTTTCCCCCAGCTTTTCTCTTGGGCCTGTCACAGGGAAGCCAGTGCTTGCTTACTGAGGTTCTCTTGACCCTTACTCCATCCGCCCTGCGCTGTGCTGTGCCGGATTACCTTCAAAGCCTGGCTTTACAGTATAGCTTCGTCTCCCATGTCACAAAATGGCTCACTATATTGAAATACGGTAATTGTGACAGTGACTTCATGTGACATATCAGTATTTACATTTATCAAATGTTTTTTCTTTTACTTTGCCTACCATCTGGGTCAGGCATTCCACCCACTCAGCTCTCCAAGTACGGAAACCTTGGGCATGTCAACATCAGCATCGTCCAGGAGCCTCTCGCCTTCATCCTGCCCAAGAAAGAGATGGTCTTCTGTCTAGATGAAAGGGAGCCAGTGCCAGAGCTCACGGCTCCAGCTCCAGCTCCAGCTCCAGCTCCAGCTCCAGCTCCAGCACCAGAACCGGAACTCCCAGCCGAGGAGTCAAGCCTCGAGCCCATCACTCCGGCCTTCCCTGAGGAGGGGCAAGAGCAGGTTGAATCAGGGGAGCCACTGCTAGCGGATGTGCCCAGTGAGAGCACTTAACGGGGTTCCCTGCTCCCAGAACCAGACGCAGCACCCAGGGCCTGGAGGCCTATTGCAGCGCCCGGCCGGACAGCCCCAGGGGAGAGGCACGCGCCAGAGAAAATGAAAGGGAGAACCTCTTAGTCACTCCTCTTATACTATAAGAAATGAAATAAAATAATAAAGCTGATTATCGCCACCGAGAAGCGGACAGCATTCTGTGGGCGGGAAGGCGCGCGGAAACTACGATTCCCAGCGTCCCTGGCGGCTGGAGGGCTTGGCTACGGAGGCCGGAGGGGGGAAAGCGTAAGGGCGGGCCGCTCTTCTGGAGCACACCATGGGCCGCCTGGGGGCCGGGCTGCTGCTGGGGTCGCTGCGGGCACGTTGCCTCGCGGGGCCAGCCCTGCCGTGGGGGGAGGAGCTGGCGGTCGGAGCCCGGGCTTGCAGTTCCACGTGCCCCCGGGATGGCCTCGAGGGACCGCCGCGCCGGCGCTCCTACTGGCGCTACCTGCGGCGTCTGGTGCTGGGAGCGCCCAAGCCGCCATACCCGCACGTGTGCCAGGTCGGAGACCCGGCGCTGCGGGCCGTTGCAGCCCCAGTAGAGCCGGCGCAGCTGGCGGGACCCGAGCTGCAGCGGCTGGTGCAGCGGCTGGTGCAGGTGATGCGGCACCGGCACTGCGTGGGCCTGAGCGCGCCGCAGCTCGGGGTGCCACTGCAGGTGCTGGCCCTGGAGTTCCCGGAGGCGCTCTTCCACGCCTGCGCGCCGCGCCTGCGCGAGGCCCGCCAGATGGAGCCCTTCCCCCTGCGCGTGTTCGTGAACCCCAGCCTGCGGGTGCTGGACAGCCGCCTGGTCACTTTCCCCGAGGGCTGCGAGAGCGTCGCCGGCTTCCTGGCCTGCGTGCCCCGCTTCCAGGCCGTGCAGATCTCAGGTGCGGGATGGCAGGGACCCTGGGGCGGCTGGGGAAGCGCTTGTGTCTCTTCTGCCTGTGGAAGCGGCGGCCTCGGATCCCAGTAAAGTTTCTGTAAAACTCCCAAGTGCAGACACGTTGATGGCTGATCAGCGGAACCTTCCGGGGTGAACAAAGGACGGGATCTGGGAATTGACGGGACTCAGGACTAACAGACTGGGGCACAGCCAGCTCAAGTGGAAGAGACGGGGGTGGGAGGTTAAGAGGGGCTTGTTAGGCTGGCCCGGTTCCGCTGTTTCCTCACAGCTGGCCCTCTGCTCTATGCCCTCGCCCACTCTGTCTATCACACACACTTCTGCCCCAAATTAGATCTGTCATGGTGGAGCGGGAGAAATGGGACCTCTTTTGCCCTGCCCAGCCCAGGGTGAAGGTGACACGCCATTCCCGGTCTGTCATACCAGGAATGTGGTTCTTTGCTGGGGTTGTGATGATTGTTCCTCCTGAGCAAGCCACTTGGCCCATGAGGGTCAGAAAGTCAGTGGTCTCCCTGATTTTATATCGCACCAAGCTAGTATACTTTTTGTTAGGAATTGAAAGCGAACAGCAATACTTCAGAAGTGGGAGGAGTGTTCAGGAGAGAAGCACCTTATTAGGAAGATCGTATAGTAAGCCCAGCAACCTAACTGAACTAAGTTGACTACTTGGTAATTGGCAGATTTGGGGCATCTTTTCTAGGCGGATAAGAGGTGCTGAGTTCCCTTCTGATGTTGCCTCTTGTAAACAGGAACATCCAGGGGCCAGGAAAGGTGGTAAGGAGGTTGAGAATGATGCAGTTCAGCATGTGCTCACCCAAACTGTAACTTCCTTTGCAGGGCTGGACCCCCGAGGAGAGCAGGTGGTGTGGCAGGCCAGTGGGTGGGCAGCACGCATCATCCAGCATGAGATGGACCACTTGCAGGGCTGCCTGTTCATTGACAAAATGGATAGCACGACATTTACAAACATCCGCTGGATGGAGGTGAATGACTAAACCTTTCCTGAGGATTCTGAAAACCAGGACACAAACACTTCAGCTTTGAGCCAGGCTTACGTGGCATTGACTTGGCTCCGACAGAAAACAATGGACTTCTGAAGCATGCCGAACGGAGTTGGAGGAAGATGTTAAAAATGATTGCGCCCTAGCTGGTTTGGCTCAATGGATAGAGCATCAGCGTGCGGATTGAAGGGTCCCAGGTTCAATTCCGGCCAAGGGCACATGCCTGGGTTGTGGGCTCGATCCCTAGTAGGGGGCATGCAGGAGGCAGCCGATCAATGATTCTCATCATTTATGTTTCTATCTTTCTCTCCCTCTCCCTTCCTCTCTAAAATCAATAAGATATTTTAAAAAAATGATTGCTCCAGGTTGAGCTATAAAATACTGCCTTTAACTTGAGAAGAAAACTAACTCCCCTAAAAGAATGGACATTTCCTGATAATTTTGTATGGAGGATGAGTGGGGCAATAACCACTCTCAGTAGACATGACTTCGTAAGACCTGTGCCATCTATTCTCAAAGCAAAGATTTGCTAATAAATGTAGTTCCAGAATATCTGAAAGCTGTGTTTAAAATGTAGATTAAGGCTGTGATTGACTTTATTTACCAAATTCTTATTTTACAAGGGATTTGTGTGTCTTACCTCAAGTCCTTTGCCCTGGACACCAGTGTGTTTGTGGAAGTAAACACAGGACAGAATGGCCCCAGTTCATGGAAATGTTTACTGAGAATCCTATATAATAAAACCCTAATATGCAAATCGACCAAACGGCAGAATGACCAGTTGCTATGACACACACTGACCACCAGGGGGCAGATGCTCAATGCAGAAGCTGCCCCCTGGTGGTCAATGCGCTCACATGGAGGAGCACCTGCTCAGCTGGAAGCCATGCTCACAGCTGGCGAGCGCAGCAGCAGCAGCAGTGGCAGGAGCCTTTCCCGTCTCCGCAGCAGCGCTAAGGACCCTTTGGGGGATGTCCCACTGCAAGAGGGCACAGGTTGGGCTGAGGGACCCCACCCCCCCAGTGCAGAATGTCGTGCACCGGGCCTCTAGTATTAGAATAAATGAGTACCCACACACATGAACACATTCAGAGTTTAGGTTCCCACTTTTGCCTTTCACCTTGAACAGACCTGGGGAGGATTTTTCTGCTGGGATTTCTTGGGCAGCTGGTACTTTGTACTTGGCTTGTTCTCTGGGGGAGGCCAATGAGCCTCTTCCCGTCACAATTTGAGTAGAAAGAACTTGCGCTTCCTGGTCACCACACTTATTTTGGAAAAATAAATTAGCATCACGATGACTGACCAGTGTTTAACCTTAAGATGTTGTCAGAGGTGAAGGAATTTGTTTCTTTAGGTTGACTTACCTCATTTTTATGTTGTTTTGCATCGTTAATACTCTTACCAAAGTCCTCAAAGTCCCAGTACCCATGCAGTAAGAAGTCCAGTAAGTTGTTTTAGAGAGAACGAATTTTAAACAGCAGTTAATCAAACGAACCCTCCTTACAGAACTCTCCTCTAAGCTTTTTCTAAACAGGCTGAGTCTGGGGGGGCGGGCCTATGAGGCCACGCAAAAGTGAACTAGCTCTCTGTGCATTAAACTCTGGAAGGAACAGGACTTAGCACTACCCCGAGGTGAAGTCAGGCACTCAGCCATTGGGGAAGTCTGTAGAAAGCTCTCATTAATATTGAAAACATGTGTCCTTAAAAAAACTAGAATTCACTGACCCCTTTTCCCTCAGACAATGTTCAGAGACTCCTGCAGGGTGGCCTCAGAACATTCTGGGCCCTGGCCAGGTAGCTCTATTGGTTAGAGTAACATCCTGATACTTCAAAGTTGCTGGTTCCATCTCTGGTCAGGGCACATACAAGAAGCAACCAATGAATGCATAAATAAGTGGAACAACAATTCAAAGCTTCTCTCTCCCCCTTCCTTTCTCTCAAATTAATTAAAAAAAAACACAACAGTCCAATGCCTCCTGACAGAGCTCTGAGGTTAACAGTCCTTAGTAAGGCCTCTGTAATGTAGATCTGTAGCATCTGACTTCAGCTCCCTGACGTGGAGGCCCAAGAGTAAATGACAGCTCAGAGTGGACCTTGGAGAAACCCTGAGACTATCTCTGTTGCTGACAATATATGAGATTTACTGTTGTGACCAAATCCACAGAGGAGGAAGGATTTGGTCTACTAGTTAAGACACTACAACCCAAGGGCAAATCCTTACATTCCCAATAAAGAAAATTTCTTGCACCTGAAGATGTATTAGCCACAAAAACCACACACACCAATTGGCATCTGGAGCTGAGTTTTAGAAATCAACTTCCACAGTGAAAGCCAATGAAGGCAGAAGGTTTAGAACAGAGTTCCAGGTAGGGAAGACGTGGATTTCAGAGGGAGCATTTAGGGGAGGAAGTTCCTCTGCACACATTCGCCATGATTAACAGAGACCGGGAGGCCACAGCATCAGTCTGAGTTAGTTCAGCCTCAGGGGGTGTCTGAAAGCTGTGACTACAGCTATGAGGATGAACCCTGTGACTTGTCTAGGTGTTCAAGCAGAGGAAATGAGGAAGCAGGTTTAAAAAGGGGGGGAGGGGGGCGCCAAGGACCTTCTGATTCAAGTAAAGATAATGGAGGTAGAGTAATAAAATACGAGTAAACACCAAGTTAAAATAAAACAGTACTGGCAGGGTGCTTATGCTGGCTTCTAGTCCAGCATTTACAAACATAATTGGTGGCTGAGGGCACATAACTAACCAAGAAGTATACATGTGGGAACTCCAGAGCAAGCGACAAAAATTCCAGTCACACACTGCCGAAACCGGTTTGGCTCAGTGGATAGAGCGTCGGCCTGCGGACTGAAGGGTCCCAGGTTCGATTCCGGTCAAGGGCATGTACCTTGGTTGCGGGCACGTCCCCAGTGGGAGGTGTGCAGGGGGCAGCTGATCGATGTTTCTCTATCATCGATGTTTCTAACTCTCCCTCTCTCTTCCTCTCTGTAATAAAATCAATAAAATATATTAAAAAAAATTTAAAAAAAAAAAATTCCAGTCACAGTTGCTGCGTAAGTGTCATCGGAGGTCAGGCCTGCTGGCGCTCCAGGTAACGAGGATAACCCATTAGCAATGGAGGGAGTGCCAAGCCTTCAAGAAACATAAAAATGCGGTAAGAAGGCTCAATTCAGCAGACACTTTAAGAAATTAGCTGGGGGGGGGGGGGGGAGGAGGGGAGAAAAAAGGAAAAAAAGAAATTAGCTGAATTCAGCAGACACTCCTAACCAGACCACAGGACCACCACAGCGCAAGGCTAACACGACCTAAGAGTTGGCCACATACTCAGTCTGGACCATTCGGGTTTGAAGACACCAGTGGGGTGGAGGGGGAACGAAGCAGGAAGGCTGAACCACCCGCGCCAGGCCTTTCCTGCATGTCCATATCTCGTGGCCAACGTGTGACAGCCATCACTGCACCTGCTCCGTGGACAGCAGGCCCAGGGCCGCCCGCTCTGGAGACTTGGGCGTCTGACAGGCAGACGATGCCAATGTGTGAGCAGGCCACCTGGGGATGGTGAACAGCACAGCATGTCACAACTGAATAGGGCTGCCCCTGCTCAGCTGCCGCTGATAGGTGGCCTCCTGGGGACACAGGCCCAGCATCACCTAATCTGAATTTTTGTGTCTACTCTTGAGTTTTTTTTTTAAATATATTTTATTGATTTTCTACAGAGAGGAAGGGAGAGGGATAGAGAGCCAGAAACATCGATGAGAGAGAAACATCGACCAGCTGCCTCCTGCACACCTCCCACTGGGGATGTGCCCGCAACCAAGGCACATGCCCCTGACCGGAATCGAACCCGGGACCCTCCAGTCCGCAGACCGACGCTCCATCCACTGAGCCAAACCGGTCTCGGCTACTCTTGAGTTTTAAATGCTGGCTGCAGAGCAAACCACATCTGGCCCACAGGCCTCCCAGTCTGAGATTCTGATCTGGAGGCTGGACAACAGGAAGAACTGCCCGAGTCCCTCCAACACCCCTGGCCACACTTCTGAGGCCCTGGGGGAAGAAAGGTCTCAGGAACCCGACTGAGTATAGGCCCAGGCACAGTGGCAGTGGCAACATTCCTACTTCCTACTCTGCTGAAGACAAGACAGCGGAGAAAACCAGGTCTTTCTACTGGAAGCAAGCATTGCCTTCCAAGAGCCCAAGAGTCAAAGACGCACTCACTCAGGTGGCTCAAGGGAAAAGGGTTTATTAGCCCACTTCCCGGACAGGGACCCGGCGGTGGCTGCGTTCATGTTCTCACATTCAGAGGGAAGAGGCAGCAGGGAGACCCGCCTGCCCGCCTTCCCTCCTGACGCGCACAGCTTGGTGTTCACAGACCCTCTCCTCCTGCAGGGAGGAACAGGGCTCGGGATGCCGACGTGGGAGGGTGCGAATGGCTTGGCTTTACTCTTGGCCTTTACAGGCAGAGCTTGGGCTGGGGATCCAGGGCATCGGCCATTCAGTTCACAAGGAGTGACACTTGGATCTAAAAGGAACGGGCCACGGGGCTCGCAGGTCTGCTGCACCAGCCCTACTCCTCGGCTGTTCCCGTGATGCTTCAGGTGATTTTAACTTTATTTATAAACAAGACGAAAATCCAAGCAGCATTAATTTAGAGGAACAAAAAGGCTTTAAAAAACAACATGGAGTGGCAGGACAAGGAGTGAGCATCCAGAAGAGGAGGAGGAAGTAGGAAGAGCCAGTATTCCACCCGCTGCGGATGTGCTTCTGCATCTCTGCGGCCGGGAGCCCCTTCCTTCCTGCTCCTTGGCTGGCGGCCACACAGTACAGGGGACATGGAGTGACTTTAGGACGAGCCCTGGAGCCCTGACTGGCCACCGACATGAGGAGTGCAGGAATTTACCGCCATCAACCTCCCTCCTTCACCGTCACCAGAGTGAAAAGCTTTTAACTCTCCTGTCCAAAGTCCTCTGAGAATTTCTTCACTTTCAGGAGGTCATCTGCATTCACGGTGGGCCGGGTGGTGGCCAAAGACCGGAGCATGTCCGACTGCAAAGACAAGAGCGTGTGGCTGAGGCGAGGCCGGGCTTCAGGTCCTCGGCCTCCCAGCGTCACAGACCCACGCAGTCCAGGGTGGAGGTCAGCCCCAGCCCCAAATGCAGACCTCCCTCTGGCAGCCTGGCTTCTGCCTGAAATCCTCCCGAAGAGATACTCTTCCTCCTGGGGCAGTTTCTGTCGTTTCCAGATGGGCCTGCTGCCAGTCCGAGGGAATCTAAGCTCCCGCATCTAACTCAATGAGAAGCTCTAACTGCTCGCCCACACCCGCTGCAAAGGCAGACACCGCCATGCAGAACGGGCAAGACCATGGGCAACACCGGGAAAGGAGGGGTGAGGACCAGCCAGGAGAGGCTGCCTGTGCAGCTGCATCAGGTCACACGGTGCTGACACACGTTTGCTGGTTCCTTCTGGGTGCAGGACAAGCCAAACCCATGGAATGAGGCAGACATATCACCGGGCCTTCGCTATTTTTTTTTTAAATCCTCACCCGAGGATATTTTCCATTGAATTTTAGAGAGAGTGGAAGGGAGGGGGAGAGACACAGACAGAGAAACATCTATGTGAGAAAGACACATCAATTGGTTGCCTCTTGAACCCACCCCAACTGGGGCTGGGGATCGAGCCTGCAACTGAGGTACATGCCCTTGACCGGAATGGAGCCTGTGACCTTTCAGTCCGCAGGCCAATGCTCTGTCCACTGAGCCACACCGGCTGGGGTTGGCTTTTACTATTTTTGCAGAAGAAAATAAAATGCTAATGCTACGGCTTCCATCCTGGGACTGAGTGAGGACTGCGTCTAACAGCAGAAGCCCCAGCTACTCAGAGCCCCAAAGGCCGTTCTCTGTTTAGGAGCCACAACAGCCTAGGACAGAAAAGGGGAGAAGCTTATTTTTATTCCTGGACCCAAGCCCTCAATTTTCTGGGCTGTGCAGTCCTCTCTGCCAGCTGGCCACTTACCATGCAAACCACAGGCTCTAAGAGTTTGTCACTAGGGACATCCATCCAAGTCATCTCCATGGCCCCTGGGTCCCCTGGAGAGCATGGGGTCAGGAGGTCATCGGTCATAATGTTAGGGTTGGTGCGGGAAGGGCCACAGACCTGAAAGCAAACAGGAGTTTGATTGGCTGCTTTTGGAGAAGGGGCAGGACACCTCAGGTTTCTGAGTCCTGAAGAGAAGGTAAGGGCAGGATGTGAACAAATGCCTGGATTTCTAGGTCGTTAGTCTGAGGAGGGAAAGGCTCCTTCAAAACTCTCAGGCTGAGTGGTCCCAGTGGCTGGAAGTCTGACTGAGAGGCTGGTGAATGGCGTGCTACTCCAGCCACTGTCCTCCGGAATCTCACTGTGTGGCCCCAAATGCCTTGGTACCTTCCTCTCCCTCATTCACTCAAATCTCACCACCAACGTAGTGGCTTCAAAAATGTTTTTCCACCTGAAATCTCTCCATTGGCACATTCTCCCAAGTGTCTGAAGGCTCATTCCCTCACCTTCGTCAACTCGAATGTCACCCAGTGTGGCTTATCCTTTAAGAGTGCAACCTGCCCCTCTGCCCCCAAATCTCAGACCTCCCCTCCCTGCTCCAGCTTGCCCCTCGCCGCCCTCTGAGAAATGAGTCTGTTTTGTTGATTCCCTGTCTCGCCCTCTAGGAGAGGCTCCTGGAGGAGGGCCTTTGTCTGCTGTGGTCGGTTACAGTGTCTCCCTAGCTTCTAGAAAGAGCCAGGTGCAGAGCAGGACGCCTGGCAGCCCCTTGACAGAGAGCTTCCGTGTGAACGGGGTTCCTCCTCACGGCGTGGGATTCTGCACCCACTTTTCAAACACCGAGGAGGGCCCGCCACACACAGCACAGTGCTGGCGGCGGGGCCACGGTGCCCTGTCCCCTCGGCTCACACAATCTGAGACGGTCAAGCAGGAAGAACTGCAGGGGAGGGGAGAGCAGGGACAGCCCTGGCCGGGCCCTGCAGCCCAAGGGTTCATTTTGCACTTGCCCTTGGTGCTCCCAGAGACCCAGATGTGTCAGCTGGCAAAGAAAGCTGCTGTCCCCTTTCCCGCGACAATTTCTAAACAAGCCTTGTGGCTCACTCACCTTTTTGAAGTGTGTCGCTGACTGTACTTTCCTAACGGGCTGCATGAGGGAGTCCCGCACAATGATGCTGATGTCTGCACCTGAGTAGCCCTCTGTCTTCCGGGCCAGCTCCTGGATATTGGCGTCCGTGAGGCTGTGTGGAGTGCTACCCAGATGCAACCGGAACATCTGGGAACGGGCAGCCTCCTCCGGCAACGGGATGTAAATCCGCTTTTCAAACCTAGAGAGCCAAGCACACGGCTGGACTTGAGAGCAGATGGAGGAGTCATCTTACTGAGGAGGGACAGCGCCCACAGAGCTGGCTGCTCATCATGCAGACGGAAAAGCCTCCGAGAGACCGGTCAGGCTGCATGCCCGGCTGCCGGCCACGGTCAACGCTGACCATGGCCGGAGAATGACCCTGGCTTCTCCTACTGGGGAAGACTCACCTCCTTCTAATGGCTGAATCCAACACCCATGGGATGTTTGTGGCACCGAGAACCAGAGTCCCATCGTTGTTATTCCCCACTCCTGTGGACAAAGGGAAACAGATGCTGCCTCCGAGCACCGCAGTCAGTCAGACCCTGCGGGGAGGACCTCAGGGGCTTTGTGTCCTGAACTGGAGCCACCCTGTGCCACCTCAGTGGTGGGGCCCCAACTGGCTTAGCGGCAGCGAAGAGCTCGGCTGCCCTGCCTGCCTCGGGAGGGGCGGAGGGGCGGAGAGGGCGGAGGGGCAGAGAGGGCGGAGGGGCAGAGAGGCGGAGGGGCAGAGAGGCGGAGGGGCAGAGAGGGCAGAGGGGCAGAGAGGGCAGAGGGGCAGAGGGCTGAGGGGCAGAGAGGCGGAGGCGGTGGCCGAAGGCCGCAGGGACCTCTCCAAATGAAGGCCTGAGGAGATGGAACTGAGAACTGCTTCTCTGAGCTTCCCTCCACCCCAAGGACAATCAGATCCAGCTGCAGCTGACTCACGAAGCCTGGGCTGGCTTTAGGTGGCCCGAGACCCAGGGCGGAAACCCAGGACCAGCACGCACCCTGCATCTGGACCAAGAACTCTGTTTTGATCCTTCGGGCAGCCTCGCTCTCATTTTCGTTGCGGGAGCCGCAGAGGGAATCCACCTCGTCGATGAAGATGATGGAAGGCTTGTGCTGCCTGGCCAGCTCAAACAGGTTCTTGACCAGCCTGTGGAGGCGAAGAGTGGGGTTGGCACCCGGACACTCACACGCATGCCCAGCCCGGGTCCCGGCCACCACTTCTCCTGCCCTTGCCACGAGGAGGTCAAGACGATAGTCATGCTTGGATTTCAAAAAAAACGGTGGTGACAAATCCTCCGGCAGCACTGCACCCAGAGGAAGGGCAAGCCTGGCGCCCTTCCCCATCCATTAGCTCTGGACTTGTCTTAAGTCACTTCCCTTCCTCTCAGCCGGTGTCATCATCTGCTAAATGGGAGTCAGGGTGGGCAATACGCTAACGACATAAAGTCCCCAACAGAGGATACCCGCCTGATACCCAATTGCCGGAGTGCCTTCTCTTCCCTTCATGAAGACCCATCTCTCCCAAGTGCCCTCCCGATTTCGGTGTCTTGATCAGTGTCCTACCCGATGAGCCAGCAAGATACCCTCTGCTGCCTACTTCTCCCTGACACCCAACAGCAGCTCCTCCGGGAGGCGGCTCCAAGGGCAGGGGAGCTGGACCACCCGCAGAGAATGCCGGGGATGCCGGCAGAGGAGGGCCTGGTGCTGACTTACTTCTCACTCTCCCCCAACCACTTAGACATCAAGTCTGAGGAGGACACAGAGAAGAAGGTGGAGTTGTTGGCCTCTGTTGCCACCGCTTTGGCCAGGTAGGATTTCCCGGTGCCAGGGGGTCCAAAGAGCAGTATCCCTCGCCAAGGGGTACGCTTGCCTGCAAGAAAGAATAAACTGAGTGAGCTTCCCTCTGACTGGGGCAGAGGGGCCTCAGTCACTGTCAATGCAGTCAGAAATGAGTTCTACAGGACAGCTGATTCTAAGAGCCAAGGGGTGAAGGAACGACATTAAGTGCCAGGCTTTGTCTTAGCCCTGGCTCATGACCCCGTGCCCTTCACAGTGACACTGTCTGGCACTGGTTTCTGACCCTGCCCGCCCACTGGGACCGTCAGTCGAAGTTCCAGGTATAAAGGTGTTAACACCAGAGAGAAGCAAGGACTGGATGAATGCAATGGGCAGGCCTCGGCCTTTCCTGAGTGGGAGCCCCCGAAAGGCCAGGCCTCGCCCACTGAGGGCAACGGGAGCCGAGTCACCACCTGCCCCTGGACAGCTTCAGTGCGGGAGCCTCAAGCCTGCTCCCTCAGAAGCCTGATATGTTTACATCCAGGCCTACAGAGGCTCAACTCCTACCTGTGAACAAGTGTGGGAATTTAATTGGCAAAATGACAGCTTCTTTGAGGGCCTCCTTGGCCAACTCCAGCCCGGCCACGTCACTCCACCGAATGTTGGGCTTCTCCATCATGACAGCACCTGCAGAGGGAGGCAGAGCCTTGGATCCAGAGCCCAGACCCACGGGGGCCCTCGCCATGTCCCGCTCCCACAGCATGGGGCCTCCAGCCTCTTACCCATCAGTTGTTCTTGCAATTTCTTTTTCTCTGGATTATCCCCTTCACTGTCACTATCACTGCTGGGAAAGGAGACAGAAGATGACAGGCTGGGGCCGGAGGCTGGGAAGAGGCTCCCAGAGTGAGGCCAGGCTCTGCTGCCAGCAGAGTGGTAAAGGGATGCTCTTCCTGCTCAACGGCGGAGAGACCCACGAACAGGTACCCCGAGCACACTCAGGGACTACAACGGGTCCTCCAGGAAACTCTCATGACCCGTCCTCATTTCTTCATTGAGGGAATAATGGAGACATGCGCTCTTTCTAGAGACTGGTGAGGGACATATGCTTTGGCTGGACTTTAAGAGCAGCCAGGGCCCGGCTCAGTGTTTGAGCATCTACCTATGAACCAGGAGGTCATGGTTCAATTCCCGGTCAGGGCACATGCCCGGATTGTGGGCTCTATCCCCAGTAGGGGGCGTGCAGGAGGCAGCAATCAATGATTCTCTCTTATCATTGATGGTTCTCTCTCTCTCTCTTCCTTCCTCTTTGAAATCAATAAAAATATTATTTTAAAAAGAGGGAAAAACAGAGCAGCCAGGCAAGGCAAGTAATTAAAGCCCTCACTGGCCTCTCATACGGACTCGAAACCAGACAGCAAGTGGCTCTGACCTGGAGAAGAGGTCAGTCTTTTTTTTTCTTTTTTAAAAATTTTTTTTTTTTGTTGATTTCAGAGAGGAAGGGAGAGGGAGAGAGAGAGAAACATCAATGATGAGAAAGAATCATTGATCGGCTGCCTCCTGCACACCCCCTGATGGGGATCGAGCCTGCAACCCTGGCATGTGCCCTTGACTGGAATCGAACCCAGGACTCTTCAGTCCGAAGGCCGACACTCTATCCACTGAGCCAAACCAGCTAAGTCAAGGTCAGTCTTCTTGAGTCTACAGAGGAGCACCTGGAAAAGGAACAGTCCCTGCCCCCCACCCCCTGGCAGATCCCTGTCCGGATAGGAGGGATTGCCATCCTCACACCTCTGCAGCTCCCTTGGAGATGTCTGGCCTTCTGCCCCTTCCTTGGTGTGTCTCTCACTCAGGCAACCTTCTCCACCCGGAAGCAGAGCCTCCCACCTCTGGGGATACAGCTAACACAGCACCCACCACTCTCCTACTCAGGACTTCCTGCCCAGGATCCTCCCTCACCTCCAGGACCCCAGTGGCCTTTGTGCTCAGATAACCGGAATCTCCATGGTGGACAAACCACAGACGTGAGGAGAGAAACTGCAGAGGGAACCCTGTCTTTGGAATCAGGGTGTGGGTCCAGACTCCATCAAGTTCCAGCTCTGTGACCTTGGCAATCTCTGAATCTCTGAGTCTGTAGCTTCATAAGTCAGATAAAGATGTTAACTCTAATGACAACAGCAGCTGACATTTATTTAACCTTTACTGGGCACCAACATCTATCCTCAGGGCTTCACCCCATCACCTCATTTGCTCATCATCTTCCTCCTCCTACAGACGAGGAACTTGAGGGCACAGGGGGCCGTGGCACTTGCCCAAGGTCACAAGACTAGGAAGTGGCAGAGCCAGGTTATACCCCAAGAGTCTGGCTGCAGAATCCAAGGCTAGTAACCTCCACGCTGGCTCCCCACCCGGACCCAGCGACGCAGTGCACACAGCAGTATTCTGTCAAGTGCTTGACGAAAGCCGCTGTGGGCTGCGGTGGAAGTCCAAGGCTGCATTAGCACCCAAAGCGACAGCAACACAGGGCCAGGCACATGCTCGTGGGCCCGGCCGGGTCCTCCCCTCCTCCGCACTCACCCCTTGCTCTCACTCTGATTCTCTTTGACTGGCTTCTTGCCGTGCTTCTCCTTGTTCCGTAGATAATCCTTCAGCTTCTCTGCCCGGTCTAGGTACTGCATGCACTTGGCTCGAATGCTCTCCTTGGCCTTGTCGCTGTGTGCCTCATCTGCAAAGGGGACGGGAGGGGCCCTGTGAGCCCCCACACTCCTCTCGCAGGGGCCTGGCGCCTGGGAGGGCCCGGGCGGGACTCACATTTGATCGCGTGTAGGAAATACTCCACCGCATGCTGGTAGAGCCGGAGTGCCTCCTCGTAATTCTTGGCTTTGTCCTCTTCTGTGGCTTTTGTCACCAGATCAATGGCTTTCTGGAAAGGCAAAGCAGAGAGCTCAGTGCTTCCCAAGGGATCCAGAAAGCCCTCGGGCCCCAGGCAGAAGGAATGCGCTGATGAGAATTAGTCAGGCACAGACCATTATGCCGCTCTCCTTCTCCAACAACTAGAAAGGCCGTAAGAGGATGTTGACAAGATCGCCATCCCTCTTCCCAGTGCACTCAGCACCCCGGGAGCAACCTCCGCAGTCTTTGCTCTGAGCAAGTGGAAGCTGGTGAACAGTCCGGTCATTCCGCGCCTCGGGGGAAAGACATGGACCCCGACTCAGAGCCTGGAACAGGGGAACCCGGAACCGATGGGTTCCTGTGCTGTGCGGCAGGGAGGCCAGAAACCTGAGGGCCAGAGAGGAGCCAGCCAGCGCGGAAAGCCCTTCATCGACCGGAGTTTTACGAGATGAAGTTAAAAGGATCTACTGGCCCAACCTGCTTCTGGAGACTGGAAAGAGAAGACGTTTCGTCAAGCTGACACTTAGGGAAAAGCTACGGGTACACATGGGTCAATCCACCAGCATCTCCATTACGGAAAGTGCTTGCTTACCCCATAAGCACGTAGGTGCTGCCAACAGAAGGGCCCCGCCCTGGGGAACCCTCTGAGAACTCTGCGGGAGTCTGTGTGCATCTCACACACCCTGCAGGCCTGTGCTCTCCACGGAACCCGGAGCACGATGGGTCTCTCAGACCGCTGCCCCACCCCCACAAATCCAGTTTTGGAAACCACGGCTTCACCCGGGGAGCGTTACCAGAATCCTCCTCCGCCAGAAGATACAGCACTAGACCCCAGGCGGGCGGGTCCCGCTGTTACACACAGTTCCGTCCATACAAACGATAACCCTCCTGGCCAGCCGGGGCAGGGCCCAGGCATTTGTGCAGCCCTTCCCATCGGAAGGCAGGAAGCCTCAGAAAGAAAGACACAGACAGCCCTACCAAACTAACGGACGGGCAGCGCAGCCAGGCTGATGTGAACTCGCCGGGGTGAAGAGACGAGGGAAGGTGAGAGTGTAGCTACCATTCTCAAGCTTCGGCTCCATCCGCTCCCTAAACAGAGAGAATGGCCAGGAGCCCCGAACCTTCTGACTGGATGAGTAGCTTACACACAAGCTTCACTCGTCTCCTCTCTCCCATCACAGCCCTTCAGAAACGACATGAACGGGTAGTCCTGTGCCTGGTGACTCCTCTTCTCCATAACAAACACCCCCAGTTCCTTGGACTTTCCCCCTCTATACCAATGATTTTCAATAGGTGTGCTGCAAAGAATCTTAAAACATGCAATACCTGGCTATTCAGTCAGGAGCACTGACCTCTTCTCTTAGTTTGTAGTTGGTCAAATACAAAAATGACAACAGCGCTCTCCCTCCAGGGAGCATGCCCAGGCCATTCCCTCTCCCCACCCCTGACCTCTATGGGACCCGGGAGACCTGCACCCAGAGGAACAATGGGCAGTGGCAGCGCGTCCAGGGTTAACCCCTGAATCTGTCTCCGAGGCTCCCTTTCCCCCTTTCTCTGACTCCCCAGTGAGCTAAGGCACCCAGCCCAGGCTCTCCTGCTTCTTCCATGCCCTTCTTTGTGTCACTGTCCTAGGTATATTTTTGCTGCGGCTAATAAATTGCTTGCTTTTCCACACACACACACACACATGACAACAGCCAACACAACAATAGCCGTCTGGTGTAAATGAATCAAAATGATATCAAATTTTTTTTGGCATATCAGCAAAAAATATGCTATATTTTTTGGTGTGCTGCAGAATTTTAGAAATTAGTTCACATGTGCCATGAGATGAAAATCACTGCTCCATACGCCTTCTTGCTTAGGTTTGTCCTTTTGGAAGGTGGGGTTCAGAACAACACTCCAGGTCCGCTCTGTCCCCCATGTGACAGGCCACGTGGCAGAGCAGGCCCATCCCTTACCTCCCCTCTTTTTTTTTTTTTTTTTTTAAATATATTTTATTGATTTTTTACAGAGAGGAAGGGAGAAGGATAAAGAATCAGAAACATCGATGAGAGAGAAACATCAGTCAGCTGCCTCCTGCACAACCCCCACTGGGGATGTGCCCGCAACCAAGGTACATGCCCTTGACCAGAATGGAACCTGGGACCCTCCAGTCCGCAGGCCGACGCTCCATCCACTGAGCCTAACTGCCCAGGGCTCCCCTCTTTTTAAAAAAATATATTTTTATTGACTTCAGAGAGGAAGGGAGAGGGAAAGAGAGAGAGAGAAACATCAATGATGAGAGAGAATCACTGATCGGCTGCCTCCTGCACACCCCCTTCTGGGGATGGAGCCCACAACCTGGGCATGTGCCCTTGACCGGAACTGAATCCCAGACCCCTCAGTCCGCAGGCCGACGCTCTATCCACTGAGCCAAGCCAGTTAGGGCCCTTGCTTCCTTCTTAATACTCAATTACGGCACCTGAGATTCTCCTGGCACCCGCATCCAGTTTTTTGCATGCAGGAGGCCTCAGCTGCAGTTTGGAGAGGAACAGTTTTGCATAACAGGAGGGTAAGGAGACCAAAGTGCCAACCCTGCCTCAGCTCGAGTGACACGTGTTGCAAAGGACGAGGATGAAAGAAAAGGGCTGCAGAATCTCTGTGGCAACGATTCACGCCTGCCTGGGAGCCCCAAGGCGGCCACTGACAATACAGACACCAATGAGCAGGCATGTGTGCCCACAAAACGTCACCTGTAGACACTGAAATTTGAATTGCATGATTTTCACGTGTCACGAAATACCCTTTCAGCCTTGTGAAAATGCGAAAACCTACATTATGCCGCACTGGAAGAAGCCGCTCGCAAAGGACTTCATTACTGTATAATTTCCATTTGTATAAAATGCCCAGAATAGGCAAATCTATAGGGGCAGGAAGTAGATTAGTGGTTACCAGGGGCTGAGGGGAGAGAGAGAGAGGGGGAGTGACAGCCACAGGGTGAAGGTTTGGCTTCAGGGTGATGTAGATGCTCTAAAAGTGATTGGGGTGATGGTTGCACAATACAGTGAATATACGGAAAACACTTTAAACAGGTGAATTGTGCGGTGTGGGTTGTATTGTAGTAAAGCTGTTTTTAAAAAATGTTGTTTTTTTTTAAATAAAAAACATTCTTAGCTTGCAGGCCCTACAAACACTGGGCAGATGGGACCTGCAGGTGGAAGTTTACCCACTGTCCCCACTGCCCCTCCACCTGAAGCAGCCCTCCCTCCTCCACCCCCAGGAATCTGCATGCTACCTTTGTGATCCTGCCAAGTGCCACTTCTTCCATGAAATCTTGACTAACTCCCCGCAAGCACTGTGTCCATCCTCTCTGACTGAGCACTCACTGTGCAGCTGACACCCTGTCAGGAATGCTTTCCCAGAATTAACCACAGCAACCCTCCTCAGACCCCAGGATCACGGAACCGGCCCAAGGTCACACGCGAGGGGTGGCAGGGTGGACCTTCAAGCCCAGCCTGAGGCCTGAGCATGTTTACGCTTTCCGGCCCAGCAGGACCGGCGGCGGCACCTGGAAGGTGGGTCAGTCCTGCATCCAGGTGGCGCCACCCAGCACCGCCCTGCACAATCCAGGGAATGAATGAAGGGTCCTTGGCCGAGAAGAGGAAACCGGAGGAGACAGGGAAGAAGCAGGGGCTGGTAGGAAGGCAGGAGGAGGAGGAGGCGGAGGGAGAGCCAGCAGCCGACCGCGGCCCGAGCTGCCCGGGCGGCGCCAGGAGGCCCCGCCGGGTGAGGCTGAGCCCACGGCGGGACGGCGGCGCCAGCTGCACGGCGCGGCCTCGGGCTCGGCCAGGCCAGGGGGCCGGGCGTTCCGAACGGGAGGTGGCCCCTGGCTCCGAGTCCGTAAACACAGAAACCGGCGGGGGCGGCGACGGGCCGGCGGGGCTCAGAGGAGGCCCCCGCCCGCCCGGCTGCCGGTCCGCAGGCCCCGCCGCGCCTCCTTCGGCCTCCGCACGCCGGCCGGGCCGCGCCGAGTACCTGGAGGGTTGACGTTGTCATTTCATCTCCTGGGTCCGCCTCACACCCCGCGGCGCTGCTTGCGGCCTCGGTCCGGCCTCGGAGAGCCGAGGTGCTGGGTGCGGCGCGGGGAGCCCGATGGGTCCGCGCTGGGCGCGGGGAAGGGTGGCCGCTGGCAGCGGGAGAAGAGTCCGGGAACGAGCGATGAGTGCGGCCCAGAGCGGTCGGGCCCGAGCGGCGCGGCTGCCCCCTGGCGGCTACGGCCCGCACTGCAGGCACCGCTCTCCGCGGCCACCGGCCGCCCCGGCGAGAGCCCGGCCAGGGAGTGCGCGGTGGGCGGGGGCGAGGCCGGGAGCCCCGCAGGGCTGCGGTGGGCCCGGGAGTGGGGCGGGGCGAGGGGGCGGGGCCGTACGCAGGGCGGGGCAGAATCCTCAAGCCCTAGACCCCACTTCCCCTAAAGCAGCGCCCGTGGGGCAGTTTTCAGCTCCCAGAGCTTTGTGTTCCGCGTGCAGGGTTTGCTAACAGTCAGGATCCACCTTTTCTGGCTTTTGAGGGTAATGAATGAGCTAGCTAATGTAAACATAGTGTCCCCTACAGTGTTATCAGTTCCTGGTAACTTACCATGTCTGTGGCTCTGTCTAAAAGTAGTTTTGTTTTTAATCCTCACCGAGGATATGTTCTTATTTGTTTTTAAATAGAGTGAGAAAGGGGGCGAGAGAGAGAGAAACATGGAACTGGGTGGCTCCTGCTCGCGCCCCCACTGGGGATCGAACCCACAGCCTTGGTATGTGTTCTGACTAGGTATCGAACCCGCAACCCTTTGGTGTACAGGATGATGTTCCAACCAACTGAGCCACGTTCACTCCATTTAACAATATTTCATCAATATAGGCTATTTTGGAGCTCTGTGTCGTTTCTGGGGGTACAGCAATGATTGACAGCTCTAGGGGAGCCTGCAGTCTGAGGAGAAAGATGATGTGCATCAGGAAAAGTTATGTAATAAGCATGTTGAGGCCTGTGTGCGAAGGCCCATGGCTCTGTGGGCTTCTAGCAGGCAAACCTGCCCAAGATAGGGGTTCAGGAAAGCCTCCCATTCTTCGAGCGATGAAGGGGGTTAGAAGAGCATTCCTGGCTGATGGAACAGCCTGTACAAAGGCCCCGAGGCCCTGAGGAGGCCACTGGTGGAATTTAAGAAACTGGAAGAAGGCTCAGGCAGCCAGAGAGCAGAAAGTGTAAGTCAAAGCCTGAGGTGAACTGTGTTCAGGGGGAGGGCAGGGGCCAGAACATTTGGCCATGGTCAAGATTTTGGGTTTTATCCTGAGAACAATGGGAAACTGTTCATTTGTTTTTGTATGGATGACTCTAGCCCTACTATGCAGAACTGATTGCAGGGGTGGGATGGCTCTGTGAAGCTACTGCCTTAGTCCAGAAGAGTGAGGAGTGAGGGAAGCCTGGACTGGGGGGAGAGGGGCATGGAGAGATACGCACAGAATGGGGTTGGTTTTGGAAGACAAATTTTAAGCGCTTGGAAGTGGATTAGATAAGGGGTATGGTGAGGGCTGGAGGGACAGAGATAACTCCTGGGTTGCTGGCTTCGGCACCTGGACCAATAGTGATGCTACTGAGATGGGGACACTGGACAAAGACTAGATCTGGGGGCTTGTGGAGGAGGGATGAGGAGTTTGAGGTGCCCTTGAAGTATCAACAGTCAGATATATGCATCTGGAAGTCAGAAGAAAGATGAGGGCTGGAGATGCACATCTGTGAGACATCTGGGTGTCAGTGGGAATGGAAGCTGCGAGTAAGAAAGAGCAGAGTGTAGGGGGAGCCTAGGGCAGAGCTTGGAGGTTTGTTGGCCAACCAGAGGATGAGCCTGCAAAGGCAGCTCAGAAAGACAGCTGGAGACAAGGATAGACAGAAGAGTGTCTTGGAAGTCAGGGGAGGGGTGGGAGGACTGTGGGGAAGGAGAGAGGAGCACAGTACCTATGCAGTTGAGAAAGCAGACAGTGATATATGTAAGATACTGACGACCTCAGCCAGAGATGAGTAAGTGAGGAGGCAGAGCCATGCTGCAGAGGGCCACGAGTGAGTGGGTCATGAGGAAGTGTAGTCCATGAGTTCAAGGAGTTTGGGGAAAAGAAAGGGAGGCCTAGAACAATAGCTGCAGGAACTGTGGGTCCGGAAGGAGTTTTTGATGGTTGTTAATGTGAGAAGAGTTGAGCGTGTTTGAAAAACCAATAGGGCCCAGCCGGCGTGGCTCACTGGTTGAGTGTCGACCTGTGAACCAGGAGGTCACGGTTTGATTCCAAGTCAGGGCACATGGCCGGGTTGTGGGTTTGGTCCCCACTGGGTGGCATGCAGGAAGCAGCCGATCAGTTATTCTCTCTCAACATTGATGTTTCTATCTTTCTCTCCCTCTCCCTTCCTCTCTGAAATCAATACACACACACACACACACACACACACACCAAACAAACCAATAGAAAGGATCTAGTAAAGATCAATGGGAATGGGATCAACGTATAGGTAGGAGAATTGGCTTTAGCCATTACAATAGGTGGGAAAAGATAGACGCCTGCCTATGTTGGCTGGAAGGTAACAAGAAGTTGGGAGAGTACCTTTGGATGGTTTCTACTTTCTCCATGAATTAGAAGGAAAGAGAATCTACTGAGAGAGAGAGAAGGTGGGAGGCCTGGGGCTTGAGGAGAGTAAAGATGGTTTGCAATGTAAAGTAATCCGAAAGTGAGCAGTGTTAAGGGCAAACCTGGTGAAGGTTGGAAACCTCTACAAATGTATAAGGTACTAATTTGCCTTGGATTTTTCTCCCCAATACTCAGCTGCTCAGGTGCAGGGAGATGGCAGGATTCATCCAGGAGGCCGCTATGAAGACAGAGCAGCAAGGAAACTCACAGGCTCAGCCAGTGTGGAATCAGAGCCAGGTACGGGGCGAAGTGCGTAGGGAGACGGGAAGAGTCAGTGGGACTGATGGAGGACCCAGGAGGTTGAAGGACAGGCACAATGAGAACACGCTGAGAGGGGTGCTTCGGTTACTGATTTCGGAAGTGGCTGTTTCAGCAATAATCAATAATGCAGTCCAGCCCTGGCCGGTGTGGCTCAGTGGATAGAGCGTCGGCCTGCGGACTGAAGGGTCCCGGGTTCGATTCCGGTCAAGGGCATGTACCTTGGTTGCGGGCACATCCCCAGTAGGGTGTGTGCAGGAGGCAGCTGGTCGATGTTTCTCTCTCATCGATGTTTCTAACTCTCTCTCTCTCTCCCTTCCTCTCTGTAAAAATCAATAAAATGTATATAAAAAAAAAAAAAGAGATAAATCAAAGGACTTGTATGCATGCATATAAGCATAACCAACGGATGCAAAACTCTGGGGGGTGAGGGCATATAGGGGAGTGGGGTGGGGGGTGGCAATGGTAAGATATGTACACATATAATACCTTAATAAAAAAAATAGAAAAAAAAATAATGCAGTCCAGGGGTGGCCCTGGGAGCAGGAAGATGGGGAGATGAAGTGATGGGGCCATCACCACACACGGGAGGTCAGGAACCAAAAGGCCAAAGTGCTGCGCGTCCCTGTGGACAGGAGTCAGGACAATGACCGGAGTGGCAGGACGAGGCCTCTGACGGGCTTGGGTGAGGTAGGGCGGCACACACCCTGTCAGCCACGGCTTCTTAGCTTCTGCCCTGAATATGCCACGCTTAGATACCGACAGAGCTGAGCAGGGAAGCTTTCGTTTGCTGTGAGGGCACCTGGCATAGTCACTGTCCTTTTGCATCACTGAGGGTAGGGCTGGGCCTTTTCTAGGGGCCCAGCAATATCTGCTGGGAGAATTAATAAGTAAGTTATTCAGAATGAATAAGTGAGCAAACGAAAGAGCAGCTCTCACTGGTGGGTGAGCGTGAAGCAGAGAGCTTGAGAACATATGAACCCCACATATGAGATGGGCTGTGTGAGTTGAAAGACGGAATTAAAATTAAAAAAGTCCCTACAAGTAAAAGCGGGCTCTATTAGTTTGCTAGGGCTGCCATAACAAAATGCCACAGACAGGGTTGTTTTAAACAACAGGAATGTATTTTCTCACAGTTCTGGGGGCTGGAAGTCCAAGGTCAAGGAGTCCGTGTTGGTTTCTTGAGGCCTCTTTCCTTGGCTTGCGAATGGCCACACTGGGCTCTGTCCTCACAGGGTCCCTGCTCTGTGTGCACACGCCCCCGTATCTGTGTCCCGTTTCCTCTTCTCATAAGGACACCGGTCAGATTAGATTAGGGCCCAACCTAATGGCCTCATTTCAGCTGAATCGCCTCTTTAAAGGCTCTATCTCCAAATACAGTCACATTCTGAGGTGCTGGCGGTAGGGCTCGGCATATGAATTTTGGCAGCACACAGTTCAGCCCGAAACAAGGGCTGGGTCTGCGATCCACGAGCTGTGTGCATCTTCTTTGTTCTGCCCACTCCACTTTCTTGGACCTCTTGCTCAGCTTCTGTCTTTCACAAGCCTGCCACCCACACTGCCCCTGATCCCAAGGTAGAGCTTCCCAGAGGAGGCTCCCCCTTCTAGAGGAAGCTCTGTCTGGAGCTGCTGCCTCCGATGGCAGGAAATGGATCTTCTCCCCTCTCACTTGGTCATCCATTGTTGACTTTTTTCCTGGGAAGAGCTGGAAAACAGACTCTGAAACAACCCCCTTCCCCCCTCAGTTCTACAGTGGTGTTTGCCATTGCTGGGGATGGGGGAGTAAGTTGAGGAAGGGGAATAAAGGGACCAAATTTAAGTTTTATTTGTGGGCTGGCATATGGGATCTATTTAGGCTTGATGATTTTGATGATCAGATCAGTACCTTTCTGTTCTAACTCTCTCACTAGAGCAGAAATCAGATTCTCAGCTCCCACCTTTAGGTGGAAAGTCGTTGACTTGCGAAGGCACAATTCCATCTGCTCTCTCTTGCACAGCACTTTTCTAATTGGGATCATGATGCTGAGAATGTGGCACTTGTAAACCCAAGCTTGGACCAGTGCATCCACTCTGCTTAGCCAGTACAACCTGTAAAGTCAGACTAAACAAACCCCCGTGTTCTAGGGCTTGTACCAAGGAATGGGTTCCTAACCATTTGTTAATGAACTCCCTGATGGGGGCCAAGAGCAGTGTGCAGAACAAAAACCAGTTTTAGGTGAGGAACATTTTGGAGAGGTAGGGCTAGGGGAAAATTTTGCTAAGATATCATGCAAGGTGAGTGACACCCAGATCAATGGAGCACTGATGGTTCCTAATACAGTTCCCAAGAAACCATCTCCCCTCTCACTCCTCAGTGTGACTCAAAGTCTGATAAAGCTCAGATGATCCAGTGATTAAGCTTCTATCACACAGAAAGTCACTGGCGGAACGAGAACCAAAACTAGTTTGGATTTGCCCTAAATCTGCTTAAAAATAGTACCAAAGGAACTGATGAGACACGAAAACCAAACAACGTGGAACTGGATAGGGTCCTGTGCCAGAAAGGCAAGGAAACGTCGTCGGGATGATCGGTGGCATCTGAATGGGGTCTCTGGACGGGGCGGTAGTGTTGCACCAATGCTGGTTTCCTATTGGAGGTCTGTGTGGTGCCGATGCAGGGAAGTGTCCTTGTGTTTGGGAGGTACGCAGAAGAGAGCATCATGTCAGAAAAAGAAGATGGAACAAATGTGCTAAAATGTTAACTGGGAAATTTGGAAAAAGGGGAGGTAGGAGTTCTTTGTACTGTTCTTAAAACTTTCCTGTAGGTTTGAAACTATTTTAATATTAAAAAAAAAAGAAAAAAATACAAGTCTAAAAGCAATTTTTTATTTACAGTATAAAGGTTACAAAGGTATTTATGTATTTATATATATAATACCCTTAAGTTACAAACTTTCATTGTAATATACAATGCTAAATGTCGATGTGCAACTCAAGGGAAAGTGTTGTCTATGCATTTGTATTTATAGAGTACACATACATAAAGCTTTTTTCTTTTTTTAATTAAGAACACAAATACTGCCCTGTTTTACGCCACGGATTTCAACTTGGTAGTCTGGTGATGCCAGAAGATTTGAAACTTAAATTTTAAACACTTACAAAGAAGTCTTGTTTAAATACAGGGTTCTAAAAAGAAGAAGAAAACCCCAGAATATCACATACTTTTAATACTTTGTAGAAGTATTATCCTAGCTGTCTAAGTCTTAATACTTAATAGAAATGCTAGTTGTGTGGGACAGAATACAAACGAGTGGGACAAACCAGAGTTTGCAGAGATTAGCCCAAACAAAAGGCTTCCTAGGTAGTGGCCTGCCACATTATCTGCTAAAAGACCTTGGGTCTGATACCCAAAGGGGAACCATTCTCTGGGAACCAAGGTCTTAACGTGCTGCACCCACCTGGTAGGTTTAAAGGTAACACGCAGCCCCCGATACTGGAGGAAAACAAAACTGGATCTCATGATAAGGGCAGATTTGCTGTAAGTTGTGAAGAGCATCATCAAGATTGATTGTGCCAAACGAAGAACTTCGATTTAATAATTTCCTCTCCCCCAGATTCTATTTATTTAGAAAACAGAGGTGAAAAAATATAGCTGACCCCCACCTGAGCAGGACTGAGAGAGAAGGGACGCACTTCTTCCAACCGAGGAAGAACAGACACGCGACAAAACTTATGTGCTGGTTCCAATAATACATAATCATTAGCACCTGATTGTCAAAGGGCAGGTTTAAAGGAAAGACCATGACCTAATATGTGTGCACAACCCCAGGACACTTGGACACAAAGGGGAACGAGCCCATGAGTGTTCCCTATGACAGTGGTCGGCAAACTCATTAGTCAGCAGAGCCAGATATCGACAGCACAACGATGGAAATTTCTTCTGAGAGCCAAATTTTTTAAACTTAAACTTCTTCTAATGCCACTTCTTCAAAATAGACTCGCCCAGGCCGTGGTATTTTGTGGAAGAGCCACACTCAAGGGGCCAAAGAGCCGCATGTGGCTTGCGAGCCGCAGTTTGCCGACCACGGCTCTATGCCATTCCAATCACATCACTCAGGTACTTTCTGAGCGTGATGAAGGATGCTACCTGAGAGGCTGATCCTGGTGATAAATGGAAGGCAAGCTGGATAGAAAAGGATGTTACTATATACAAAAATATGCAAACATTCAAACCATCTTTCATTTTCTTTAGGTGCTCTTTTCACTGAGTTTCCAGAGTGTCTGGAACAAGTGGAATTTTACTAAGTTTTAAATATCTTCATTTTGAGCTCTCACTATGAAGAAATACTCCATCTACCACGTATAAGGACTTTCAGCAAATGAGATGTTTAAATGGTGTGAGTGTGGAAATGAATAGGCCAGCACAATTTTGAAATGGGGGGTAGATGAAAATTCACTGTTAGCTTTGCTGTTTATAGTTAAAAGAAGCATTTCTTTAAAAAGACTTTCCCATTGATCCACTTTGAGCAACATAACTTAATTGTTGTTGTGACTTATCTCCCTAAAGATATTCTACAGTGTTCTCCTTCCCAAACTAAAATAATAATTTTGCATTTAAAAATTTATGCATGATGAAAAGACCAGCCTACTTAAATGTGCTTGGAATTCTTTCATCCTAGCATGGGCCAAAGACTGAGCCTCCTTTTAAACATTTTCCAGTTTGCCAAATGAGCAGAACTCCAGATGTACTTTGATAAAAATATGAAGTGGTTAATTATTTAACCTCTGACTGACAGATGGCATGGTGTGATTGAGAATGGATTATGTGCTATGGATCCTTCAGAGTGCCTGTGAAGAACTATACACTAATAAGTGCTTATTAGAGGAAAGAATGCAAGGATTACTAGATCATTAATTAGTCCCCCAATTTCTAAAAATGCTCCAAGCCTCCCACGTACCTTTCATCTCCTCATAAGAGGCTTCTACCACTTTGGAAGAGTTCAGGGTGTGTATGTAACTGGGACAAAGAGGGACTCAAAAACGAAAAGATCACTGGTGTCAACAGTTTAGAGCTTAAGATTAAGAAAAACTGAGTAAGTAAGCTACTCAGAGGACGCAGAAGTTAGAAATCTATTAGGATACCTTATCTCACAATACAGGGGCAAAAGTAGGTTTACAGTTTGTGAGTACAATGAGACAGTTTCTTCTTCTTCTTTTTTTTAATCCTCACCCAAGAATATTTTTTTGTGAGTGTGTGGCTTTTTTTTTTTTTTTTTTGAGAGAGGAAGGGGGAGAGAAAGAGAAAGAGAGAGAAACATCGATCCGTTGGTTGCCTCCCATACACGCCCTGACCGGGAATCAAACCTGCAACCTTTTGGTGTATGGGACGACACTCCAACCAACTGAGCCACCTGGCCAGGGCTATTCTTATATTATTATTTATTAATTATTGTATTACTTCAATGAACAACTGTAAATCTACTTCTGTCCAACCCCTGAATAAAAGAGTATTGATAATTTCTCTATTATAGGTTTTTAGTTTCAATCAATCTATTTTGGGCAATTCAAAGATTACAGTTCATATGGTAGATTTTTGTTGAATATAACCAAATGCTCATTGGAGAACAAGCAGTTATTTGCAAATGGCATATTTATGCATTATATCAAATGCAGAGTTGCTTTAAAAACCCAGAAAATGCTTTGGTTCAGAACCTGAAGTGGAAAGGAAGAATAAATGGCAAGAGATTAAGTTCAAGTTTATCAGTTTTGAAACAATAGAAGAAATCTTGTTAAAATACATTTTCTAGTTAATATATAACAATCATTCTTCCAGTTGGCAGTTTAGCTCGTGTCAAAAGGACAAGGAAACAGATACGCTCTATGCGCCTATTGATTGTACTTTACGTTAACTTGAAATGTGATCCTTTCAAGGATGAACTTATATCACTTATCTGCCAGATGATTTTGTTTTTTTAGAGAAAGGGTTTCAAATCAGCCGCTTAAGCAGTCTATTACTAGTGTAAAATAAATTTCACCATGAGAATAGCTATATTGATCAAGAAAACATAAACCTGATATAAAGCATAATTATTTTAGAACTAACATGACACATTTATCAATTGTCTATATACTCAGCACAAAGATGTAGCTTAAAAAAGGGAAAGGGAGGGGAAAGTCTGCTGTGTCGGTTTTTAAAGACAGGATATAGAAAGTCAAAATAGGACTCCAACCACCTATTATGGCAGACTCAAGAAGGCGCAAAACCTCAGGCTCCAAGGATGCGGGACCATCAAAGGGGAAGAGGAAGGAAAAACCAATCATCGAGCTTATGGAGCATGAAGAGGAGACTGAATCCAGAGCGACAAGTCCAACCTCTTCTATAGGCTCGACTCTTGACACTGCTGATGCCAGCCAGGTTGAAGCAATAGTGAGTGTGAGACCTCCTCAATCTCTAATGGATTGTGCTCCTGAAGAAGGCTTCGCTGCTTCAGACAGACAACTGCTTAAGAGGCTAGAAGTTGGAATCAACACACTTATCAGTGAGATGGGTGCAGTTCGAGAGGAGTTACGAGAAGCTTGAATGGACAGAAAGAATTCATCGATCAGTTTCAGGAGCTCTGCGCAAGAGTTACACAAATGAGCTTTGCCAAATTTGTGGGAACAAAGGTTAGTGAAGAGAAGATCCATGTGCGCGATGCTCTTGAGCCACAGAAGAAAGACATTCCCACTCCACCAACCGAGCAACCAAAAACTGGAAGCAAACACGGCATGAACCCGAGAAATGCAGCTATCTTTGATGAGCTATCAAAAACTTCCCTTAAAGATGGAATGTATGCAAACCGAATTCTAAAGGACAAGAGTCTACAATTAAAGAAAAAAGAAAAAAAAAAGAAAGTCAAAATAATTCTAGATTTCCAAGCAATTAAAATCGAGACAGAGAGAGAATGGCAGCAGATGGCAGATTCCTTTGTCTTCATCTTCAGCAGCCATTGTAACAATTCAAATTTAACTGAAAGAAATTTCCAAACTCAAGGTAGAATATAGTATCACTTGCCACATAATATACTTGAAAAAAATATATAAGTAGAGTATGACTATAGTCAAATTCAACTTAAAAGTTTAAGCATCCCAATTTAAAGAAGTCTCTCTTCTTACACAGATAGTCAGATCAGACCAGAACAATGTTTTGAGACCGAAGAGATCTGGCATTTTACTTCTTCATTAAGGATTGTAAAAGCATGAACTTTGGGTTTCCAAACAGCCATTTCACTCATGGTGTCGATAGTGGATGGCAGCAACATGGAAATGTATGCTGGATATTTGGTTTAAATATTATGTACAATCAATAGCTTATAACCAGTGAAAACAATAACATAATTCAGCGTTAAGTATCCAAGATAAGACACAAAAAAGCAGAGAAAGTGCTTAAGTCTATAAGGTCTTCCCTGAAGCTTCAAAAATGTTTAACTCTTTTAGTAGGTAGGCCTTTTAATACAATTTGCATAGCAGCTTACAAGATAATTTGCATTAAAAATATGGAGATTCTTCCATGTTTTTGAAAAACACACACAAATTATCCACATGCATATAAATTAAACAAGAAGACCTGGAGGTTCTCAGAAAATTAACAAAAAAATCTATCATAACCTTTTCTCAAAAGTGGTCACACTTGTCCATCAAAAGCATTTGCACTAATTGTTTTTCTGGAAGAAACATAATCTTATCCAGATTCCACACAGCTTTTTTTTTAAAGAATAAATTTTGGTTTATTAGCTAAGTGCATTTAATCAGCTGAAAAAAAAAGCTTTGTTACCATTCTGCTTAGGAGGATAAGAGAACAAATAATCAGTAACAACTTTAATCATTTGTTGGTTGGAGAGATTTTTCCACTTATAAAAATGTAAGAAATAAATAATTCAATCTCTCCTTCCATGCAATAATTTTCAATAACAAAGTTGGTGAGATTTCAGATGATAAAAACAGGCACTATCAGACTTACCTAGTCTAAAAAGTGCTAAAACATGGCTTTAAAATAGGTGAATGACATTTAAAGTAATATTTTGATTGCCTGTACATGCCCTAATATTTAACCTGAAACTCTGTCTACTAGGTAGGTGAGTTTACAGTTACAAATATCTTATAAATACTGTATAAACATACATTAAAGTATTTCTTCATATAAAATATTAGATACTAATTTCCAGGAAAGGTTCATTTGATGACTTCAGAAAAGGACTTACCTTTTTCAGAAAAATAATAACTGAGCCTTTTCTTTGATAGGCATCTGTGTGGAATATGGAGAAGATGTCTAGGCCCAGGTCTTGGGGGGCATTGAATGAGGGGGACATACTCTGCAATTCCTTTACATTCAACACATGGAAGCCCACAACATTCTCAACAATTTTCTTAATTCAGAATAAAAAAGAAATGAAAAATTAGCTGTTCTGTAAAAGATGTGAAATATGAAAAATGCCTATTTTTAGTTATCATTTGAAAATAATTTGCCATCTTTTGGCATCTAAATACAAAGTACAAATTGATCCTTGAAGAACGTGGGGATTAGGGGTGCCAACTCCCCCGGCAGTCGAAAATCCACGAATTAACTTTGACTCCCTACAACCTTCACTATAGTCGTTCCTTGGTTTCCACAAGGGATTGGTTCCAGGACCCAAATCCACAGACGCGCAAGTCCCCTTATAAAACAGTGTAGAGCAGTGGACACAGTCAGCCCTCTTCATATTCCCAACTGTGGGTCAAAAACATGCACATATTTATCAAGGCTGTCTCATTCACAAAAAGTACTTCACCTGTGGTTTGAAAACCCCACAAACACACTTAATGGAAGAACAACCCGGTCATCCGGGGCTGGAAAGTGAAGTATGTGAAACAAGCAGCTGAAGGGCTCTTGCTCTTGGGGGTGCAAGCTGTCACAGGAAACCTCCCATCAATTCCACTTCACACCAAGACTCAAAACCCTATTAAATATTAAAAACCCTGTGGACCTTGGGGCTATCCATGGCAGTTTCAGCTTGAACAAAGGGGTTGAAGGGCATGCACGCCTTACCTCCCCCTCCCACATTTTAGTTACACCTTTTTTACCGATCTTTTTCATATAACCAATGAGCAGGTGGCTCAGAAGTTCCCCCTGAAAGTCTTTTCAGTGGCTTAGCCTTTCTCACTGTAAGAAAACCTCAACCAAATGGCTTTGCTGCAAAAGTCTGTGATTACATCGTTCATCTTCTCAGATTAATCCTTTCACTGCAAAGAATGTCTAAGCTTCCCTATCGAAGGGTATTCTGTATTCAAATTCTTCTTCCAGAAATCACAGCTGGACCTTCAAGGTACTTTTTTTTCTTCCCTAACTTGTCAACTTACTCCAGATGGAACCAAACTTGGGCTTGTGAATTTTCAAAACATCAGAAGCTCTTGAAAGACATATTCTAGTCTAAGATTTCAATTTCCAGTTTTAAGTGGATCAGAGTTCATTTTTGGGACCGGTGGTGAGAGAAGAACAGACATCTCTCCCCAGCCTCTGCCTGTGGTTAATCTCACTGAACACGGGGAAGGAGTGAAGACAATGGGCTTACAACGTCTAACTAGAACTTTCTGCTCGAGTCGGTTCTTTCACATCCCACCTGTGTCAGTCTGCCCTCACACCAAATAGCTGTGCGCTGCACACACCGCTGTTTTCTTTTCCTATTGGGAGTGCCGCCCTCCTCCACCCTCTGTAATGTCCACATCCTCTAGGCACTCCGAATAAACGTAGTAAAGGAGAACTAATCCCAGACCTTTCTTCAGAGAACACGGAGAACAGCCAACTCACTACTCCCTTCTCTTTCAGTTCCAGGGACTGTGCTGATGTTGACATCTTATACAGCTATTACCCTATTTTAAATGGTTTCAGCTATGCACCTCCTTCATAATCATAAATAACTGAGTGTGTTTTCCAGTACCACAAAAGCAGCTATCTTACTGTAATGTGTCCTAATGATGGCATCTGGCAGTGCTTAGCAAAACCCAGGCATCCGTTCCATGGTGTCCTCACCCCGCTCACTGTAGGAGGGGTTACTGAGCTACACTGAGTCTTGTCCAGACCACTGTGCTGCTGCAAGGTGGGGAGGGCCGGGGCCAGGGTCCTACATGGAGGAACAGAGCCCAAAGCAACTCGACAATTTGTTTGTGCTGCAAAGCTGGCTTCACCCACCAATTCTCCTCTTGAAACAAGCTTGCTCATCAGGATGTATCTTCCTCAACGATCTCTGCCCACGAGAAAGACAGCGCTGCCGAGCGCTGCCGCAGGCTGTTCCTACACCAGGACAGATGGCCTCCCTGGGATGGCAGTGATATCCAGTTATTCAAACAGGGACTAATAAAGCTCCACGAACCCCAACCAAAGGCACGTTTGGTAAGCAATAAAAAATGGCTTAGGCTAACACGAGGATTTTCTCATTAAAGTAAATATCAATTATTAGGTCAAGGAAAAAATAAAATAAGGATTTTCTTTTAAAATAAATCTTACCACATCCCCTAGCTCCTACCAAGGATAAAATTAGAAAACTCTCAAACAAGTAAAACTTTTCTTTCAATGCAGTGGTTCCGACTTGCTCTTCAACTTGGTCACCACCAGAAAGGGAGCGGAAGGCAAGGCAAATAAAATTCTGCAAGTTCTAAGTCCTAACGTAAGCACTGAGAAGTGGCAAAGCTGGTGGTGCAGTGGGAAGGGATGGCGGGGGACAGGGGGGCGGGAGGTAGCGAGAGCCAGGACACATGGAAGAGCGCTTTGGTGATACAACTCGAGGACTTCCTAGGGCGGGAGGAGCACGTGGGGACAGAAAACTCCATCACAACGTACAACATGTCTGGAATGGCCAAGAAGCAGGGGCTGCTGGAAACTAGCACCTGGGAAGAGATGTCTTCCGAAGCCAGAGATCAAAGCTAAGTCTGAAATGAATCCTATGGGAAGAAGAAAAAACCCCCAACTTCTTGGATATTTTACTATGTCCAAAAAGAAAAACAATGAGCCACCCTTCTTAACAGGAGAATTAAACCCAATTACTTAGAAACCACATTAGGAAACTAACAATAAGCCAACAGCTTCATTTTGGAGCTTATTAGAGCCTAGAACTTCTGGCCACGGTACTTGTGAAAGGCAGGCTCTGTTCAAACGTGGTTAGGGTTCAGCAGTGATTCGCAGGTCCTTGTCAAGGCACTGTGCTGGAGGAGAGCAAAGAGCTTTCTTTTTGTGCTTTTTTTTTTTCTTTTTCTTTTTGAGGTGGAAATACTTCTTGTGACATTCAAGGCTCTTTTCTGACTCTTGCTGCTCATACAAGCAGTCCCATGCGAGTGACTTTGGCCGACAAGAACGTGTGCAGCACAAATACAATCGGCTTCGGACAAGAGTGCAGGTCCATGGTCTGTGGAGAAAGGGCGTTACCACAACGATACACAGAAATGCTAATAAACAAACATGCAAAAGAAACAAATTTAGATGTGATGTTCTACTTTTTCAGAAGAACTTAGATAAAGAATGTGCCGGAGCTACAGAAACTCTTGGGAACTGAAAGCCACAAATGAAAGTGTACTCTGAAGTTAGGTTATTCCATGTTATAATTAAACATTAGTCTGAGATTTCACATCCACAATTAGGATACACTTGGTGGTGTACTGGCTTCCACCATGCCTGATAGAACTAAAAAGCAGAGGATGTAAAAGAAAAGAATATCCTATATGAAAACCATTAATTGTAATTATATGCATTTCTGAGTGGGAGCCACAGTAAGCTCAGCTGAACTGTCACCACCTATGGTATGATTTTTGTCTTTTTTAAAAAATATTTTTATTGATTTCAGAGAGGAAGGGAGAGGGAGAGAGAGAGAGAAACATCAACGATGAGAGAGAATCACTGATCAGCCGCCTCCTGCACGCCCCCCAATGGGGATCAAGCCCACAACCCGGGCATATGCCCCAGACCAGAATCGAACCCAGGACTCTTCCGTCGGCAGGCCAACGCTCTATCCACTGGGCCAAACCGGCCAGGGCTATGGTATGATTTTTGATGTTAATCCTCACCTGAGGATATTTTTCCATTGATTTTTAGAGAGAGTGGAAGAGAGAGGTAGAGACAGAGAAAAATTTTGATGTGAGAGAGATACATTGATTGGTTGCCTCCCACGACCGGGCTGGAGACCGCAGCTGATTGGAATGCCCTTGACCGGAATCGAACCTGAGACCCTTCAGTCCGCGGACCGACACTCAACCACTGAGCCAAATGGGCTAGGGCTATGGTATGATTTTTGACACCTCATATAAGTTTGTGGTGGAAATGACAACTCTTGAGGCTAGTAAGGAGGGTTATTATACCTTCTTAAGCACAGGCCTCTAATTTGGACACCTGGCACCAGATGCATAGGAGACCTGGGGTCTGGCTGCATGAGTCAAGGGGGACGTCAATCATGGTGGCACTGATAACAGAGACCAGGAATAGGACATGGCTTAATTATGCCTTGTAAAGAAAAATAGGACTTGAAGAGCATTAAATTCCTCACTAAACTTTGCATACATTTGTAAAGCAGGGATTAAAAATATATAAATAGCTGAGGATAATCTAATACCTTGCTTGCTATATGGCTACTGATATTAATAACTGGTTACTTTAATAGAAGTTATTTTCATAGAAGCTTTTAACTGTCTCTAATGCTTCAGGTTTTTGAAAAGTCCTACCCATAGTCTCCCAAAGCTTCACCATTTAAAGTAAGATTTCTAGCCAGTGTGCTCAAAATAGATCTATTTCAGTTCTAAAATGCCAAGATACTGTTTTCCAACTTAGACCTGTTGTAACTGTGTCAATGGACATAAGATTTCACATAAAGACCTGAACTACTGGCTCAATATTGATAAAAGAGAAAAGGCATTGTTTTACTCCTTTATCACAATTTATGATTTCTGAAGTATACTTCTCTAGTTCTCTAAAGGGGATCATGAGTTCCTGCTGAAATTTCCTTTAAGGGACAAGGAGGTAAAAAAGAAAATGATGGCTGTATGGGCATATCTCTGCATCTTTTTCTCTGGTCAGCAGAACTTCTGTAGCAACCAAGACACCCTATTACTTTTAATTCTTATGCCAAAAAACTGCTCAATAGCAATGACTAGAATTTATTTAGTATTTAAAATGCTTAATATTTAATCTTATTTTTTTTTTTTTTTATAAAAACCTATTTCTTAAAAGGGCTATTTTTTCTTTCGAAGATTAAAAAAATACTTCTAAAAAAGGGAATGAGCCGAAACCGGTTTGGCTCAGTGGATAGAGCGTCGGCCTGCGGACTCAAGGGTCCCAGGTTCGATTCCAGTCAGAGGCATGTACCTTGGTTGCGGGCACATCCCCAGTAGGGGGTGTGCAAGAGGCAGCTGATTGATGTTTCTCTCTCATCGATGTTTCTAACTCTCTATCCCTCTCTCTTCCTCTCTGTAAAAAATCAATAAAATATATTTTTTTAAAAAAAAGGGAATGATTTCCAAATGTGGGAAAGGAAAAAAAAAGAACCCAAACCCACTGCATCTTGAAAACTGAAGAACAGTTTCCTGGAAAAAAGTAGGTGATCAGTTCATAATATGTCTACGCAAGAGGGTAAGAAGCAATAAATAAGAAAGAGAATAGCTATTAGAATAAACATGTTTTCCAGAAACTCTCTCACCAGTTCTCCTTCAGGACCACCAAAATCCAGGTACAGATTTCTGATGCCGTCGTCAGCAGACATTTTCAGCCTTTCGAAGGGGTAGCGGTACAGCAAGCTGCTGGAGGCTCCGTTTTCCCTGGAGATCGTGAACCCATTTTCGTAGTGGACAGTGAGTCTCACCTCTTGGCCATTTAATGTGCAGCCTGTTGAAGATAAGCAAACGCATGGTTAACGTTCCTGCTTCAGTTGTCAGGTGGAAAAGGATTCTTCTGACTTTAAAAAAAGGAAACAAAATCTTTTCTTAAGAATGTGTGTTACCTAACCTATTTGGAACCTCCTATAGTGAGTTTTGTTCTGGTCACTCAAGTCAACATCTTGATTGAGATAAGGAAGAAATTACCATAACTCTCCCTGAAATCTGATCTGATTCAGTTCAATTTAGTGAGTGACAATTGAACCCGTGTTGGCAAGAGCCTGTGCGTGGTACTGGAGAAGCAAGAGGCACGGCCCCTGCTCTCAAGGACCTCGTAAACAAACAGGCATAAACATGGAACCCCTGTGTAAAGTAGAATGTACAGACATGACTAAACACTGAACTGCCCAGGTTTGATTCCGGTCAAGGGCATGTACATTGGTTGCGGGCACATCCCCAGTAGGGGATGTGCAGGAGGCAGCTGGTCGATGTTTCTCTCTCATCGATGTTTCTAGCTCTCTGTCCCTCTCCCTTCCTCTCTGTAAAAAATCAATAAACACTGAACTGAATAAGGCCAAAGTCAAGGGAAGGTTTCCTGTAGGAGATGGGACTTCAGATAGGCCCTAAACTAAGGAATAGACCAAACTGGACAGGCAGTGAGGAATAGGGAGAGGTTTCAAGTGGGCAAGGATAAGGAACAACCAAAAGAGAAGAAATGCCTTTCAGGGAAAGAACACCGTTTGGTTGGTATTTGGGAAGAGGATAAAGATAATGTTTATCAAAGATAAAGGCTATCGTGCCCTCATCGGCCTGTGGACTGAAGGGTCCCGGGTTCAATTCTGGTCAAGGGCACGTACCTCGGTTGCAGTCTCCTGGTAGGGGTGCGTGCAGGAGGCAACCAATTGATGTTTCACATCGATATTTCTCTCTGTCTTTCCCTCTCTCTTCCATTCTCTCTCTCTAAAAAAAAAAGGAAAAATGTCTTTTATAGAGACTGGCAAAGTCCTTGTCTCACTAACATTTGAGTACAGTTTTGTTGTTAGGACGGGGTTTACATGTGAGAGAACCCTCTGAGACCTGGGAATTAACACAGGCCTGTAAGAGCTCAACTTAAAATCACCTAAAGGATCAGAATGGAGTATGCTTGGTCACTTTATATTTTTTAAATTTTTTTTTTTATTGTTGATAGCATTACAGATATCTCCCCTTTTCTCCCCTCTCTCTCTTCCCAGCCCTGCTTGGTCACTTTAAACAGACAGACTGGCTCTCAAAGAAGCAAGTGCTCATACTCAAACTGGTTCTTTCACTGGACGTGCAAAGACATTCAATTGGTCAAGACAGCTGGAGTGTTTACTAGTATGAAATAAGGAAAATGAATAACATAAATATTGGCAGTGTCCCTTCTCAACACTACTCAAAGAAGAGAGTTTTAAACAATGGACTTTAAATCTCAGAGAGGAAACCTTGGGGAGGAAAATGGATAAAATTAACTCCCTGTAGCCCTTGCCAGTTTTGCCCAGTGGTTAGAGTGTTGACCCTCGGACTGAAGGGTCATAGGTTTGATTCTGGTCAAGGGCACTTACCTTGGTTGCAGCTCAATCCCCGGCCCTGGGCAGGGTGCATGCAGGAAGCAACCAATGTGTCTCTCTCTGTCTCTCCCCCTCCCTTCTACTTTCTCTAAAAATCAATGGAAAAAATATCCTCGGGTGAGGATTAATAACAACAACAAAATAATAACTCTCTGTAGAAGTAATCCAATGCCACAATCTCTAAATGAGTGGCTGAGGGGTTTGGAGAAAGAACAGACAGATCCCAATCAAGGCACCAATCAAGGCAACCAGCATAGTTTTCAAGATAATTTTATTCCATTAACATCCCTGAAGCTATAGTATAGTTAAGGGTGTTGAGGTCTGATAAGAAGAGAGGGGTCAGTTCTAGTTTAGAAAAGCTCAAAGAACAAGGATCTGCCCAAGTCCTTGCAGCACTGGCTGAAGAAGGTGCCGTGCAGGCGGGTGAGTATTTCTGTCTGCAGGTGTGTCCCCAGTGGGGCAAGATCTGCAATCTCAGCTAGCAAAGGCCAGCCATTAACCCCCCAACAAGCTTGTCATACAAGATATTTCTTAAAATGTTCTGTTCAGGATTGTTTCTCGTCAGGAGGGAAGGAAGGAAATGTCAGTGTCTGTGTGTGAACTGGTCATAATAGGGCCACTTGTCACAGGTACAAATTCATGAGCCTGGACCCAGAATAACTAGAAAACATACATGAAGAGTAACTGTCTTATGGAATTGTGAGTCTTTCTCCACTGGTTATTTGTTCATTATTTCATTTATTCGTATATTTTTTAAATTCCCTGCTCTCACAGAGTAGCAGGGAAGACAGACAGGTAATTGCAACCAAACACTACTTACTATGCGGCAGACATTGTGTTAGGTGCTAGGAGATACAGAGCTGAATAAAAGATGCTTTCTAGGCTACCCCACTGTGCAGTTGAGGTTGAGAACTACTGATCTGGAGCATTAATATCTGTAGGTTTTTTTTGGTAAAATTCCTGATGGTTATGCAATTGGGCAAATATACGACATTGGGATTGGGACAAGAGGGTCAATATTTGGTCCCTAAAAGTCCATTAATTTTAGCCTTATATTTCACAGGAAATCCTCAAACTAAAATTCTGCTATTTCTCCCAGCTTCTCAATAACATATTGTAAAATTCTTTATAGTGATGGTTTTGGTGCATGGGGCTAACTAATAGCTTCTTAGGGGGAAAAAGAAAAGTTTTTCCTATTATATGAAATATAACTTAAAAATTTTTGAACAATATAAAAGTAGCCTATAATTGCACCTGGAGTTAGGGATGGAGTAAAAGCCAGGGATGTGTACGGCATAATTACTCAGGAGGAAAAGGCAACGCCCACTTCCAGAGCTAAGACGAGGCCGCACAGCTCCACCCAGCCTCTCCCCTCTCAGAGCCACCTGTCCCCCTGCCAGGCCCAGGCCAATTCCCTCCACCTGCATTTTGGATCCCGCCCACTCCCATCTTCTCAGAAACTGTACAAGACTTTATCCCTTTTTCCTCTTGCCATTTGCAACATGTCCCTCTAAACCGGATCCCTCCATTAACTTTTCAAAATGTTCAAGTCTCTCTCATTAAAAGAAATACCTTTACTCAGCTCCTTACCTTGCACTTTCTACCAGTCCCCTCTCTCCTCTTCACAGCAAAACTTCTGAAAGAGCTGGTCTCCACTCAGTTTATCCACATTTCACCTCCCATCCCATCCTCAGCCACCACACCACGAAGTGTCTCTCCCCAGGGGCACCAATTATCTTCATGTTGCTAAATCCGACCTGCTTCTCCAGCCCTGTCTTACTTGATACTGGTAGTGCTCATTGTTGGCTGTCTACCCAGCTTCTATTTCTCCATTCTTCCTTTACAGCCAAACCCCAATTTTATTCAGGTTTCTATTTTCTCCTAAAGTGTTTCAGGGAAGGGTGACCTCAATTTCAAGGGCAGACAGCCTGGCTTTTTCCTGGTGATTGGCGTTGGTTGAGGGTGTGCATATGAACCAAACGGACTCAGATAGAAAAGACCTATGATTGGGAAGAGAAAACACACCACCACCCTCCTTTTACTCTTGTTCCTCTCTTTTATGTAAGAGAATACATTTCTTTAACGTTGAATCTAGTTTTAGAGGTTATTTTCTATTAATTGCACCCTAAATCACCCCAACTGATACATTTAACCCTACTGGCCATTCCTCTCCTCGAATACTCTTTCTTTGATACTTACTGTCCCCACCCACCCAGGTTTTCCTTCTACTGCTCTGGCTACCACTTCACAATCTGCTAAGTGGGAGGGACATTGGCTTTTTCAAACCACAAGGATACTGTTGAGTGTAATGACATACATTAAAGATAACTTTCTAAGCAGCTCCCTTAATACTAAAAAAAAATTTAAAAAAATTTAAGAGGAAGAAAATCTCATTAATTAGTAATAAATCCATTAGTGTTACAACAAGAAAAATACTGTTAAATACAACTTGTGTTTTCTACCTGTGTCTTTCTAAATGGTTATCAGTGTATCACGAAGGACAAAGACCCTGATGTCACATAGATTCTACCCTGCAAATCCTGTCTGTGCTGCTCTGGGGCCAGTTAGATGGGGGGAGGACTCTGGGGGTGCCCATGTTCCCAGCAAGCCCCTTTCGCAGCTGCAGGACCGTGTGGGCTCCTCTGGGCATTCAGAACAACCAGAAGGGAGTGGGCTTCGCATGTTCAACCTGGTTGGGCTGCTCAGGACTCTCTGAGAGAGAGACCGGGGCAACATTCTCCATTACTACGCATAGGAAAAGCCAGTCCATCAAGTATAAGCAACAGGCTAATCATTCTCAGGTTACAAAGAAGAACATGACACGATGTTCCTTACTTATAGCTCTTTGGTCAAAGGCATGAGGTAAGTTTTATTTGTTTTTATTTCTCTCATTACCAAGCAGAGCTTTGTAACTAATAACATACTCAGTAAATATTTGTTGATTTAATGAATTAAGAGAAACTGATAATGTATACGCCCTCTACGATTTTGATTTGGCCGTAAGAATGAATCATTTAGAGAGGTAAGTGCAGGGGCCTGAGGCATGGGTTTTGAAATCAGAAAGTCCCCAATTCAAGTTGCAGCCACATTAATGCCAGTTCCTTCATCTTGAAAATGGAGGTGATAAAATTTGCCTCAGAGGGTTGTGTGTTAGGGTTATCTAACATGTATCTCACTTATGACTTACTAGGTGTACCGGTTAATAATGCGGATTTTTTTCAATAGATGGAGTTACACATACGTTGATATATATGCAATTTGATATGTATGCTATTTTGTTGTATTGTTTCTTCAGATTACCACTTGTTCCGATCGATGGCACACGCACTTCAAAACCAGTTAAAGACACGTTAAAAGATCTTGCCTGCGAAGTATTAACCAACCTACCATATTCAACAGACCTTGCTCCTTCAGATTACCACTGTTGCAATCGATGGCACATGCACTTTCTGAGCAGCACTTCAAAATGTACTGGGTCTCTGAATGGTCTGCCTCAAAACAAGAAAAGTTCTATTGGGATGGTATCCACAAATTACCTGAAATGAGGGGAATGTTACAAATTACAAAATCTGCATTATTATGATTAATAATGTGGATTAATTATTATTAACCGGTTAATAGTGCACATTACCTCTTAACCGGTTAAAAATGCGGATTAATTATTAACTGGTTAATAGTATGGACTTTGTAATCCAAAGAAAACACGATAATTTTAAGAGAAACATCAAAAAAGTGCTTTATTCAAAGTAATGTCCATCGTTAGCTACACATTCCCCTCATTTCAGGTAATTTGTGGATACCGTCCCAATAGGACTTTTCTTGTTTTGAGGCAAACCATTCAGAGACCCAATTTTCCACTTCTTTGTATGTTTTGAAGTGCTGCTCAGAAAGTGCATGTGCCATCGATTGCAACAAGTGGTAATCTGAAGGAGCAAGGTCTGGTGAATATGGCGGGTGGGTTAATACTTCCCAGGCAAGATCTTTTACCGTGTCTTTAACTGGTTTCGAAGTGTGTGATGGTGCCTCATCATGAAGCAAAATTACTTTGCCGTGTCTTCTGGCCCATTCTGGATGTTTTACGATCAAAGCGTGGTTCAAATTGACCTCGACGTTCTTTGTCTTTCACATCAAAACCATCACTTTCAAAGCGTTTAAACCAGTGTTCACAAGTATCTTGAGATGGAGCATGTTCACCATAAGCTTCCCGAAATATACGATAACTTTCAGCAGCACTTTTCTTCAAAATAAATCAATGAATTAAAACTTCCTGCAAATGCTTTTTTTTTTGGCACAAAATTTGGTATTTTTAAGTGTAGAATTATCTGTGATGTTAACACCTTCAGAAAATTTGACATATGAAGTTTTGAAGCTTTTTGTCAATACAACAAAATGGCATACATATCAAATCGCATATTATCAACATATGTGTAACTCCATCTATTGAAAAAAATCCACATTATTAACCGGCACACCTAGTATAACAACCGTGATATGTACCTTTTGGGCTTTCTGTTTCTGTCCTTCCTACTTCAAAGGCAGGGGCCATGTTTAACTCATTTTAGTGTAGCCAGTTAAAGCACAGAGAATACACTCAATATCTGATGAGAAGATGAATAAAAAGGGATTCAAGAGGATTTCTACAAAACTGAGAACAACGTGGTTACAGCAAACTCTTTCCTCACATATACTAACAATGTACTTTAAAAAATATATTTTTTAAACTTATTTCAGAGAGGAAGGGACAGGGAGAAAGAGATAGAAACATCAATGATGAGAGAGAATCATTGATTGGCTGTTTCCTGCATGTCCCCCACTGGGGTTTGAGCCCACAACCCAGGCATGTGCCCCGACCAGTAACTGAACAGTGACTTCTTGGTTCATAGGTTGACTCTCAACCACTGAGCCATGTCGGCCAGGCAACAATATACTTTTAAATGCCCATGTTCCTTCTCCTCTTAGGATTTCTTGCGTATTTATTAATGCAATTTCTACCTATGTCTATGACTTCTTAGCCCATATCACCAAAGCTACAGAAATATAAAGTATCTTCATAAAGTTCTTGCAGGATTTAAAAACTTTAATAGCTTGGGTAATTGATTTAATGAAATTAAGCCTTTACAAGCATACTTCTTAAACTACAACTACATTCATATATGTATTTTCAATTCCTTTGACTAATGGAAATGGTTTTATGGATCTGAGGGAGTTAATTGTATTCTCTGCTTAGTCATCTTGAAGTTCATCTTTGCTAGAAGAAAAAAGTCCTTGTATACCAGAAGGATCACAGATCAATTCTACTATAACTATAATCTAATAAAGGTTTAAAACGAAATGAACAGCATGGTTGGTGTGACTCGGGGTTGAGCACTGATCAATGATTCTCTCTCATCATCGTGATGTTTCTATTTCTCTCCCCCTCTCCCTTCCTCTCTGAAATCAATAAAAATAAAACACACGAAATGAACATTATAAAGATCATGTATTACATTCACTAGTCAAATCTTGTAGGTAGTCACTGGAATTTTTCTAAATGGATAATTGATAACCAAAACACATTAAGAGACAAGAAAACAGAGCTTAAGTATTGGTGTATTTTTTTGTCAACTGTCTTTCTTTCTTTTAGGCCACGAATATCTGAATATGTGGTACAACGTTCCACAATTATAATTTTATTTTTAACATTTATTTTATATATATGTGTGTTTTAAAATCCTCACCTGATGATAATTCCCCATTGATTTTTAGAGAGAGTGGAAGAGAGAGGGAAAGACAGAGAGAAATATCAATGTGAGAAAAACACATCGATTGGTTGTCTCCTGCATGAGCCCTGAGGAGCCTGCAGCTGAGGTACCTTTGACCAGAATCGATCCTGGGACCCTTTGGTCCACAGGCTGAGGTTCTATTCACTGAGCCAAACTGGTTAGGGCCACAATTATAGCTTTACCCATTGTACACCATAAATGTCTTTACAGCAAGTGGTGGGCCTTCCACACATGCCACGTGCGTCTATAAAAAAACAATTGTCCCTAAGTGGCAGCCCTGACCAACTTTAAAATCATTTTTCGTATTTTCAGCTGAAAATATTCAAGAACACCTGAATTGTAATATATTTATTTTTATAATATTCATGGAAAATTGATTTTTTAAATTGAACTCAAAATATCATGGTGTGTGGGGATGGTTTCCCTTTTGGATGCGTGGCAGTTAACTGGTTTTAAATGAACCTTTCTGAATCAATGGAACAGAAGGTGGTAACGTGTATCTGAAGGACATGCTTGTTTTATGTATGTATGTGTGTATATATGCAAATGTGTATGTGCACACTAAGCATACACACATTAAGACAGCAGACTAAGTGTGCACACATGAGTATGTGCATGTACACACACACACGTTGTACAGAAACTCTGACCTTCACCAAAGCAGTTTCCCTCAGCTAGTTTAATACCTGGCAGACCTCTAGATACAGAGTAAGTAAGTGATTAACAGGCTTAGCACATCAGTTGACCTGAACTGTGAAAATGAAAGTATTACCAAGGTAATGGTTTAAAAAGGCTGTGAATGAGAACAAAAAGTTCAAAATCTACCTAAAAATGTTTCTTTTGTCTATTTAAAAATATAAGGAACCAGCCGGTCTTTATTCTCCCTCTCCTCAAGCCATCTCTATTTAAACAACTGTGAGCCGGGAACTAGATAGATGTTTATTTCCTGGAAGGTGAAGTTTGGCTCCCACACAACAAAGAAACAACTCGAAACTAAAAAATGTTAAAAATTCAAGTTGAACTCTTCGCTTGGGAAGCATATCTCTCTGGATCCTCGGAGAAGACCTGATGACCCCAGATCCCAGTGAAGGGCCCAATGGGTGTGCTGCCTGATTGCTCAGGCTCCGCACAGGAACACAGAGCATCACAGACCTTTAGACTGAGGACTGGCCATCTCAGAAAGCACAGTCTGTGGTCAAGATGAAAACTAGAGCCCCACAGCCCTTAATGTGGTGACCAACCACTTCACAGAGAAAGTAGACAGGAAACAGACCACTGAGAAAGACAGTGTGGATGTGGTGGCTCTGGTCAAAATCCACAGTGGGTTCTTACTAGTCACTGGTGTCGCTGCTTGGATCGTCACTGTGGCTCTGAGGAAAATATCGAGGTCCTAAATAGATGAAGATCTGCACTGTCTGACAACACTAAAAAACTGTCCCTGTGCCCCTGCACTTCTAAAGCCATGGGGCTCCCTCACTTTCAAGAAACAACAGAAAGATAAATCACAAGACTTTCTGCTGTTGAAACATTTTCTCTTTTATAAATTCTGTAAAACTAGGTCTATAAAATAAAATCATGGATAAAAGCAGCAAAATTAAGTAAACCAACTTATAACCAAGATATTTAAAGCAATTCAAACTATATTAGAAACTGTAATTGTATATTAATTTTGAATATTCTCTGTTCTTATTAAAATGAAAGGCAATCTGGAAATATCTGTACATATATACGGTGCATAATACACAAATACTGTGTATACGTATGAAACCACACCCCCAATCATATAGACTAGCCACAAGAGGGCGCTTTAAGAATGGAAATTAATTCCTTCAGATGGTTATTTCAGTAAGTATTGGGTACACAATCTTCAAACTTTTGAAGAGAAACTTGTATTCCAAATTACTTTTCTATAGCCATAAGCTTTGCCAGATGCTCTTATTTTAAGGGTATCTATGTGTATCTTAAATTCCAAATCTTAACTAGAGGGTCAATGCATCTAGTACTTGGTAAATGAGTCTTTATATTATCAGAAAGATTAAAAGGATGAACAGTAAAACTGCCATCTTGTACAGAGGGTTTTATGAATGAATTCAGAGCCATGTACAAGGCTTGGAAAAACTTTGCTATAGATACAAAGAAACCAGGTTTCTTCCCATCATGATCACTTTAAGCTGCCATATTTCAGAACATTTTAAAGTCTGGTACACATGATAATGATTTGTACTTTACGTATAACAACAGTTCCATTTAATTACTATTAGAAGTGAAATGCTAAGATCCATACCTAGAGAGACTTCCTTGATCAGCTCAGCAGCAGCATGGCAACCCTGAACAAGTATCCTGGTCCAGGTTGACAGATCCCGATGTGTCTCCACCCTGAAGAGATGCATCTCAATGCCCTGCCGAGAGCCTGTCCTGGTAGCAAATGTAAGGTCAGAACCAAGTGAGGGTGATCGACATCCAGAGCCAGAATGAACCAACCTAGGACCACAAACAGAGCAAAGATTAAAAGTACTTAATGTACTGTCAGGGAAGATGTCAGCAGTTTATGCTGACTGATACGCAGAAAATTATAAAAGCCATCAGCAGTGTTTGGAGAAGCACATTTCAATATAAGTAGATACCATTGTTTTTCCCCATAAAATGACCCTTGGTGTCACAGGCAGAACACTGGGCTTGTGGGGCCAAGTCCCCAATTTCCCACAGGCATTTTTATGCTCCCAAGAGGCTCTGCATATCAATAAAAGGTTCAATTCTGTTTAGGAAATGATAAGCCCCTACACATGCATAGCTGCTCTCATTATCAACCTCACTCACCAGATGTGTGTTGTGTGTGTGTGTGTGTGTGTATATATATATTGACTGACACATTATAATCACCCAAACTCCATAGCTTTGTGTTAACATGTTTTCAACTCCTTTGGGTAAATACCAAGGAGTGGAATTGATGGATTGTATCAGAAGAGTATGTTTGTAAGAAACCGCCAAACTGTCTTCCAAAGTAGCTATACCATTTTTGCATTCCCACCAGGAATGTATGAGACTTCCTGTTGCTTCACATCCTCACCAGCATTTGGTATTGCCAGTGTTCTGATATTGGCCATTTAAACAAGTGTGTAGAGGTATCTCATTGTTTTAATTTTCATTTCTCTGATAATACAATGTAGAGCATATTTCCATATTCTTATTTGGCATTTCTGTATCTTCTTTGGTGAGATGTCTGTTAAGGTCCTTGGCCCATTTTTTAAAAAAATATTTTTATTGATTTCAGAAAGGAAGGGAGAGGGAGAGAGAGATATAAACATCAATGATGAGAATAATTGATCAGCTGCCTCCTGTATACCTCCTACTGGGGATCATGCCCGCAACCCAGGCATGTGCCCTTGATGGGAATCGAACCCGGGACCCTTCAGTCTGCAGGCCGCTTTATCTACTAAGCCAAACCAGCTAGGCTCCTTGGCCCATTATTAAATTGAGGTATTTGTTTTCTTATTGTTAAACTTTTAAGTGTTCTTTGTAGATTTTGGCTAATAGTCCTTTATCATGTGTCTGGCAAATCTCTCTCCTAACCTATGGCTTGTCTTCTAATTCTTTTATCATTGTATTTTGCAGAGCAGACATTTTTAATTTAATTTTTTTTTTTTTTTTTTGAGAGAGAAACATAAATTTCATTGGTTGATTCTTGTATGTGCCCTGACAGGGGATCAAACTGCAACTTTGGTGTACCAGAACAACACTCTAACCCAGTGGTTGGCAAACTGCAGCTCGCGAGCTAATGAGTTTGCCGACCACTGGGATAGGGGCTTAATCACAAGGAACAACAGCAGCCTGTAATTATTGGAATTGAGAGTCTAGGTCAGTGGTCAGCAAACTCATTAGTCAACAGAGCAGCAAACCGAGGCCCGTGAGCCGCATGTGGCTCGCGAGCCGCAGTTTGCCGACCACTGCTCTAACCAACTGAGCTACCCGGTCAGGGCAGAAATTTATTTTAATGGAGTCTAGCTTATCAATTATTTCTTTCATGAATGTCTTTGATGTTATCTAAAAAAGCCATCAACACACCAAAGGCCAGACAGGTTTCCTCCCATGTCATCTTCTAGGAGATTTAGTTGTGCATTTTGAGTTAATTTTGTAAAGGGTGTAAAGTCTGTGACTAGATTCATTCTTTTCTATGTGGATGTCTAGGTGTTCCAGTACCATTTCTTGAAGAGACTATCTTTACTCCATTGCACTGCCTTTTCTCCTCTGTCAAAGATCGGTTGACTATATTTATAGGAGTTTAATTTTGGGCTCTCCATTCTCTTTCACTGATCTATCTACCTATTATTTCACCAAAACTACTACCTTTTTAAAAAAATTGATTTCGGAGAGGAAGGGAGAGAGAGAGTTAGAAACATCAATGAGAGAGAATCACTGATCAGCTGCCTCCTGCACAACCCCTACTGGGAATCAAGCCCGAAACCTGGGCATGTGCCCTGACCTGAATCAAATCCAGGACCCTTTAGTCTGCAGGCCGACACTCTATCCACTGAGCCAAACTGGCTAGGGCTACACTACCTTGATTAGTGTAGTTTTATAGAAAGCCTTAAAGTTGGGTAGTATCAATCCTTTCGTTTTGTTCTCCTTCAATATTGTGTTGGTTATTCTGGTCTTTTGCTTCTCCATAAAAACTTTAGAATCAGTTTGTCAATATCCATAAAATAACTTGCTAGAATTTTTATTGAAATTACATTGAATCAATCGGGAACTGACCTCTTGACAATGGAATATGGAAATGGAATATTTCTCCATTTATTTAATTGTTGTTTGATTTTGTTCATCAGAGTTTCCTCATACTACGTATCTTGAACATATTTTAGATTTATACATAAGTATTTCATTCTTGGGGTTACTAATGTTAATGGCATTGTATTTCAAATTCCACTTGTTCATTGTTAGTATATAGAAAAGCAATTAATTTTTGTATATTAACCTTGTATCTTGCAATGTTGCTATAATTGTTTATTAGTTCCAGGAGTTTTTTTGTCAATTCTTTTGGGTTTTTTACATAGATGATCATGAAATGTGTGAATAAAACAAGTTTTGTGTCTTCCTTCTCAATCTGCATACTTTTTACTTCCTTTCCTTGCATTACTGCACTAACAAGGACTTCCAATATGATGTTGGAAAGGAGTTGCAAGAGGCTACATCCTTGCTTTGTACCTGATATTAGTGGGAAAATGTCATGTTTGTCACCACTAAGTATGTTGTTAGAGATATGTATTTTGTCAAATGCTTTTTAAAATCTCTTGATAGTAACATTTGATTTTTCTCCTTTAGCTTGTTTATATGACGAATTACATTAATGGATTTTCAGATATTGAACCAGCCTTGTATACCTGAGATAAATCTCACTTGGTTGTAGTATATAAATCTTCTTATACATTTTTGGATTTGATTTGCTAATATTTTGTTGAGGATTTTTGCATCTATGCTTATGAGAGATCTTGGTCTTTAGTTTTCTTTTCTTGTAATGTCTATCTGGTTTTGGTAACAGGGTAATGCCTCATAGAATGAGTTAGGAAGTATTGTCTCTGCTTTGTTTTTCAAATGGGTTTTTATTTTTAAAACATATGTTTTTATTGATTTTTAGAGGGAGAGGGAGAGGAAGAGGGAAACATTGATTTAATGTCTCCTGCATGCCCCTACTGGGGAACGAGTCTACAACCCAGACATGTGTCCTGACCAGGAATTGAACTGGTAACCTTTTGGTGCATAGAATAACGCTCAACCAACTGAGCCACACCAGCCAGTGCATTGCCTCTGCTTTTATCCTCTGAAAGAGATTATAGGAAATTTCTTCCTTAAATGTTTGGTAGAATTCACTAGTGAACGCATCTGGGCCTTGTGCTTTACGTTTTTGTTTTTAAAAATATATATATTTTATTGATTTTTTACAGAGAGGAAGGAAGAGGGATAGAGAGCTAGAAACATCGATGAGAGAGAAACCCCGCACTGGGGACGTGCCCGCAACCAATGTACATGCCCTTGACCGGAATCGAACCTGGGACCTTTCAGTCCGCAGGCTGACGCTCTATCCACTGAGCCAAACCGGTTTCAGCTGCTTGACGTTTTGAAAGACCTTACGCTTTTCACAAAAATTAAGTCAAAAGGAATCTTAGATCTAAACGTAAAATGCAAAAGTGTAAAATTTCTAAAAGACATCTTAAGAGAAAATGTAGGTGATCAGCATAATACACTAAAAGCATTTTCCATGAAAGAGAATATCAATAAGTTGGACTTCATTAGAAACTTCTGCTCTTTGAAAGACACTGATAAGAGAATGAAAAAACAAGCCACAGAGTAGGAGAAAAAAATATGAAAAACACATATCTGATAAATGACTGGTATTCAAAATATACACAGAACTCGTAAACTCAACAGTAAGAAAACAAAAAACCCAGTTAAAAAAAACGGGCAAGCCCTATCTGGTTTGGCTCAGTGGATAGAGCATTGGCCTGCAGACTGAAGGGTCCCAGTTCGATTCCAGTCAAGGACACATGCTCGGGTTGCGGGCTCAATCCCCAGTAGGGGGCGTGCAGGAGGCAGCCAGTCAATGATTCTTATCATTGATGTTTCTATCTCTCTCTCTCCCCCCACCTTCCTCTCTGAAATCAAGAAAAATAAAACAAAAACAAAAAGAAAACGGGCAAAATACTCACTTCTTGGCATATATACCAAAGAACTGAAACCTGGCTCTTGAGGAGATATTTCACACCCATGTCCACTGCAGCATTAGCCACAAAAGCCAGGAGCAACCTAAATGTCTCCTGACGCATGAATGGCTACAGAAAATGTGGTGTCTACACACAGTAGAACACTACTAAGTCTTAAAAAGAAGAAAGCTAAAACACAGATGAACCTTGAGGACACTGTTAAGTAAAATAAGCCAGTCACAAAAAGACAAATACTACATGACTCTAGTTATATGAGGTATCCAAAGTAATCAAACTCAGAGAAACAGAAAGTAGAATGTGGTTACCAGGGATTGGGTTAGATGGGGAAATTGAGTCTCAGTTTTGCAAGATTAGAAAGTTCTAGGGATTTGTTGTGCAATAATGTGCACATAGCGAACATTACTTTTGCACACTTAGAAATAGTTAAGTTGATAAATATTGTTATGTATTTTGTACCACAATTTTAAAAAAATCGTTGGAGTTAAAAACACTGAAAACAAAAGGACAAAAGATCTGAACAGCCACCTCATCAAAGAGGATAGACAGATGGCAAATAAGCATATAAAAAGATTTTTCCATTAGGTAAATGGAAAAGAGTGCAGGAAGAAAAGGTTTGTCAGGGAAACACAAGATTTGCTTTTAGAAATATTAAGTCTAGGATAGATATTAGATATTAGGTTTGTAGCCAGAAAACTAAAAACATATGCTAGCACAAAAACTTGTTCACAAATGTTCATAGCAGTATTACCTATAATAGCCCCAAAATAGAAATAACCCAAATATCTATCAACCGATGAACGGACAAACAAAATGTGGTATATCCAAACAATGGAATATTATTCAACCATAAAAAAGAATGAAGTTGTGACACCTGCTACAACATGGGTGAACCTTGAGGACATAAAATGTGTAATTCCATTTACTACATGGAATAGGCAAATCCATAGGGACAGAAAGTAGATTTGTGGTTGCCTAGGGCTGGGGGAGGGGGAAAATGAGGTTACGAGTTTCTTTTGGGGGTGATTAACGTGTTCTACTATTTATTATGGTAATGGTTGTACAACTCTGTGAACATACTAAAAATCATTAAATTTTATACTTTCAATGGGTGAATCACGTTATGTATATTATATCTCAATGAAACTGCTAAAAAAAAAAAAACAGTAAAGTACACATGTGGAAAAAAACAAGAGAAAAGTAATTTTCCTTAGGGTCATTAAACTATTCAACATTTTGTTTCATGGCAACCACTTAATACAGTTCAATTTATTTACTTCTTCCAAAAAATTTTTCCTGTAAGTTCTAAGAAGATCTGTATATGAGTACAAACATACTTCCTCACTTATTAGAAATCCAGCCGACAATGTTTTCCATACAGAATTTTTAAAAACTTGACTAAGAAATGTACAGTAAGAAGAAAAAAAAGGCTTGTTGGCTTCATGGTAGGCTATATACCTATAATATTTTCTACGAATTTGTTGGCTCCTTCCCTCCTCTCACAACCTGAGCAAGAACACATCTAAGAGCAAATGGGTGCTCCTTTACATTTCCCTTAGTTGTCAGGGAGTCACTGTCGGTTCAGATAAAAGGCAAGAGTGCATCTCTCAAAGAAAAGGCAATTTCTTCTATCCACTAACTGGTTTAACCAAGTTAATGACTATAGTTCTCCACTCTGGCTGTACACTAGAATCACCTGGTACACAGCTTTTAAAAATGATGATGCCTGGCTCACATCCTCAAAAATTCAGACTTAACTGGTCTAGGGTGTGGCCCAGGAAACTATTTTATTAAAAATTTTCCAGATGGTTTAAGTGTGTAGCTACAGTTGAGAAGCACTAAACTAGTGGCTTGCCAACATTTTTGTCTGAGCACCCTTCTATACTCTTAAAAACTACAGAGTACTCTAAAATGCTTTTGTTTACATTTGCTATATTTATTGATAATTAGAAATTAAAATGCTTTTGTTTGCATCCATTATATTTATTGATAATTAGAAATTAAAACTGAGAAATTTAAAAGAATGTATTAATTCACTTAAAAATAAAAATAATAAACCTGTTACATGTTAATGTAAATAACTTATCTTTATTAAAATATTTTCAAAACAAAAACATTTAATGAAGAGTGGCACTGTTTTAAGTTTTTACAAATCTCTTTAATATCCAGCTTAATGAAAGATAGCTGAATTCTCCTATCAGCATCTGCGTTCTGTTGCAGTATGTAGTATATGAAGAAAACCCAGCCTCACACAGTATGTAGTTAGAAAAGGAAGTATTTTAATAGCCTTTTGAGATATTTGTGGATATCCTCTCCACTGAACCAAAACTCAAGTGGTTTCTTTTTTAAAAAATATATTTTTATTGATTTCAGAGAGGAAGTGGGAGTGAGAGAGAGATAGAAACATTAATGACGAGAATCATTGATTGGTTACTTCCTGCACACCCCCTACTGGGATCGAGCCTGCAACCCGGGCATGTGCTCTTGACCAGAATCAAACCCAGACCCTTCCGTCCGCAGGCTGATGCTCTATCCACTGAGCCAAACCAGCTAGGGTTTTTAAAAAATATATTTTAAATATATTTTTATTTATTTCAGAGAGGAAGGGGGAGGGAGAGAGAGATAGAAACATGAATGAAAATAGAGAATCATTGATTGGCTGCCTCCTGCACGCCCCACACTGGGGATTGAGCCTGCAACCTGGGCATGTGCCCTGACCAGGAATCGAACCCTGACCTCCTGGTTCATAGGTCGACCCTCAATCACTGAGCCACTGGGTCCAGGCATCAAGTGCTTTCTTAAAGGTCAGCTGCAATGTAGGATCTGAAACCTTATCAATAAAGTTAATATCCTGTTACATTAAAAATCCACTGGTTTCCCTTGCATTTTGAATGGATCTTTTTTATATGCTTAAATGATTTGTAACATCATTCATTGGTCACTTGGAAAATAATTTTTCACTGAGCTATGCAGATTTTCCAAATGTTTAAACCATCTCATTATATAATATCAAAAAGTCACATTTGCTAACACCACTACTGATCTCATCAGAAAATTCTTTAGGTACTGGAAAGCTGTCAACTCACAGGGACAGATACCAGTTTTCCAGAATTCTAATTTTTGTTTGAAAGCTATAATTTTAAACTTGACAACAAATACTATCTGTGTTTTTCTTAAGTGACAAAATCATTTTGGTCATTTTAGAGAAAAATGTCTGATGAATACTCAAGTCTGACTTACCATAGTTTGTCAGCCAGTTGTTATTTCAAGTAAAAAATGATGTTCCGCCCTAACCGGTTTGGCTCAGTGGATAGAGCGTCGGCCTGTGGACTGAAAGGTCCCAGGTTCGATTCCGGTCAAGGGCATGTACCTTGGTTGTGGGCACATCCCCAGTAGGGGGTGTGCAGGAGGCAGCTGATAGATGTTTCTCTCTAATCGATGTTTCTAACTCTCTATCCCTTTCCCTTCCTCTCTGTAAAAAATCAATAAAATATATATTTAAAAAAAAAGATGTTCCATGAAAAACACAGCTAGTTCAACTCACAACTCAAATACACACGTGCTTTTCTTTTGAGAAAACCACCATACTTCACAATATTAAAAAGATGAACACTCAAGGTTTGAGAGTGAATAAAACGAATAATTTTTACTGCTCCAACAAACACATTTTGAGGTTAAATTGGCATCCTCCCACCCCCTCCAAGTCATACAGTTTGGTGCCAACTGTCTTGATTCATGCTAAGGCACTAGCTATTTTACCAACTCTCAGTGCAAATGTCAACAGTGAAAAAAAGCAACTTATTTCTTAGTAATTGTTTGTTTCTTTTAAATATATTTCTTTATTGATTTCAGAGAGAGAGAGATAGAAACATCAATGACGTGAGAGAATCACTGATGGGCTGCCTCCTACACGCCCCCCAACCGGGGACCGAGCCCGCAACCCAGGCATGCACCCCGACCGGAATCGAACCTGGGACCCCTCAGTCCGCAGGATGACGCTCCATCCACTGAGCTAAGCCGGCTAGGGCAAGAGTTTTGAACTCATCTTCAGATCCCCTGAAGAAGGGATCCCCAGAGGGCCATGAAAGTAGACTTTGAGAACCGCCTCATTGAGTTGATTCCCAGAGAACCAACATGCCACTTAAACATTAGCTATTTCAGCAGGAGTTAAATAAGTTTCAAAATTACTCCACATATCATCCAAGTAAGGCAGTGCATGGGGAAAGTGACAGGGTGCGGTCTACCATATTCAGTTTCGTTGTTAATCCCAAGTCAGACATTAAAAAAAAAAAAATAAAGTCTAGGAAAATGTTTCCTACAGATCTGATTATGAAATATTTGGCAGAGGGAATCTAATGCAAACCAGCTGCTGGAGTCTTGCTGTGAGCAGTTAGTTAGCGCACGCGGCCAAAAGGCTCCCTTAAGTGGGGAGGCCAGATGAGCTCACGCAAAGGCGTTTTAGCAGCTTTTGCCCTATAAGTGCTACAAGCACAACACTACTCCCTTTTCCACACTGTAAAGCAGTCACACTTTCTTTGGATCTTTTTCTCCTCCAGTCAAAGAGAGCTTATTGAAAAGGACGACAAAATGCACATCCTACAAAATCCACAGCACCTTTAAAACCAATGTGTTCTTCTACCTCTATCATGTATCTGGCTTTAATCTCATGAGATGTATTAAATAAATGAATGAATGAATGAATAAATAAATATCCTCTTCATTTACCACTTTAATGTTTTACTGAATTCTTTACCAGCCTGAAATATCAGCTATTTAAGTACACACACACACACACACACACACACACACACACACACGAAATCTTGCTTTCCAAGAATCTGTAGGGGTGCAAGCCAATATAAACGATAACTCATGATAATTTACACTACCCTGACAATGTTCTTTGATTTTTGACCATCTACTTTTGTGGATAATCAAGGTCCTTAATTTTTCTTCCCTATGTGTTTATGCTATCTTTTTTTTTTTGGTCTCATCCATTCATAAGAACATGTTCCCAAGTATTAGAGATAAAATCAGTGAAAAGTGAACATTCAGCCCTTTCTCATCTTTAATAATAAAAGGGTAATATGCTAATCAGACCGGACATCTTCCGGATGTCATTCCGGACATCCTTCCTGATGGAGCTGGGGCTGGAGGGAAGCCAGCCCAGCTCCTGGATGCCTGCAGGTGGCATGAGGGAAGCCAGCCTGGGTCCCAGGTGCCTGCTGGCAGCGGGAGGAGGGAAGCCCAGGGCCTGGGTCCCAGTGCCAGAGGGAAGCCGGTGCCAGCAGCCAGGGGAAGGAAGGCGTACTCTTGCATGAATTTTCGTGCTTTGGGCCTCTAGTTACTCATATAAATCTCAAACCCTCTCTTTCCCCCACACTAAAAAGACATAAGCACACCACTTTCTGGCCTTGCCTTTCTTTGTAGTAAACCTCCTGGTCTGGTTCCATCCTCGGGCCTCTCTCTCAGTGGCCATACTCTACCCACTCTGGGAGACAGAGGATGATTAAAACCCACTTGATTATATCATGTAGTGACTTAAACCAATTCCACCTGGTGGACATGGACACATGGAAAAACTAAACTTCTCATCTGCCTGTCATCTTTGTTCCTAATCCACTGGTGCTTCCTGAACAAGGAGTTAAGAATCCCTGCTGTTACATTAATTAAATTTAGTATGAAACATGTTCAGGGAGCTACAGGCCCTACCCATTTAATTAATGGACAATTTCAATTTGCATGCCTAGGTTGATCCAAATAATACATTTGAATTCCTCACATTTAATATGAAATTTTCACTACTTGTAAAAGCTGTTGTAGAACTAAACTCCTCTTTTAACAATGGCCAAATTAAACCAATTATACTTTTTATATAGAATTCTTCTTGGACATATTTTCACTTAATAATAAATTATTATTATTGTAATTAAAGCAGCTAACAATGTGTTAGGTAACACTGTAGGCATTTTACAAGTATAAACTCATTTAATACTCACACCCGCCCTATCTCATTAGAGTTTCATTAACAAATGAAAAATCTATAGCACAGAAAGGTTAAGTTACATGCTCCCAATTACCTACTAGAAGTGGCAAAATAGGGATTCAAACTCAAGTTTATTAAGGATTGGCCTTAGTCCCTTCCATTAAATGGTATTGTTTTTTTAAATTATAACATCTGTATTGAAATATAATTCACATGCCATATACTTTACCCATTTAAAGTGTACAGTTAAATAGATTTTAGTATATTCAGAGTTATATAATCACCACCACATTGCATTTTAGCACATTTTCATTACTTCCAAAAGACATCCTATACTCATTGTTTCTCCCACTCTCCATCCTATACTCCTGGCAATGACTAATCGTTCTATCTCTATAGATCTGCCTATTCTGGACATTTTATACAAATGGAATCAAATACTATGTTGTCTTTTGTATCTAACTCCTTTCCACTTAGCATAATGTTTTCAAGGTTCATCCATATTGCAGAATTTATCAAAACCATATTCTTTTTTATTGCCAAACAATATTCTACTGTATGGATATACCATATTTTGTTCATTCATTCATTCATTCATTATTTGAATGAACTTGGGGTTTCCACTGTTTGGGTTTTATGAATAATGCTGTTATAAACATTCATGTGTAATTTTGTGGGTGGACATAAGTTTTCGTTTCTCTTGGGTATACAACATAGGAGTGGAATTGCTGGGTCATACAGTGACTTTACCCTTTTGAGGAACTTCCAGACTGTTTTCCACATCGACTGCACCGTTTTACATTTCCAGCAGCCAGTGTATGATGGTTTCATTTCCTCCACATCCAAGTCTACACTTGTTATTATCTGTCTTTTTAATTATAGGCATCCTACTGGGTAGGACGAGGTATCTATCTCACTGTGGTTTCGATCTGCATTTCCCTGATGGCTAATTATGTTGAGCATCTTGTTATGTGCTTATTAGCTATTTGTATATTTTCTTGGGGCAAATGTCTATTCATATCCTTTTCCCATTTTTTAATTGGGTAATTTATCTTTTTATTATTGAGCTGTAAGAGTTCTTTATATTTTCTAGATACAAGATCCTGATTAGATATATATTTTGCAAATATTTTCTCTCACCCGGTGGGTTGTCTTTTCACTGTTTTTTCCATTTTCTTGATGGTGACATTTGAAGCACAAAAATTTTAAAATTTTGATGAAGTCCAATTGATTTATTTTTTGTTGCTTACATTTTTGGTGTTATATCTAAGAAAACTCTGCCCAAGCCAAGGTCATGAAGATCTACTCCTGTTATAATTTTAACTCTTAAATTTATTTCTAACTTTTCTTTAGTTTCAAATTAATACCACACTGATAGTACAAACACAAACACCCCATTTCCTTCCTTAGTACCAAAGTGCTTTTGTGGTCTAGGACTAGTCTAGCCTATGGCCAGAAACTTTTGTTCATGGATTGTAATTTCTAGTATTAAACAAAGGCTCACCTATGGAATGTCACAGTGCCACAAATTAAGGAAATGTCTAAGGATAAAACTACCCTCCTTGCATTTTATAATCATAACTAGAGAATAAGCCTTTACCATGAAATTTAAACTTAAGCAATCTCTACAGTCATATTCATAAGCTTAACTCTTTGGAAAATATAAATCTAATCGTTGCACTTATAACTACTGAGACATGTCCACATGCTTTCATAGGATTCCTGTCATGCTTCCAATATAACCATGACAGAGAAACTATAACTTAAGTAACAGAATTTAACTCAACTGAGATTTATTGAGGGCCTACTATATGCAAAGCATTATAGGAAGTGCTGAGATGACTAAGTCACAGTTCTTAACCTCAAGGGCATAATTTAGTGGGGATTAAGAAACAAAACAAAAAGGTAATTATGGTTAGAGTTAGTCTTCATGCAGGACCCTTATGTCCTGAAGGACTTAATGAGGGCATACCTCTCTCATTCTGAGGCTCAACAAATCCCTTGTCTCTATTCTGTGATCTAGGTGTTCCAGCTCTAAATCACAGAGACACTCCTGAAAAGCTATGTAAAAATTATATTTTTATTTTTAAAAATGATATATGTAAGGGAGCGAGGCAAGTTGCAGAAAGTCCTATATAACATGCAAGTCTTCCTGTAACGTAAGGAATACCTTTCCTCACATGAATCTTTGTTTGCTCAAAGCAGGACTGCTCCCCACTGTTCCCTGTGGGACATACCAGATGGTTTCAACATTTAGCTTTTTTGAGTACCAAATGCTTTTCTGTGGGGGTCCTTTTTAATTGTGTAGTTTCTGAATTACATCAAAACCTGATTCTTTTTAAAGCTCCAGTAAAACTGAATGTGCATATGTCTTCTAATTTAACACGAGGTAACTAGTTTCCAGTCCTCTCTTAAGACATATTGGCACTCAAATCTACATTTCTCTGTTCTTTGTGCTTGCAACTCCCCACTTCTAGCATGCTAGAAACATCCTGTTGCTTCAGGTCAAATCAATGTTTATTTGATGGAATCAAAATTATGTGCTCTTCTACCAGAAAGAGAAATTGAAGAATATTTTGGTTGAGTTGTGTGGTTTATCCACAGTACCACATTCTGGTTTAAATGATTTCATCACTCGGTCAAGAGGCTGCCACAATTTCAGTGGTTTTGTAGTCACAGTCAATAAAGTAAAGGAAAAAACACACACACACTATTTACTTATATTCATGACTAAGCAAGGCTTGAAGGGAGCAGTTAGAAAGTTGCTTCAACAACTTAAAAAATGCACACAAAAATACTAATGACAGAAACCATTTATTCTGAGCTAGGAGAAGCAAAATAATCAATAAGGTTGTGAAAGAAGTTTTTGTCTAAATCAACTATGTCAGCTACTTAAATCCTATTTTAGGCACCTAAGATAATAGACTTCACTTTAAAATTCTTTAGAAGATTTAGAGTAGGACAGATACTTTCTTTTTATGTCTTTTGTCTTACCTTGTGGCAACAAGAGGGTAGCTGTGACATGGTGATGCCCAGGCATCCCTTGTCCATGGCATGCAGTCATAAAGCAGCAAATCCTTCTCAGTCACAGCCATGAGAACAGGTCTCCACTGCTGTCTTCCACCATCTAGTTTTGCCTGTTACAATGGTGAAATCCAGAAAGCAGAGCTAACTATAACGATATGTAATTATAAAAGTCCATTCAGTGGTGGTCTGACATAGCAGGTCTCGAGTCTCCATTTGTTTCCCCATCCATATTTTCTAAACATCAGTATTTTTCAAATATTTTTGTAAGAAATATATTTTAAATACTTTCAATAACAAAGAATTTAAAAACCTAATTTAAATATTAAAAAAAGAAATATTTTACATTACAACCCAATACACACACACATATATAAATAACTGAATGTAAAAATTTCCAAAACAATATTTTGGAAATATATTTTATGCAGTGTACTCTGATCATTTATATTTTCAGTGTATTTTAACACTGATTCTTCAGCTCACAATCATCACAGTGACAGATGGCTTCAAGGAGAATTCAAATTGATGAATTTTTTGTCTCTTAAAGAGACGTCTCAGAGCCCCTTTTCATTTTCTCCTCCTTAATGACTCTGAAGATAATCTGGACATGTTAGAGTACCTTAAGAATACATTTATAATATGACAAATGGCCTAAGTGGTTCTGTTCTGTGTTATAACAACTAACACTCAGACTCTTTTCTCCTAGCTAGAGCCCCCAGCTGATTCCAGGAGTGGGAAATGAATTCCACCCAGTGAAGTGACCGTTGTTCTACTTTCAGAATTCAAGCAAATTACTGTAGAAATAATTATACTTGTCTTATCAGTGAGCCCAAATTTTCTAGGACTCTGTATTAGTCCATAGGTAACTGTAATGTCTGGAGGGAGAATGCCATCTCTAAATAGGTTCCCTAGATTCTTACATTTTGGGGTCACAGGTACCCCAAAGGGATTTCTAGTTTATGTTCACTACTAAGTCTTTGTCTCTGAAATTTTTATGGATAATATTTCAGGAGGGAAAATAATGTAACATCTATCTTCCCAAAGGGTTAAAATGATAATCTGATTTTTAAAAAAATTAATGATCTCCTAAGTTGTAAGAGGGAGATTTTGAAGGCTAGATCAGAGTATATGGATTTGGAAAACCTAAATGAAATGTATTTCTTCCCAAGGAAGATATTTTAGGCTCCAAAGGAAAACTGCTAATGTCAATAGAATATTCAATTTCAAGATAGAAAACTTTTTATTCAATTAAAATAATTTAAAAAGTGTTTATTCTTTAGCTCTCTTGAGTCCTTAGATTTTGGAGAATATCTTTTCCCTTTTCTACTTACCATTGGAGAATAAGAAAGCCTCAATTTAAGTCATTCTGTTTGCCTATTTGCCTTAACTTATAAAGATACTGTTTGCTTTTACTGGAGTCAAATGCTGCCTGCTATATATAGCCTGTGTTTTCAGTTGTGGTATCAGTGCAAGCAGCCTTGGGGCTCCACTATTGAGGTTATGGCTGGAGAAAAAAGGGACACTAATGTTAGGGTTTTTATTTGCTTGTGTTTCAACACCCACATACCCATATGCCTGCATATACTCTGCCAAATAAGACCCTTCTGCAAATTTTATTTTAGAATAAATGGAGTTGAATAGCATTAAAGATGAAAAAATACTAATAGTTATTACTCATTCCCTAAATCTCTTAATCTTATAAATCTTTTTGACAAGTGATGTACTTCTGTTCTTTATTTATTTTTTATAATAGAAAACAAAGAGCAAACACTAAATAAACCATTTCACTAATACTACTTTGAGTCTTTACACATTTGGGGAATTATCAGGGACCAAGTAGGAACTGTGAGAACAAAGTTTTCTCTGGCTGTCTTGGCTTTTCTAACCTATACTCAAATGCTTAAAAATACTGATTTTATAGATAATTAATGTTCCCCCATTTGGTGCACTTAAAGAAAATTCCCTTTTAAGAATATAACCAACTAAAAGGTCAACTATCAGTCACGTAAAAATCAGTATCAATAAAGGACAGAAGTCCCTTTGCATAGAACAGATTAGTATTTATCAGTTACTAAATATCTATATTATAGGTTTCCCCTGTCTTTTTTTTTTTTTAATATATTTTATTGATTTTTTTACAGAGAGGAAGAGAGAGGGATAGAGAGTTAGAAACATAGATGAGAGAGAAACATCGATCAGCTGCCTCTTGCACACCCCCTACTGGGGATGTGCCCACAACCAAGGTACATGTCCTTGACCGGAATCGAACCTGGGACCCTGGAGTCCGCAGGCCGACGCTCTATCCACTGAGCCAAACCGGTTTCGGCGGTTTCCCCTGTCTTAAGTAAACTCAATTTATGACAACGTGAAATAACAAAAAGGATAAATTATGGAGAAATCATTTAAAGTTAAATGATCCTTTCTTAATTTATTTGTCCCAAATGACTATGTTTTCCAAGTACAACTGGAACGGTTTCATTTATATGCAAGCTTTTCAGGAGATGCACCTCTTGCCAATAGAAATGGTTACCTACATTTAACAGGTTATATGATCTGAAATTATCTTGACCATTTTCCCACTCATAAACAATCTTAGGTCAGAAAAGGCTTTGGCATGTACCAAGTCCAACCTTTATGAGATACATAAGCTCATAATACTTCTGAGAAATGGTATCCACTCTTGCTTCAACACCTTATTCTGAGAGTGATATTTAATTTGGGTAACCCAAACAACTATCTCAGAAAAGTAAAAATCAAGAGTATTTTAGAAACAGTACTTTGAATTAGTTCAGTGGTACTATTTTTATTTTATTTTATTTTATTATTTTTTAACCACCACTAACCCTGGAGTTCTCCAATTAGATGTCACTATAGTTCATGATAAAGTATATTTTTGAAGATTTATTCTGGATCATTCCTATCCTTTAATACAATAGAATGTGCTGACTTTATGAACAGTCCTTTCAATGCAGAGGAAAAGAACAGACATTGCTCTAGCACAGAGTCAAAGCCAAGGGACTATAAAGCACACTTGGGTGTTCACTGTGCAATCAGTGGTACTATTTTTAAAGTGGCTGAAACTTTTCTTCTTAGTATTATTTCCCAACCCTAAAGTTTTCTTCTTAGACAAGATTTTATAATGAGTGACTTGTTTGCTTGCTTTTTGTATGTATGTACAGAGACAAAGAAAAAAATTATTGCACTTGTACTATAATAGAAAGCATGAGGCTAAGTTCTCTGGTGGCAATAAACATTTAGAAAAAGTGTGCTCCTGTCTTCCAGGAGCTCACAAATGAGTGGAGGAAACACACATAATATGATTCATAAAAGACAGACTGATGAATTGGTGGCTTTATTTTTCTCCGACTTGTCTGTATGTAGCATAAACTATGTTAAGTTCACTTAAAAAGTCTGGCAACTCTCAAACATTGCTGGGAATGTTTGAACTAATGAACTAATTTAGATTAGTTCAAGGCTGATGGAAGGCAATTTGGAAATATTTACCAAAATTACAACTGCACATACCCTTTGTGGTAGTTTAAAAATATGTCCTGACTGGTTGCTCAGTGGTTAGAGCCTTGACCCGCAGACCAAAGGGTCTCAGGTTCGATTCCCGGTCAAGGGCAAGTACCTCGGTTATAGGTCCCCCAGCCCTGATGGGGGCACATGTGGGAGGCAACCAATCCATGTTTCTCTCTTTCTCCTCTCCTCCCTCCATTTCATTCTCTCTAGAAATCAAGTGCAAAAATATCATCTAATGAGGATTAAAAACAAAACAAAACTAAAAATATGCGCACAAATTCTTTACTACTCTTCCCCTTAAGAGGTGAAGCCCTTGGGTGTAGGCTGGTAGGACTTAGTAACTCAGTTCTTATGAAGAGTAAAGCAGACTAGAGTAGAGGTCATAAAAGGCACTGTAGTTTCCATCTTATTCTCTCTCTCAGATCATCACTCTGGGGGAAACCAGCAGCCATGTTTTGAGGACATTCAGGCAGCCCCGTGGAAAGGCCTGATGACTTCTGCAACAGGCAGCAAGAAACTGAGGCCTCCTGTCAACAGCCATGTGAATGAATCGTGCTGGAGGTGGACCTGCCAACCCCGGTCAAGCCCTCAGATGACTGCCACCCTGGCTGACAGCTTGACAACAACTTCATGAGGGATCCTGGGCCAGAACCACTTAGGCAAATTGTAAACAGATTCCTGATCCTTAGAATCTGTGTAAGGTAAATGCTTGTTATTTTAAAGCCACTAAGTCTTGGGGTAATTCATTATATAGTAATAGATCATTAATACACCTGTTGACTCAGCACTTCTGGGAGTTATCTTACAGATAGAGAAATATCCCCTACTCTCTGAATTGTCATTATCCAAACTCAGGAACTTATGTAAATTTCTCCATAAATCCTTTTCTGACCAAAGTTTTAATACTCACTAACACAAACTTATGAACCAAATATATTCAGATAGGTGGGTCCCCTTGTTACCTGATTTATCTGAACTCAGAACCAGAGTTTGGACGGTACATGTTTAAAGAACAAACTACAAGGTTATTCATTGCAGCATCATTGATAATGGCAAAAGACGATAATAAAGTTGGAGGTGTGCTTATTTAACTGCAATCACACAAAGGAAAAAAGAATGCCCTCTATTCATTGATATGGAAAGATCTTCAGGATATATTGTTTAATGAAAAAAAGAGCAAGGTATAAAATAGTGTGCATAATATGCTATCTTCTTTCATAAGAGAGGAAAAGATGGATATATGTTCATATTTGCTTTTATTTGCATAGAGAAACTCTCAAACAAATTATTAGAAAGTAATGAAATTGATGACCTTTCTGGGGAATTGGGAGTGGGAACTAGGCGGATGGGGGACAGGAAAGAGAGTAAGACTTTTCACCTCTTAATTTTTTTTCTGATTTTTGAACTATGTGAATTATTAGCTTTTAAAAATCATAAATATTTCTACCATTGCTGAAAGCACAAAAAATTGCAATTCAATGGTGTTTTTCAACTATTGCATAAAAAATAGAAACAATGGTAAACATAACTAAAAGACTAAAACTTTCATAAGTTGTAAGTAGTTATACCATGATTTTCATTAGTTTCTTCTCTGTCTAGTTATTCTAATTATGCTCCCTAAAAATGATCACATATCTAAATATATATGGTTCTTAAGTTTGTGTTAGTAATATAATTCTATGTTCTAATTTATTATAATTATTATTTGAAATGTTCAAAAATTTCAGAGCTGAGAAAAATAGATTAGAATCCAAAATGGTCCACAATACAATCACTGAAAGTTACCAAACAAGATTGCCAGGCCTCACAATAGATCTACCAAATCAAAACTCTTTTGAGGTGGAAGTGGGATGGGGGGGCGGGCGGGGAGGTAGAAGGGCAACCTGGGAAACTGTATTTAAAACACAAAACAAAACAACAAAACCACCCTGGGCTGATACTGCCTGCCTGCCCCTTGCACATACATTAAGGAACCAGGATTCTAAGAGATGAAGGCACTTTTAAAAAGAGCTAAAACCAGTGAAAATCAGAACTAGCACTTGAACACTCTTCTTTGAACCCCAAGTCCAGTCTTCTTTTTTCAAGTCCTTCTGGCTCGGCTGACAGTGCCAGACCCAAAAGAAAAAGTATGCACCATACATCGAATAGAACTTTGTCTCCCTTACGTCAAACTTGGATTAAGTTCTTCCTTTCCCTTCGGCCAATAGCCACTTAGGTTCTCTTGTTTCTCTTCATTTTTCAGTTGGGGGAGACATTTGTCTAATGGCTTGTAAAATACTTTGTATATTTTATACTTTTCCCAGAGCAGGGGACTAAGCCTGCTGTTCCTAAAACTGTCAACAGACTAAATTAAAGTAGGGGTTGGGAAACTATGACTTGTGGGCCAAATGCAGCCCATTACTTGTTTTTGTAAACAAGGTTTTATGGAAACACAGCCACACCTATTCATTTTCATATTGTCTATGACTGTTTTATTGCTACAATGGCAAGTAGTGGTGACACTATCTTGCCTTTTACAGGAACAGTTTCCTGATACTGTTCTAAATCATGAAAAGTATTCTCTGTCATTAAGAACAGAGATGATAAATAAGAACCTCTTTTAAGTTTGTTGTGATGATGATTATCATGACGGTCAGTTCTTCTGGTGGAGGTGATAATTAGCAACAAATAGCTAAACGGTAGGGAGGATAAACAAAAGATCTGCAATCCAGATGTCCAGACCTGACTGCATGATCAATATGAAATGGGGGAACCATCCTGGCTGTGAATGGCAACCCTACCCTGCTGCCCAGCCTACCTGTTCTGCCAGCCAGGCAATATGCTTGACCTCCTTGCTGCCTCCTGCTGTACTGGTTGCACCAAGCATGGCGTTGAGTTCAGCCAACACCTGTGGGAGGAGAGCCATAATGTTGGTGTGGATAGCTACGAACCAGGAGTGTGCGGTGGCTGTATCCTTGCAGCGTAGGATCAACGTGTTCCTGCTATCGGGAGAATGGAGCTCTATCAATCTGTGTGGAAAAAGAAAACGAAAAAGTGAGCTAGATCAGAAGTCATCAAACCTGCCAGGGTTTAACACATTATTGGGAATCTATTTTTATTTTAATTTTACATTCCAGAATAGAGATGCTTTCTCCTAATTCCATAGTTTTCTCCAGTTCCAGAGAAAACCACATATGAAAAGATGATCATCAGAACGACAAACTGTTTGGGTCTCCTATTTCAATGTGTGAAAATAATAACTTAAGATGAGGGAACCTGTTGTATAGTCTATAATAGAACACTTCCTTTTGTCTTAATTTCCATGCCAAAGAAATAGAAAGAATGCTTGTTGAATCTGATGGGCACATTGTTAAAGAAGGAATAGATATTTTAAAAAAAAATTTAGAAAATACCTTTAGAAAAGTATTGCTAGGTAAGTAAAACCTACCACCAAACAGTGAACTGAAATTTTGTGTGTAATAAAGAAAGAGAAAATAGTTGAAGAATATGATTCCTTATGAAAATTTACAACTGTTTTTTAGTGTTTGAGTAACATTATATAATAAATCATCTACTGAGTCATAGTAGTAAAACAATTAAGAGCTCTTCAATTCTATGACTATTATTTGTTAATGCTCAATTGAGAACAATTTATATACTTCAAAAGAAACCTTCAGGAATTAGCTACAATTTTTTAAAAGTACATTGAACAGCCGAAACCGGTTTGGCTCAGTGGATAGAGCATCGGCCTGCGGACTGAGAGGTCCCGGGTTCGTACCTTGGTTGCGGGCACATCCCCAGTGGGGGGTGTGCGGGAGGCAGCTGATTGATGTTTCGTTGTCATCGATGTTTCTAACTCTCTATCCCTCTCTCTTCCTCTCTGTGAAAAATCAGTAAAATATATTTTTAAAAAAATGGGCCTGTAGCTCAAAATTCCAAAACGTAAGAAGAAACTATTAATAAGAAGAAAAAAAACAAAAAAAGTACATTGAACAAATTCTGTACACAGCAATTTATTGGGTACTGTTTTGTGTTTTGGCCAAAATTTTTGTCAAGATGACTTTAAAAAGGCAAATAAATAAATGACTAATATATATACACACATTGCTGTGTTCAACAGTTCTTTCAAAATGGAAAAGAAAAAGCTCTTAGAAGTGCTTCTCATGGTAGGTTAGAAATTGATGAATTGCCACTGTCTTTCTAAAGACAGTTTTTGCTGCCTTGAAGTACTGCCATCAGATCCTACAACTCCTGCCAAAGATAAGCAGTTTACATGTACACTGGCATTTCTTTTTTTAAAAATTTTTTAATTGATTTCAGAGAGAAAGGGAGAGGAAGAGAGAGATAGAAACATCAATGATGAGAGAGAATCATGGATCAGCTGCCTCCTGCACACCCCCTACTGGGAATTGAGCCCTGACAGGAAATCAAAACGTTACCTCCTGGTTCATAGGTCAATGCTCAACCACTGAGCAACACTGGCCGGGCTACACTGGCATTTCTGCCTTTAAGCTTGTATTTCTCTCATTTGCCAAATATTTAAATTTGCCACATTTAATACGGCAAATATTCACTCTCATTTGAACACTGGTTAGTCTATCTTTCTTAAACACACATTTATTGAGCACCTACTCTACATACCAGATATTGTGGTAGATATTGCTATTGGTGATACAGAGATGAAAAAATAGTCTCTTCCCTCACTGGGTCTCTAGTCTAATGGGGAAGGCAGAAAATTAAACAACTAACACACAATTACAGGTTATAAAAAGTGCTTCTATTAAGGACTATGAAGGCTACTATGAAGTTCTTATCTAAAAAAGACACTCCGAAGATGGTAGTGGCAAAGCAGAACTGCAATGGAGCCTCTCTACCTCTGGGCACCTCCCTCAAGCAGCTGTTACGCTATGACACAGGTTATAAACACATCTACCTGCACCTATCTACTCACCCACTCACATGCCTTCCCAATGGAGTTAACCATCTAGTAAATCATCCAAGGAACATGACTGCTGGATCACATATGGTAAGACCTTGTTTTGCTTTGTGAGAACCTGCCAAGGTGTCTTCCAAAGTAGCTGGATCATTTGACATTTCCACCAGCAACAAATAAGAGTTCCTGTTGCTCTAGACCTGGATGGGTGGCTCAGTTGGTTGGAGCGTCCGTCATCCTATACACCAAAAAGTTGGGGGTTCAATTCCTGGTCAGGGCACTTATCTGGGTTGCAGGTTCAATCCCCAGTTGGGGTATATGAGGGAGGCAACTGATCAATGTTTCTCTCCATCAAGATATTTCTCTCTCTCTCTCTAAATCAGTGGAAATAAATCCTCAGGTGAGGATTAAGAGTTACTGTTGCCCTGATTTTAGCCATCTTAATAGGTGTGTAGTGGTATCTTATTGTTTTGATTTGCAATTCTCTAATGACATATGATGTTGAGCACTTTTCATATGCTAATTTGCCACCTGTATTTCTTTCTCTTCTGGTAAGGTGTCTGTTCAGATCTGTTGCCCATTTTTTAAATTGGGTTGGCTTCTTATTGTTGAGCTTTAAGAATTTGTTTATTTGGATACCAGTCCTTTATCTGATCTGCATTCTACAAAGGTTTTTCTCCCATTCTGTGGCTTCTTTTCATTCTCTAATGGTATATGATGGTTAATTTTATGTGTCATCCTTAACTAAAGAATGACCAGATCACTGTTAAAACATTATTTCTGGGTGTATCTGTGGGTGTTTCCGGGAGACATTAGCATTTGAACCAGTAGACTACGTAAGAATGGCCCTCACCAACTTGGGTGGGTACTATGCAATCCATTGAGGGCATGAATAGAAGAAAAAGGTGGAGGAAGGGCAAATTTGCTGTTTGCTTGAGTTGGGACATCCATCTTCTCTTACCCTTGCACATTGACACTCCTGATCCATGGGCCTTTGAACTCAGACTGAATTATACCGCTGACTTTCCTGTTTCGCCAACTTGCAGACAGCAGATCATGGGACTTCTTGGACTCCACAATTGCATGAGCCCATTCCTAAAATTAATCTATTCCTATCTATCTATCCATCCATCCATCTTTTCTATTGTTCTGTTTCTCTGGAGAACCCTAATAAACAGTGCCTTTTATAGAGCAGAAGTTTTAAATTTTAAGAAAGGTCAACTTACAAATTTTTTCTTTTATGTACTGTGAGTTTGGTGTTGTATCTAAGAAGTCATCAGGAACCTTTAAAAGGAATTTTTTAAAAAGCATAATCCTACACGCTCATAGAGAAAAGAAGAGGAGCACTACAAAATTTTGGAAATTGGCAAGCAGACAGAGGAGTTAAATGATGTATCAGACCTAAAAAAAAGTGGGGAGAGCCAACTCCCAGCCAATCCATGGTGTAGAATCCCAAAGAGGCTGAGAAACTGGAGGCACCAGGTACCTCTGACAGTAGGAGTAAAGCACACAGGTAAAATAAAGGGTCTGGCTGAAAGCCTGTTTCAGCGTTCCCCACATCCAGAGGCCAGTGACTACCCCACCCTCAAACCAGCAAAAGGTTCAAACTCACACTCATCTCACCTAACTGGGTGGAAGCGCCGGTGATGTCCTTAACTCGGATCCTCTACCGAGCTGATTGCTTTCAAAAGGGGCTAATTATTCCTACCTGGCTGCTTTGGTACTCCCTGTAACCAGCTTAACATCCTTTAGACACATGCTAAAAGTTCAGTCGTAAAACCATGACAAGAAATTTCTTTCACTCCTCCTCCTGGCCTACTTAGCACTACAGATAGGAATCAGTTCATCCTTCTCTGGGTACAAAACGTTCACCTTCTGAAAAGGCCTTTTCACCTCATACAGTTCCTGACAGTCTCTCAGACACATCTCCTTCAACAGCCTCTGAACTCTGAAAATCCTAACATAAAAGACCCTAGTTATTAATAACTGGGGGAATGGAATTAGTAAGTGGTGTAATTCAGCGGTGTAATTTAGCTTTCACTTTCCAGTAAGTCTGTTATAAAATAAAATTAAGCTTGATTAACAAAGTCCAGTGAGCTGGAAAAAGGTGAAAAGAGGCAATAAATTTGTTCTCAGGGCAGGATCACCGGTTTTTCATGAAAAGAGAAATTTTGCAATGTTTTTTAAAAAAGGGATTGTGAAATAGCAAATTAAATGAGAAGAAACAGAAACGAAACTCCAAAATTCTGATGGTTTTAGGATACAGAAGAATCTGCTTTTGAAGAGGAAGCTCCCCTACACCTGATATAGGGGATAACGTATTTCCTAAAGCCTATTGCTGTTTTAAAAGAAAAATTCATATGAAACTCTCCTAACAAAAATTTGGAGGCAGTCTGCCAGTAATTGTTTGGGTCCACAGGAGAGAGGAGGAAACAGCTACAGTATGAACAGTTTTGGCTTCTAGTCAAACCACTGAGGATTTCCTGAGAAATGCAATTCCATTCTGATCATATGAATCAAATCAATATTTAGATACACAGAAGCATAGGATTCTATAAGTCTAACCTGCTTATTTCTTCCGTTTAGTAAAGTCTTTGACATAACTTATGTGCTCAATTCAGTAAAAATCATATTGTTTTATGTGTCATAAAGCCAAAATTTACCTTTTACATGGAAAACAGCCAATGAGAAGATGAACAAGACATTGTGAACCAACTCTAAGGAAACAGATGCACGTTTCCGAAGAGCAGTGTTTAAGAACACCTTGTCCCTGCTAACCTCCACACTGCCCACACGGCTGTTTGCTAAGGAATGGGCTCCTGTTCTTTCCCTGAACGTCATCATTATTTATTTAGCGTTCACTTTCCAGAATTAACTGTTTATAACTATCAGAAGCATCTAGTGAGTCTTGAGAACTCAAGGTGGAGGAAGAGAATAAACCTCCTCCTCCTTATTCACTCATTCTGATGGTCAGCACTTTTTTTTTCCAGCTCTGGTTAGTGAATATGAAACTAAATAAAAGTAGTAAAACAGAAGAAAAGGATGCTTTCCTCTTGTGTCAAATACCTTTTTCATTTAGAAGGTAAAAGATGAACCACAAAGAGATTCCTACATACCCGTCAGAATAGTTTATATTGAAAAGACTGACATCACCAATGCTGGCAAGGATGAGAAGCAACAGAAACTCCTACACTGGTGGTGGGAATGTAAAATGGCACAACCACTTTGGGAAAAAGTCTGGCAGTTTTTTAAAAAACTAAACATATACCCATCCCTTGACCCAGCAATTCCACTTCTAAGAATTTACCCAAGAGAAATGAAAGTGTATGCCCACAAAAAGAGTTATGGAAAAATATTCACAATAGCCCTGGCTCGTTTGCTCAGTGGTTAGAGTGTCAGCCCACAGACCAAAGGTCTCTCTCTCTCTCCCTTCTTCCTCCCTTCCACTCTCTCTAGAAATTAATGGAAAAAATATCCTCAGGTGAGGATTAAAAAAAATATTCACAATAACTTTATTAATATCAGCTCCAGCTCCAAACTGGAAATAGCGCAGGTATCCATCAATACAAAAATAAAGATAAAATGTGATACATTCATACAACACAATACTACTCAGCAACAGAGAGAAAGAATTATTGATACATGCAACAAGATGGACAAATCTCAAAAACCTTATGCAGAGCAAAAGAATTCTATCACAAAAGAATACACTTATATAAAGTTGTAGGATAGTTAGAACTAATCTAATACTAGAAAATCAGAACAGTAGTTGCCTTGGGAAGTGGGAGAGAGAATTGACTGAGAAGGGGCACAAGAAAACTTTCCAGGATGATGGTAATGTTCTATATCTTGATAGACTTGGGTTATATAATTGTATGCATTTGTCAAAACTTATGATTTATGCATTTTATTGTATGTAAATATTGGCCCAAAAGGGGGGAAAAAAACCTATAAAAAAACACTGAACTCTAGTTATTTATATGCATGCTTAAGTATTTAGAGGAAAATATATTAATGTCTGCAATTCACTCTAAAATGCATTTTATAAAAACTGAATTGATGGATCGATGGATGGGCCAATCTGTGATAAAGCATAGAGTAAAATGTTAATGGTAGAATCTAAGTGGTGGAAAAATGGGCACTAACTATAAAATCCTTTCAACTTTGCTACGTGTTGAAAGATTTTCATAATAAAATATTAGGGGGAAGTGAAGAATGATGGGATGATGAGAAACCACATGCCTACCTACGGCTTAAAAACAGATTCCAAAGTATTTTCCAGATTAGGGAACAACTAAGCCTATTTTTTTGCTCAGGGTTTTACAAAAGACTATGGAAGATAAAGATTTTCAAACAGAAACACAGTCAGCTAAATAAAGCTGCAATTTGATAAGTGTCTTGATGACAGATGTCCTGATGAAACTTATTTTTGCTGTTCCTATATAAATTGTGAATTTTTTGCATGGTTTTAAATGTTGCAGCTGTGTCACCTGCCATGACACTTCCCTTGATCAAGTGGAGATAAATTTAAGGATCAAAAGGTCCAATTGATTTCACACATATTATCTTATAGATATTATCTTATTTATCCTTGAAGTAGTTCTAAAGAATATAGTTGAGCAGGTATTAGTCCATTTTACAAACAGAAAAAACCCAACAGGATGACAGAGAAATTAAGGGACTTATTTAAAGGGTCCCGGGTTCAATCCAAGGGCTCATGACTGGGTTGTGGGCTCGATCCCCAGTAGGGGGCATGCAGGAGGCAGACAATCAATAATTCTCTCTCATCATTGATGTTTCTATCTCTCTCTCCCTCTCTCTTTCTCTCTGAAATAAACAAATAAAATACTTTAAAAAAGAAATTAAAAAAGGAAAGCAACAAAAACAATACAAATATATCAGAATATAATTTTAAAAGTGTATAGACATTTTAAATACTTTTTAAAGATACTATTTTTTTAAGAATCTACTATGTGCTTGCCTCTACATAAAAAGCTTCATATTTAATCTTTACAATGAGTTAATTATTGTGTTTTTGGGTGTGTTTTTTAACAGATGAAGATATGGCAGTTTATGGAGGTGAAGGGACTTGCTCAGACCCTTCCTTTGAGCAGGTACCTAGGTGGGATTCAAATCAAGGTCTGTCTGATTGCAGAGCTCAGTCCGTTAGGGCATATCATACCACATGTTATAGAGCAGGAGCTTTAATGTCCCTGTCGTCTAAAATGCCCAAGAAGTCACTCAGCTGCTTGCTATCTTCTATGACCCATTCCATCTGATCAGGTACCTGGCTCTGCATTCAGACTGGAGGAGACCATAAAAGTGAAAGCTCATAATAAAAAGTTTATCCTTAACTATGTCTTTGGACAAGTTTATCTCACCCCCTCCACCCCCCCCCCCCCCCAATTCCCTAACCTAACACTAGGTTTACCAGTACCACTTCATGGAGTTAATGAAGACAAACTCATAGAAAATAAATGTTTATAGAACTAGGAGGGATATTAGAAATTATCCAATTCAACTCTTTCATTTTACAAACGAGGAAACTAAGGTCAAGAGAAGCTAACTTGCCAGGGTCACATAATTAGTTGATAGTGAGATCTATAATGCAGCTCTCTGACTCTTTACACACCCACAGTATAAGGAATTTACATCTAAACAAACATTTAAAAAATTTCTTTAGTAAAATTTTTTCAATTACAAAGTAATGCTCATAGTGAAAAAAGAAAGGTATAAAACGAAGACCAGAAGTCCCTTCTTTCCTTACAATCCCATTTCACTCCCCAGGAGTATCCACCATTATGCTTCTTGTCTGTTTGCCCCAAAATTTTCTATATATGTACTGTACACATATGTATGAAGTAATTTAAATATGGAATGCCAAAAACTATTCTCTTATCTCAGACTGATGTTTCCCTCTGTGAAATTTAGTCAGTCATGTTATTGCAAAATGATATTGCAACATGTCTTTAAGTACGTTGTTCTGCTTAGGTACAGCTCACCTGTTCTCCAGATCCGGCATGCTTAGGTTTCTAGCAGCAAAGCACATTTTGAGAGGAATGACCTTCCTGTCCTTGGTGCTGTTCTGGTGTTTTGGAGAACCAGAGTCCTCACTGCCACTAAAGCTTGGTGACTGGGGAGCTGCACCTTCCCATGGCAGGTCTGATACTAATGATGGCTTCTTGATATATGGCGTTACTTCTCGGATGAATTTGACTATGAACAAAAATCAAAGAAGGAGGTTAGTATTTTTGCTTCCTATAAAAAATGACAACTAAAATGCACACATTCATGCAATATCTAGCATGAAGTAAAAAACAAAGCCAAAAATACTAATTTAAAGAGCCAGCATACAGAATCTTAGTATTGGAGGGTCCTTTAAGGGCATGTAATACAAATGAAATAGCATTACTCTATTCTAAAAACTTTAACTTCTGAGCGTATGTATGTATTGTTCTGTCTTCTTAGGACACTCCTTCCCCCCTTGGTCTGCCTGATCAACTCTACTCAAGAGTCACCTCCTCAGCAGCAGTTTCTGTCTCCTCTCTCCAGGGTATTACCATTACACCTCTACAACAACATCCTCTTAGAACCCTGGGTTGGAATCCTTTGCTAAAACTTCTGTTCCCCTGCTGCCTGTTGAATTCCCCAAGGCAGGGATTATGATTTATTCAATCTTGGCATCCAATTATCTAGAACAGTGTCTGTTCAGCAAATGTTTCAATAAATGAGTGAAGAAACAAATGAATAATTAAATTCTTAAATTGTCTCAGGAGCTGACCAGCCATGAATGAATCTCCTGGTGATAGATTCAGTACCTCCTGAGATAGCGCCACCTACATTTAGATGAGTCAACATATAGAAACATCTTGAAACTTTCACTCGTTTTTTCTATTTACTGAAGCCATATAGAGCAATCTCTTCCACATGAGAGAATACCTTCAAATATCTGAAGATGAGATGATCTCTCTTTCTCTTCACTGGACTAAGCTAAGTATCTCTAGTTCAATTTGATTCAATTCAATCAACATTCTTAGCTACCTACTAAGTGTCAAGCATTAGGAGAGGCACTGAGAAACAAGAACAAATGAGGCATAGACCCTGCCCTCAAGGAATGACAAGTCTACTAAGGAAGACAACTGTGTAAACAGATCATTACAATTTTTAAAACAAGTAAAAACAAGTACAAAAATAAGCATATTCAAGGTAAGTTATTTCCATTAATGGTAGCCCCAATATATAGCTTTTAATAGATGGGAAACTTTTTTTTTTTTAAGTTCAATTTTAGGAATTATATAAAATACTAGAGCCCAGGGCACAAAGTCGTGCACACTGAAAGGAAATTAATTAGAAGAAATATTTTAATATTGCTATTCACCCTTTTTCTATAATAGAAGTGTCAATCAAATTCACAATCGACAATGACAGATGGAAACACACATGTGAGATTGGCGCCAGCGAGAGCTTTATATATTTAGATAAACTTGCTTAATTAGACCTGCTTTCTGATTTAGCTAAACCTTTTCCAGCCCAGTGAAGCACCCCAACTTCTCTTTCAGGTAATTGTCAGCAACACAGCAGTAAACATCAACATGAAGCAGATTATTATTGTAGATCACACAGGGAGAACAAAGGGTAAAATATTTAACTGCAGCAGTGTTTGACTACATTCTGCGCAGTGAGAAAACGTGAAGTCATTTTCAAGGTCCACCATTTCTTACTTCTTTTCAGTCAGGTCAAATTTCTAAGCTTTCTAAATCTCTGTTTTCTGGCTAATGAAAAGAAAACAGGATTCCACTGAGTCTCCTATCTACCTACTCCAGGACTTCTGTGAGGATCAAATGAGATGAGGCACAGGAAAATGCTTCACAGATATTTGGTTAAAGTGTGAAATGTTTGCACCTGGCTATAAAGCAAGTCGTGTTCCTGGGCTGAAGAAATTCCAAAGAGGCTAACTGCTAGGGAGAAGAAGCTGCGCTTTGCTCCGGGACATCATTACCCGGCGCCCACAGTGACCATTTCCGGGCTGGGCTGGGCTGCATTTTGCACCATGGGGATCTCGGCAGCATTGGCTGCGATTTGGTGGGCTGTCACTCCGGGGTGGTGGCGGAGCCTGTGTCCCACTTGGGGGAAGCCGAATATTGCTTTGTGGGTGCCAGGTCTGCAGTGCCATTTCTCTGTAAATGGCCAGTGTGCGTCACAGCAGCTCCTGTGTTGAGTGTCTGCCCCCTGGTGATCAGTGTGCCTCATAGCGACCGGGTGGACGGTCGGACACTTCACATATTAGCCTTTTATATATATAGATTTCTTTTACCTCAGTCATGACTGGCAACTACTGTATTTGAGGCATGATGTTCTTTTTTCAAAAAATAGATAAACCAAAGATTATTAAAATCTTAAATAGCAATAAAAATGTAAATAAATAGTTGAACGTAGATGAATCAGTCACCATTACTTCTGCTAACATCAATTATATGTTATATCAATATTTTATCTCCCTTTCAAATTCCAAAGTGGTAGGTCATTAGAGTAGATGATGGGAATTGAAAACTAGAAAGATATGATCATTATCAATGCTTATCAGTATCATAAGAGCTAGCATTAACATTTTATAGCATTAGAAGCTTTATGCTTATAAAACTTTACTAACAAATAGACTAAATCTAAAAAATAATCAAATGTATGCATATATGACAAAATTCAACTGTATAAAAGATTTTATAATAAAAAGTCTAGTTTTCTAGCTACCCAGTTCCCCTCCCAGGGTCCAACCATTGTATGGTACTTCAGAGATATACTAGATGTTCTAGGCATATGTACAACAGACACACACACACGTGAATATATGTATACACACACATTTCACATAGTGGCAGTATATTATGCTTATTCTGCACCTTGTATTTTTTACTTAATAATAGTGATAATAGTTTTTTTATAAGCCTAACATTCTACAGTTCATTTTACTGCATGATGTGGTATAGAGAGGCGTTTGGGATCATACAGACCTGGTTCAAATACTAACTGTGCTTGCCATCTCAGAGCTATGTGACCTCACTTGCCTGTTCTGAGGTCCTCATCTATATAATAGGAGTTAACACTAAACAAGTAACAATTCCAGGCATATACTAAACATTCAATAAATAGTAGGTGGCTTTCTTTTACTTCCCTAAATTAGAAAGTTGGAGAAGTTAAAATTTTTAAACAGCAATCAATAGAAGAGGTGAAGGTATTTTCTTATAAGTTACTAAACAAGATCTGCTGAAATTAATCATAATTCCAGAAGATATAAGAGATCATAAAGGGTCCTTTTTCAATTATGCCAACATTTATATATAGTTTATGTGTGTTTGTATGTGTGTGTGTGCACGCTTTCTATGTAGTTATAATACATGTATTTCTAGGTGGAGAGAGTTAAAGCTAGCTAGCTGTCGCAGGTCACCAAGGAGATTTTTTCATCCTAGAAAAATGAGCAGGTTGCAGCCAGTATATCCCTTGAGTGGCTGACTCAGGCATTTCAGTGCATGCTTTAGCTTTGTACTTCCAAGAGAGGATTAGATCACAAGAACTTTGGCAGAAATTCCTACAGTTTCCAGTCACTGCCAAAGGCAGAAACTTGCTTTTTGAACTATTTAAGGCAGTACACCAACTATTGGGCTACCAATTGAGGGAACTTAAAGACATTCTAAATGACTAATCTTGAATATTATAGTGGTTAGGAAAGGATCCTTCATGATCTACTTGGAAGTTCATTCAATCACACAGTATCACTGAACTGATTACTGCACACATATTTAAATAAAACATACATACATACACAGCCTATTGCATGGCTTTTTTCAGAGAGCTACGAGTTTCATTTGAGCTGACGACAATGATACCCACCCCCATCTACCTGGCCATCTATAATGGCTGAAGAACTAAGAATAGACATCTATTTCTAATTTGCCTGAGATATGGGAAGATGGAGAGATAATGGTGCTGTTTTAGTCCTATACTTAGACCTTCCAAGTTGCCACAGTGCTTTAAACTGGATACTTGGATGAATAAACAAATTATTCCCCCCTATACTCCCATGTGCACTCAGAACCCTCAATATATTTCAGAATTATTTCATTTTTCCTGAAAAAGATCATCCTAAAAATGTTTAATTAAACACTGATGTCTGCAATGTTTTAGGTGCAGAAGTTAATTTTCTTTCTTCTATGTACTGATCACTCTTATTAAAAGTGAAAGGGGCTGTCCCCCATCCTAAAAGCATCATTGTAGCCCTTTCTCTTTAGAGTAACAAAAACATATATGTGTACTCTACAGCTACCTGAAAAGATACCTGGAAGGATTTTTCATCAAAATATCAATAGTGCTCAGATATAGGTATAGGCTTGCCTTGTTTTCTTCATGTAGTTCTGTATATCTTCATGTAGTCTGAAATTTTTATGAGTCCATATCATTTATACCAAAAGAAACATTTTTAAAAAATGAAGAAAACTTATCCCAAAACCTTGCTCAAACTTTAAACATGGAACCACCTTAAAGTGAAATCTTGCTAGCCTTCAAAAGCTATAATGCACTGGATGGGATCCAGGAGCCAACTGATTCTTACGGAATTCCATCCTCTAAAGAATAGGTTTTTTATGGGGTTGGGGTCCTATGTATTTTAACAAGGTACACTGCTATTCTGGTTTGGAACCATTAGGCAGCAAATAATCTTAAATAAAAGATTATTCAAAAGATACTTCATAGTCAGACATAGGCTATGGCTGTTAATAGAAATATTCCAGAAAATCAATCACCTTCTCTTATGAACACAACTTCTCACAGAATCATTATTTTCCTCTTTACCCCTAAACTTATCTTTTTCTTATCCTATCCAGTGACCTTTACTGTGAGTTTAAGTGAAACTAAATGGATTGGACAATGTGGAGAGAATGGTGCCAATTATTTCCCCTGCTTTTTCAAGCAAGTTTGTTTCTAGGTTATCCTTAGGGAGGAAAAGTTGGCTTTTCATTTTGCTCACAAATGAGTTATGTTGACATCACTGTTAAAGTATTCTCCCAAGAGGTTTCTCCTTAACCTCATCCCAAGAATCTCAAATCAGGAATCTGCTAAATGGCCACTAAAAACATTAGAGAGGAAACACTTTCAGAAAAAAGTCATTTATGTTCTCAACTCACAGGTGTCTTTCAACTCAAGTCTCCAATCACTGGGGTCTGAGTAGACTGAATCTAGGGTTTGCTGATGTAAACTCTGAATGTGTTCAGAATAATCCTGGTTTCACTATACCTTTCCATTTTATTTATTTAAAAAAAATTTTATTGTTGGAAGTATTACATGTGTCCCCCTTTTTTCCCCTGCCATTGTATACCTTTCCTTTAAAAAAAAAATATTTTTAGTGATTTCAGAGAGGAAGGGAGGGGGAGAGAGATAGAAACATCAATGATGAGAGATATTGATTGGCTGCCTCCTGCACACCCTTCACTGGGGAGCGAGCCCGAAACCCAGGCATGTGCCCGGACCAGGAATTGAACCTGGGACCCTTCAGTCTGCAGGCTGATGCTCTACCCACTGAACCAAACAGCTAGGGCTACCTTTCCATTTTAAAGTAACATTGCATATTTACCAATCTGTTGAGCTCCTAGTATGTGCCAAGAACTGTTTTAGAAACTTAAGCTAATACATCTGTGAACAAAACAAAAAAAAGATGAATGTAATTAATAAGTAAATTATATTCCAGAGAAACAAAAACTTATGTTCACATTAAAGCCTGTACATTAATGTTTTAGCAGTTCTTTTTATAAGTGTCCTGGAAACTGGAAACAACCCAAATTTCCTTCAGTGGGTGAGTGGTTAAACTGCAGTATAGCCACAGAATAGAATACTACTTGGCAATAAAAAGGAGTAAACTACCGATATACTCAGCGACATGGATAAATCTCAAAGGCATTATGCTGAGTAAAAGCAGCCAGTGTCAAAATGTTACATATGTATGATCCCATTATTGAAAAGACAAACTATATGATGAACAGATCAGCGGTTGCCAGGGGTTAGGGATAAGGAGGATGTGATGATTATTTGGAGTATGGAACTATCCTGTATTCTGAGTGTGGCTATAGACATAAGAATTTATACATGTGTTAAAATTCACAGAACTGTATACCATAAGAAGTGAAAACCAACTTTACTGCATGAAAAAATTTTTAAAAAGCAAATAATATAGTATTTAGTAGATGTTAAATGTTGCAGAAAAGGAATGACAGTAAGAGAAGATGGATCAGGAATACTAGGGAATTCTAAATAAGGTGGTTAGGGTAAGATTCATAAAGACAACATTTGAATGAAGAAAGACTTAAAGGAGGTGGGGGAATTAGTCATGCAGATATGTGGGAGAAGCATTCCTGACAGAGGGAATATTATTAAAGCAGTAAGGGAAGCCATTGTGACTAGCGCAGTAAATAGGGGGAAAGACTAGAAAATGGGGTCATAAAGGTAAAGGTGTGGAAGGCAGATGGTGTAGGGCCTTTTAGGTATCCTAAGGACTTTGGCTTTTATTCTGAAATAGGAAGCCACTGGGCGGTTTTAAACCGTGGAGTGACATGATCTAACAAGCATTTTAATCATTTTCACTATGTTGAAAAATAGGGTGAAAAAGGTTAAGGCAGAAGCCGGAAGATCAACTGGGAGGTTATTAGAGATGAGAGTTAAAGTAGTTGAACCAGGGCGATAGGAGAGGAGGTGGTGAGAAGTGGATTCTCTACTAAAAGAAGAGCTACTCAGATATCCTGACAGATTGGTTAAGAGGGGGGTAAGAAAAAAGCTGAGGATGATTTTGAGACTTTTGTCCTAAACAACTGGAAAAACAGAGTTGCCATCAACACGTTTAGGAGGAAAGATCAGTAAGTTAAGATATATATTAGACAATCAAATCTAGCAGGCAGCCAGATATATGAGTCTGCAGTTCAGGAGATAGGTCTGGGCTGGAACTATAAATCTGGGAATTGTTGGCATGTAGTGGATATTTAAAATCAAGAGAATGGATAAGATCAGTCAGGATCCCAGCAGGAAATGAATGGCACAGGATTAATAAAAGGACAGTTTATAAAGGTGTGGGCAAGAGTTCAGGGAAACCACAAGGGGAAATAGAGTGTGATAGCCTGTTTCCACGCCTAGGCCTAAAGAGACTAGGAGAGGAAGTGGTTACCAGACCCAGAAGGAGAGAGTCCCATAGACGGCTGACTTGTTAGGAGCAGTGACTTTCAGTCAAATTCAACCAGACTGAAGTGAGCCTGCAGACTGGGAGCGAAGGGGATAAATGCTCCCATTTCACTCTCCTCCCTCCTTCCCTCCAGCATCCTGGGAAGCTTGTTGATATAGTCCATGCAGTCATCCTCCTGGGGAGAAAGCAGGTAGAGAAGGAGTGGACCTGGAGGGGCCAATGGAAGACTTTCCAGCACAATCACCAAGGGAGTGAGTATAGATGAGGAAGAGTACATTCCACTATGAAAGGGCTGGGGAGAAGAGAAGGAACAGCAAAGAGACAGGAGACCCATGAGAGACAAGTACTCCACAGAAACACTAGCTTAAAATATTACCAAGTTTATGCAAACTGAAAACGCCTTGCTTTGATCTTACTAACCCTGTTAGTTCCTTCCTCTTCAATGCACTCCTATAAAAGAAAAAGTTTCTATTTTGTTTCTATTTCTCCTGTTGCTCCTTAACTCTTCTGAATAAAACTGAATTCTAAAGAGTCACTGACATTTTCTTACCCAATCCAAAGCCCCTTTCTCAATCCTTATGTATGTATGTATTTTTAATCCTAACCTGAGGATATGCTTAGTGATCTTTTTAAGACAGAGGGAGAGAGGATTGGAGGAACATTGATGTGAGAGAGAAACATCCATCAGTTGCCTCCCATATGAGCCCCAACCAGGATTGAACCTGAAGCCTCTTGGTGTACAGAATGATGCTCCAACCAACCGAGCCACCTGGCCAGGGCTCAATCCTTCCTGTTGACCATTCCAATACCTGACAATGCACATTTATCAACTGTTTTTTATTCCTCCTTTGTGGCCATTATTTTCTAACTAGAGCGCCGGTGCATGAATTTGTACACATTGAAAGGAAATTAATTAGTAGAAATATTTTAGAGGCAGGAGGTTGGCTCCAGGGTGTGTCCGGCCCCTCTTACCCAGTCCCGATCCAGGCCAATCAGCCGGGGAGGGACTGTGGGAGGGTTCCAGGGCATGTCCAGCTGTCTCGCCCAGTTCTGAGAGCCGGGACCCCAGGAGCAACCTAACCTATTGGTCAGAGCGTCTGCCCCCTGGTGGTCAGTGTGTGTCATAGAGACTGGTTGAACAGTCAAACGAATGGTCAGACACTTAGCATATTAGGCTTTTATTATACAGGAAGGATGCCTTCTTCTCCTCTGATCCCTACAATGTAGTTGTTCCCCAAGGCTCTGATTTTAGCACTTTCCTCTCATTTTATCCTCCCTAGCAATTTTCAATGCTAGATCTCCAGATTGAACATAGATCTCTAGAACCAATATCTCTTGTTGGCCCCAATTCTTTACTCCTGGGTGCTGACCTTACCTTCAAATTCAACATATCCAAAGGTAAATTAATCCTCATTATTTTTAATCTCCTCCTGTGCATTATTATCAGCATTAGCATCTTTCTAGCCACCTAGCCCAATAATCTGTATTTTATTAAAAATTCCTTGGAATGTTGATTCTCATGCCCAGTCAAGCTTTGGGAACCACTTCCAGAACCCTTTGCAGACTCCTCTCTCTTCCTAGTCCCCACATCCAGGCAAGTGCCAAACCATCCCATCCCCGCTTTGAAATTTTTCTCTAATCTTACTTCCCTCAATTCCCACTGCCAATATGCTTTTGGATTACCCAAACCATTGTAATGGCCTTTGTTGCTGTAGTAATTACGGTAAAATAGACATAACAAAATTTACCATCTTAACCAATTTTTATGTGTACAGTTCAGTGGCATCACAACAAATATATTCACATTGTTGTGTAACCATCATCACCATCCATCTCCAGAACTTTTTCATCTTCCCAAACTGAAACTCTGTACCCATTAAATAATAACTCCCTTGGCCCCAACAACTACCATTTTACCTTCTGTTGGCCTCATCTTTTTCTCTCAGATAATTAAACTGACAAATACTGAAAAGAAAATGAAGATAAATATAAAAATTCCCAATTCCACCACATTTCCTTCCAGACTTTTTAGTCCTTTCTTTCTTTTTTAAATATTTTTATTGATTTCAGAGAGATGAAGGGAGAAGATATAGATGAAACATCAATGATGAGAGAATCATTATCGGCTGCCCCCTGCATGCCCCCTAATGGGGACCGAGCCCGCAACCCAAGCATGTCCCTTTGACTGGAATCGAACCTGGGACCCTTCAGTCCGCAGGCCGACACTCTATCCATTGAACAAAACCAGCTAGGGCTAGTCCTTTCTTTAGTAACATAAATCTTTCCATGTTACACAAACTCATCATAAGCATCTATATAATAAAAGCCAAAGCAACTATTAAGGCGGAATGACCAGAATGACCAGTCGCTATGATGCGCAGTGACCACCAGAGGGCAGACGCTCAACGCAGGAGCTGCCCCCTGGTGGTCAGTGCGCTCCCACAGGGCTCACGGCTGGTGAGCGCAGCAGCGGTGGTGAGAGCCTCTCCCATCTCTGCAGCAGCACTAAGGAGCAGCAAGCCAAACAGTAAGGAGCAGCGAGTAGGCGGGCAGTAAGGAGCGAGGGGTCCTGGACTGCGAGAGGGTGCAGGCTGGGCTGAGGGACACCCCCCTCACAGTGCATGAATTTCATGCACTGAGCCTCTAGTTATTTTTAAAAATCTAGACAGCATTCTATTATGTGTTTACTATTATTTATTTAGGCACCCCCTAATTATTGGGCACTTACTTTAAGTAATATAATAATGAACTTTTTTTTTTTTTTTTTTTTGGTGAGAAACTACTGGGTCCAAGGAATATTTATGGGTCATGATAAATACTGCAAATTCTTAAAAGGACTGTGCCATTTTATGTTCCCACCAGCAGAGTATGAGCATGTCCATGTCAGTACACTTGCCGACATCAAGTAATCTTATTTAAAACCATCTTTGCGACTTTAATGGGTGAAAAGTGATATGTATATAAGCTCACCCAATCTTGATCTCCTGCCTCAACAAATGCAGGATATTATTATTATCTTTTCTTTAAAAGCAGGAAATCCTTGTCTCTTTATACATTTTTCTTTTCTTTTTTTCTTTTTTTGTCTGAAGACATGGGAGGAGTGATTTGTGAGGTTATAACAGTGAGGAGTTACAGGAGAATCATCAGCACCTCAGATCTAACAAAAATGTTGAGTTATCATTCTCTGAATTTGCTGTATCAGCATTTCCAAAGTCATACTTAATTTCCTATTATTGCCTCATCATTTAACTCTGTGAAGTTAGCTCCTTTCTTCTTGCCAGTCATCAGGAGGAAAACAAATCCCAGCAAGAAAACCAAGCATGTCCTCAGAAGCAGTACATGTTTTTATAGATATGATTTCAACATTTTGGGGTTTAAAAAAACAAGACAAAACAGCTGTGATTTGTGCTGGTTTTGGGATTTTCAATTCACTTTATTACCCATCATTCCTTCTCCATTTCAATCTAAGGTTCATCCAAGTCAATAAAAGTGGGAGATATATATCCTTTTTGAGGATCTCAAATTACTATTAGGATGACAAGGAGAACTCAAGTTTCCTTTTAAGCCTCTGAGCTATAGTGGAACAGGTCTAAATATGCTAGAAATTAGGTAGTTCCAAAATTTGTCCCCAGCAGTTAAAATTTTACTATTTTAAAATTATGGCTTTTTACAATAAATTTATGTAAACTGGCAAAAAAGATGTTTTAGGCCTCAATCAAATTCTAACACAGATATCTATTACTTTTATACAACTATTAGTTTTTACACTTTTATATATATAAAAATAGAACAAGCTCGATTGAAACAATTTCAGTCTTGGGACTGTTTACTATATAATTTCTCTTTGGTAGTCTTCTTTAAATACTAATCTTATATGGTAAAACCAGTTATGGGTCATTTATAAAGTAAATATTTAAAAAATGAATTTAAAAAGTGTTTCTCTTTGGAATGTTTCCTCAAACTGCTAAAGAATATGCAAGATTTTCAACTTTTTTATTTAAAAAATAAAACTTTTTTGCAAAAAGTTTTAAACATCTTAGGTTTGCATTTTTAAGTGTTTTTATAAGGAACACAACTACCAGCAAATTTCCCTGTGAAAATTGCTGTACCTTAAATATGTGTATTTATAAGCCTTTATTGAACTAATACCAAAAGTGGGAGATGCTGCATCTGAAAAATTACTTTGAATTACATAGTTTTCTTTTCCTTTCGGTGTTGAGGTTTATATTTTCTATGCCATATTTATTTTTATGAGTCAATTCCATTTCCTAGTATTTCTCTCTCCCATAAAAAGAAGTATTGCTTAATATGAAACAATGTTCCTTCTGCTCACTTCAAAACACAAAGCAGAGAAGACTGTTGACAACAGTAGAAAGGTCTTGACCACTTATAGGAAGAGAAAAAATAGAAAGACAAGACTTTAATTTCATTTTCACTACAGCAGAGGCAATGAGAAAGGCAATTTGCACAAGAAACAGGCTGGCTAGGAATAATTTATATTGCTTCTTTGTCTCTGCTGAAATATTAAAGACTAATTTTTTGGGGGGGAAAAACCCTACCAGATTTTAAAAATCATCATAAAAGGACTAATAATGATGAAACTAAGGGTATCAGAGTTGCCAAATTATAAAAGTTCTCAGTTATATTTTAAAAATTATATATAGTTAGTATATTCATAAAATGCTCAAGAAAATATGACAATTGCTCATAATGGTTATATTTGTATTGGGACTTCTATTTTTGAAGTTAACTTTCTATCATGTTTGAACTTTTTAATAATAAGCATATCCTCCTATATAATAAAAGCCTAATATGCAAATTGTCCCCTTGGGCCGTCGTTTGACCGGGAATTCGACTGCTCACTATGATGTGCACTGACCACCAGGGTGTGGCGTGAAATATGGCAGGCGTCGGTGGCACGGCGCTGGCAGCAGCAGGGGATGAGGCTGCCACCCGGCTCCCAGGCGCTGAGGGAGCTGGGTGGGGGGCCCAGCCCCAATTGATTGCTCCACAGATGGGATGGTGGAGCAGGTGAGGGGGCTGCGCCAGGCCAAGGAGGGGTGCCAGGCAGGCCTGCAGGGCTTCAAGGCTGGGGGTGTGAGCTGAGGCCCTGATCTCCGCAGGCCACCCCAAGGTAACCCACCCGTGCATAAATTTGTGCACCGGGCCTCTAGTATATAATAAAAGCCTAATATACAAATTGTTCAACTGGGAGTTTGACCGGGAGTCTGACCGCTCGTTATGACATGCACCAAGGGGCGGTGTGGAACATGGTGGGTGTTGGGCGCTGGCACCGGGTGGCAGTGAAGGTGCTGCTGGCCCCAATGGGCCGCGATGAGAGTGGGACCGCGGCAGGATGGTGGAGCAGGTGAGCGGGTGTGCCAGGCCAAGGCAGGTGTGAGCAAGGGCCCGATCGCTGCGCAGACAGCAACCAGCGGTGGCGGTAGGGGGTCAAGTCGCCGCACAGCTCTGGGTGTTGAGGGAGTCGGGCAGGGGTCCCGGCCCCGATCGCCCTGCAGGCGGGATGGTGGAGCAGGTGAGGGGGCGGCACCAGGCCAAGGCAGGGTGCCAGGCAGGGCTGCGAGGCTCCGAGGCTAGAGGCACAAGCTGGGGCCCAATCCCTGCAGACCACCCCGAGGGACCCTACCTGTGCATGAATTCGTGCACCAGGCCTCTAGTATTCTATAATAAGTAGTATTAAACTTAATTTAAAAATATATGCCATCAAATAATAAAGAAAAATGGATTAGCCCAGCTAGAGTGGCTCAGTGGTTGAGCATCGACCTATGAACCAGAAAGTCACGGTTCCATTACTGATCAGGGTACACTCCTGAGTTTGCAGGCTCGTTCCCCAGTGTGGGGCGTGCAGGAGGCAGCCGATCAATTATTCTCTCTCATCATTGATCTCTCTTTCTCACTTTCTCCCCCTTCATCTCTGAAATCAATAAAAAATATTTTAAAAAGTAATTTCAGAAATAGATTCAATAGCAGAAACAATATGACAGTGGGGGAAAGTCACTATTTAATAAGTGCTGAAGCCCGGTTGGTGTGGTTCAGTGCTTGAGCGTCGACTCCATGAACCAGGAGGTCATGGTTTGATTCCTGGTCAGGGTACATGCCAGGGATGCTGGCTCAATCCCCAGTGGGGATGTGTGAGGGGCAGCTGATCGATGTTTCTCTCATTGATGTTGCTCTCTCATCGATGTTTCTCTCTATAACCCTAACCCTTCCTGTCTCTAAAATCAACAAAAATATATTTTAAAAAACAAAGTGAACAGCTTAAGAGAGCCTGAAAGATAGTAAGCACTGAACATAAACGATCTACAGAATGCAATTTTTACGCAACATGGAAGAACATGGAGATGGTAGTTAAAATATCTCCAGGAAGACAGCAAGATAATTGTTTTGTCTTCCCTGTCACTAAAAGACCAACTTTGACAGCACTTAGCCGTCCTCATTTATATTCTTGCAACACTCCACATATCACGATGATGGCACGTGTCATATGTCACCATTTCTGTTTTGCCAGTCTTTCCTACATGATCAAGTTACAGTAAAGGAATTAAAATTCAAGACACCATACACGTCAATGATAATTACAACCATCACTTCTATCATGTTTATCTACCCAAGGTTCTTTCACTTTTTTAGTCACTCTTCAGAACTGTGTTGCAGTTTGTGCAGGGCTACTTAAGGCCCTACATACCCTCTCTTGCACGTTCATGAGGCAAAATCCATGTGTTTGTCGAGTACTAGTACATACACAATCTTTCTGTGACTGGCTTCTCAACCTTGACAGCAAGTTGGGCCCCAATCCACATGACTCCATATGCATACTTAGCTATAGCACAAATAAATTTTATACATTAGTCCAAATTTGGAAGTACATTGATAAAGGGATCACTACCACATAGAAGATACACTGTAAATATTGGTTAGATGAATTATGAAAACTTCTGTCACAAATATAGATATATTTTTGTAGTCTTAATTTCCCTGTCCTGGTGAAATCATGAGAAATATTTATGGCATGGGTAATAAATTCCAGTTAAAAATGTTAATAGGCCCTGGCAGGGTAGCTCAGTTGGTTACAGAGTCCTCCCAATACACCAAGGTCGCAGGTTTGATGCCTGGTCAGGGCACATACAAGAATCAACCAATGAATGCATAAATAAGTGGAACAACAAATCTCTCTCTCTCTCTCTCTCCCTCCCATCCTCCCTCCCTAAAAAAATTTTTAAATGTTGATAATAGTTCTAGATTAAGAGTTTTTGCAAATATTTGGATAAAGGGTCCTTGTTCAACACCATTATGTTTGCCTTTTGACTGAGTGGGACATGGTCACTCTTTCCATATACTGAAGATTATCACATAAATTACATATGTAGGATCTTTGTTTTTCTTTCTCAGCTAAATTTGCTATCAGAACAATCTGTAATCCTATCTAATAAGGGAGTAATATGCAAATTGACCATACCTCCACTACACCCACCAGCCATGCCCACCAGCCAATCAGGATCAAATATGCAAATAAACCCAACCAAGATGGCTATAGCCACAGAGAGCAGGAGGGAGGCTTGGGTTTCCCAGGAAATGGAGGAAGCCAAGCTTTCTGCCTGCCGTTGCCGGCCTAGGCCTCCACTCAAGGCTACAAAGTTTCAATTATAGAAGGTAAACAAATCCAAACAGAAATGGCGTCAGCCACAGAGCTGGAAAGAGCGGGAGGCGAGGGTTGCCCCCAGCAATGGAGGAAGCCAAGCTTTCTGCACACCCTGGCTGGCTCAGGCCTCCGCTTAAGGCTACAAAGCTTCAATTATAAATTCCAACAGAAATGGCTGCTGCCACGGAGCAAGCAGAAGACTTGGCTCCGCTCCAGGCTACAAAGTTTAAATTGTAGAAGATACATAAACCCCAGATACCAGGGCCTCTGCTTGGGTTGCCAGGTATCGTGGCCGGCCTGCAAACCACCACAGGCCCCTCACCCAGGCCACCCCACGCCCAAAGGGAACCCCCACCCTGATCCAGGACATCCTTCAGGGCAAACCAGCTGGCCCCCACCCATGCACCAGGCCTCTATCCAATCTAATAAAAGACTAATATTCAGATTGACCATCACTCCAACACACAAGATAGCTGCCCCCATGTGGTCAAAGATCCTGCACCCATGTGGACACAAGATGGGCAGTTGGGAGGGACCAGGCCGGCAGAGGAGGGAAGTTGGGGGTGACCGGACCTGCAGGGAAGGGCAGATGGGGGGGAACCAGGCCTGCAGTGGAGAGCAGTTGGGAGGAACCAGGCCTGCAAGGGAGGGCAGTTGGGGGTGATCAACCCTGCAGGGGAGGGCAGTTAGGGGTGACCAGGTCGGCAGAGGAGGGAAGTTGGGGGCAAACAGGCTGGCGACATCAATCAGGCTGGCAGGGGAGTGGTTAGGGGGTGATCAGGCTGGCAGGCAGAAGCGCTTAGGGGCAATCAGGAAGGCAGGCAGGCAGGCAAGCAGTTGGGAGCCAGCAGTCCTAGATTGTGAGAGGGATGTCAGACTGCCCGTTTAGACCCGAGTCTAAACGGGCAGTCTGACATCCCTTGAGGGGTCCCAGATTGGAGAGGGTGCAGGCTGGGCTAAGGCCCCCCACCTCCACCCGTGCACGAATTTCGTGCACTGGGCCTCTAATTTAAAAATAATTCTTAAGCTATTATCAACTTAAACACATGGCTTAAATATGAGCAGTTTGTTCTTATAGTGACATAAACATTTAATCTCATTATGAGGAGTTAATCATGGATTAGAACATTCTTCTGTAAGTACAGAAAATTCTTGCCTCACCAACCCAGTGGGTAGGCTTTTATCTATTCCTAACATAAGTGATAGGAAACAATTTTTTTACTCTTAAAAACCATATGTCCCCCTTTTCAGCAACAAAGAACTCTCTCCTGTGTGTAAAGTATATGGATATTTAAAATGTTTGGTATACAGATTTTGTCCTCAAGTTGTCCAGTTAAGAAGGAAAAGGAAGCCTGGCCGGTGTGGCTCAGTAGTTGAGCATCGACCTAGGAACCAGGAAGGAAGTCCGATTTGATTCCTGGTCAGTGCACATGCCCTGGTTGCAAGCTCAATCCCCAGTAGGGGGTGTGCAGGAGACAGCTGATTGATGATTCTCTCTCATCATTGATGTTTCTATTTATCTCTCCCTCTCTCTCTGAAATCAATAAAAATATACTTAAAAAGAAGAAAAAGGAAGATATGCACCCCGCAAAAAAAGACCAATTTATAAAGTAAAAATTACAAAAGGCAAAATGTGATAAATGTTGCAAGAAGTATAAATAAAATGTTACACATAACTGGATATAACAACAGTAAACAAAATGAAAAAACTAAAAAAATACTAAAAGTAATGTTTTTCACTAGACAAAAAGACAACAACAAAAACCCCTAAACATAAAAATAAATAAAACCCCAAACTTAAGACTCTAGTAGTTTAAGCACAAGGAAATCCTTAGCCATATTTTTGTTGCTAAGTGGGTATGTCCTGGACTGGCTGGATACACCGGATGGTTTATTTTGGATCAGCACCCCAAATGATAAACCACAGACGGAAACACAATATTAACCAAGCACAATAGCTGTTCTAGGGGTCAGCAAGCACTCCATCCTGAACACCCAGTCACAGAGTCACCACTGGGGAATGAGAATGCCATCAAGTTTCCATATCTTTAAACACTTTGTAATTTTTTTTAAATTGTACAAAAGAACTGCTCTTAGTAACTGCCAAGCTTTTGTTGTCATTAGGGATTTTCTGACCAAACTGACAGAATTAACTGGGTTCAGGAAGAGGAGAAAAACAAAGATGGGTTCGTGTTCTTTCCCTCCTCATTCTTATATAACACATGACTAAGGAGTTCAGGAGCAGTGGATGAGAATTGTCAAAGTTCATAGAAATCAACTATTGAATGCTAAGCTATTGTGAAATACATTGCTCAACCCACCTCAAGTAACTGTATTCACTGATAATTTGTTTTATTAATTTTTTAATCCTCACCTGAGGATATGTTTTTATTGATTTTAGAGAAAGAGAGAAACATCGATGTGAAAGAGCAACATCAATCGGGTCTCCCATAAGTGCCCCCAACTGGGGATCAAAATTCCCAACCTGGGTATGTGCCCTGACCGGGAATCAAACCTGCAACCTTTTGGTGTGTGCATGGGACGACAATCCAGCCAAATGAGCCACCTGACCAGGGCTTATTAATTTTTTAAATTAAAATGTCATAAAATTAAAAGTGGAACAATTTGAGCATCCATATAAATAACAGTGTAATGAAATTATAACCTAAAAAACAAGTAAATATCCATGAGGCCATACTGACATAAATAAGTAATTAAACAAATAAATGGGGGAGAAGGGACAGCTCTTACAGAAGAATTCCAATTAATAAATGTCAAAGGAATGAGAGAAATAGGAAATAATCATTAGAACACTACAGTAATAATTGTTGTAGGTGAATCCCACTGAGGAATGCTAAAATTGGTGAAAAGTTTAAAGAGTAACAGGATATTTACAATCTCAACAGAATAAGAGACAAATCCAAATTGGTAAACATCCCACAAAATGATGCAGATGACTCAAATATGATCACCACAATAAGGTTGTTAGTTAACACATCCATCACCTCACACAATTACAATTTTTTGTCTGTGATGAGAACATTTAAGATCTCCTCTCTTAGCAACTTCCAAGTGTATTCTGTAGTGTTGTTAACTACAGTTACCATGCTGAATATTAAATCCCCAGAACTTATTTATCTTACAACTGGAAGTTTGTATTCTTTGACCACTGTCTTCTCATTTCCCCCAGCCACTTTTACTTCATTCCTAATGAGCAAGAGTAATTTGAGGTGTTGGAATAATGACAAAACCAAAGTACATTGTCATTCTACAGGTATCTACAGTTAATTCAAAAATTCCATGACAAATATTCTGGTCAAAATATATTAAGGCAATATTATAAAGCAGCTTTGGATATGTGAAAGTTTGTCCTTGAGATTGATGGCATATTTGTGTTAATATTAGCTTCCTATAATCAGTAAGAGTGCTTATCTTGAGATTATATTTATCTTCATGCATGCTAAATCCCCCTTTCTCTCCTGGAGATTATTCTAGGAAAGGAGAAAGATTCACCAGTGTAGTTAGTACACATGAATTACAGAGCTACACTCAAGAGAGCCTAAGTAAATGACAATATTTAGAGAAGGTTAAACAAATAGCTATTAATTTCAAGTGTATTATGTTCTATCTCTCCCTGCCCCACCACACAAACCCATCCAGAGTGTCCTTTGTGCAAACACTAATCTAAAAATAGGTAATGTATAGAATTTTAGAGCTAGAGGAGACTTTAGTGATAATTCAGTACAACCTGCTCATTTTAAAAAATGTTAAACTGAAACTCTAAGATAAATGAGGCTCAAAGAAATTAGAAAACTTCTTCTAAGTCACAGTCAGTCTGTGGCAAAGCCTTGGCTGAAAACCCACGTCGTCTTTTCTTGAATACATCGTGCCTCACCACCTCAACCAATCATCTCCCTTTTCTTGAAAGTGTAGTATTGAGAACTTGGTGCATGCAAGTAAACTAAATAAAATATATAAAAGCCCCTTTCCCTCCCCCCCCCCCCCCAACAACAACAAAAAAAGACAAGCAGACAAGGTGGAAATGAGCGAGTCTGGATGGGGTTACAGCACAGAGGCAAGGAGGAACATGAAACATTGAGAGAAATATAAGTACTGGTAGTTAGCAAAGGCTAGAGTGTAGGATTCAAGGTGAAAAGCAGTGATCTGCTATTGAAAGGTCGTTGATATTCAATGAAGTGTTATCAGACACTGGAAAAGATAGTATTGGCTGTTATGGATTATTTCTCCTTAAGGAGCTACCAAGGTCTACAAAAGGAAACAAGTACCTTAAAAACTATAAAAGACTTTTCCCTTAAAGCAGAGCTTGAGATCACTACTAAAACACAGGTCAAAAACTTCATAATAGATACACGTATACTTTTATTTATTTCTATTTTTAAAGATAACTTTTATTTATCTTTTTTGATGTTGTTAGCCTCACCCAAGGATATTTTTTCCATTGACTTTTAGACAGAGTGGAAGGGAGGAGGAGAGAGAGAGGGAGAGTGGGAGAGAGGGGAAGATAAGGAGAGGGAGAGGGGGAGGAGAGAGAGAGAGAGAAACACACTGATGTGAGACACATCAATTGGTTGCTTCCCACATGCAACTCGACCCAGGTGGGACCAAACCTGCAACCCAGGTACATGCCCTTGACCGGGAATCAAATCCGAGACCCTTTGGTCTATAATAATATATTCCCTTATCCTATAAAATTATCCAAAGTAAAAGGCCAGCACTCTAACCACTGAGGACACGGGCCAGGGCTAAAGATAACTTTTGAGTAAAGAAAGGATCTCACTCACACATCAAAAACATCCCTTCAGTTGTGAGCAGGTTAGTATAAGATGTGTATTACAGGGCTCCTGACCTCACGTGATAACATATAGTCAGGTAAAATGGGTTGTCTCTGTGCACGCCAAAGATATATGCACAGGTTATCTCAAATTTGGCCTTAGCCTTAATCTACAAATACAAGTAAAACAAACAACAATAAAAACCATATAGAAAATCTTTTTCAATTCAACTGTTTCTTTTACATTTCAAGTTTCTATGAAGAGTAGCTAAAGAATGATTAAATAGTATTAGGATCTTTACATTTGAAATGGATAATTAAACAACCTTAAAATAAATATACACACGCCAAACAACTGGGTATGTACTTAAGGAAACAAAAGTGTTTAAGAATTTAAGGGAAACAAAGTTTCCCTCCAAAGTATCCTAGAATATTACCCTAAGCCTCAGGCCAATGAGTATAAGATTTCTTTCTTTTTTTTTATTATTTTTTATTTTTTATTTCTTTATTGATTATTTTTAATTTATATTATATTTAATTAATTATATTTAATTTCTTTATTCACATATTTGTCCTCATCCCCCCCATTCCCATCCCCCACCCCTCCCCAAGATTTCTTTCTTTTATTTCATTGCTTTAAAACAATTTTTATCCTTGTTTTTTTTTAATCACAAAAGGAATTGGGTACTGTGTAAACACTGTCATATTATATAAGTATATAACATAGTAGATGAGAGGGCTCTGTAAAACCTCTCTAAATGACTACTGTGAAAACACAGGATGCTCTCCTATACCTACCACCATTAGAATATATCAGGTATGTACATCTATAAGCCTATAATAATACATTCCCTTATCCTACAAAATTATCCAAAGTAAAAGAAATTATACAAACAGAACAATATCCAGGGAAAAGGGGACTCTATCAATTTTTTTTTCTTTTTATTTAATTTTATACACTTCCCTATTGATTGAATTATTTTCAGGGGTTAATTCTCACCTGAGGATATTTTTCCATTGATTTTTAGAGAGTGTGGATGGGAAGAGGGAGAGACAGAGAGAAACAGCGATGTGAGAGAGACACATCGATTGGTTGCCTCCTGCATGGGCCCCGACCAGGACTAGGGATCGAGCCTGCAACTGAGGTACACGCCCTTGACCAGAATCAAACCTGAGACCCGAGAGCTGATGCTCTATCCATTGACCCAAACCGACTAGAGCTGATTAAATTTTTAAAAGTACTTGACAATTTTGTGAATAATGAAGATGTCACACTTACCAAAAATGAGGAAATTACAAATTCCAAAATTTTGCAGTGCATCTACTATCATGCTAAACTTTTAATGTTCTGTCCCCTAATGTTACACATTTTCCTAGTTATGTCGCTAACTCAGAATCAGTAACATTTGGGATGAATTCTAATCATAGCTAGCATAGTAGTTAAGAGTGTAGGGTTCCTATTAGATCTCCACTTATCGGACTTTGGACATTGGGCAAATCTCAATACCTCAAGTTACTTATCCTTAAATGGGAAAACAACAGTTCCACCTTCACAAGGCTGTTATGAGAATTAATAAGATGTAAAGCACTTGGAATAGTGTCTAGAACACTGTAAATGCTCAATAAATGTCAGGTATTATAATCAATCCATTTTTTAAAGTAGTAGTATTAAGTTTCTTTAAATATGTTGGGGTGCATGAGGGAGATGAGAGGCAACTGATCAATGTTTCTCTCTCTCCCCCTCTTCCTTTCTCTCTCTCTAAAAACCAATAAAAACATACCCTTGGGCTCTAACCGGTTTGGCTCAGTGGATAGAGTGTTGGCCTGTGGACTGGAGGGTCCCAGGTTCGATTCCGGTCAAGGGCATGTACCTTGGTTGCGGGCACATCCCCAGTAGGGGGTGTGCAGGAGGCAGCTGATCGATGTTTCTCTCTCATCGATGTTTCTAACTCTCTATCCCTCTCCCTTCCTCTCTGTAAAAAAAATCAATAAAATATATTTTTAAAAAAACACACAAAAAAACATACCCTTGGGTGAGGGTTAAAAAAAAGAGTAATATTTTTCTTTAAAAAAAAAAAAGAAGAATCAATGCTACATGTAACAACCAAGAATCTCAAAAACATGTTAAGGGAAAGAAGCCTTATACAAAAGATTGCCTACTATATGACTCCATTCCTATAAATTTCAAGAACAGACAAAACCAATTTATGGTGAAGGAAATCAGGGAAGTAAGGGTGGGGGAAAGGAATTGACAGAAAAGGGCAATGAGGGAACCTTCTGAGGGTGATGGAAATGTTCTAGGGCTTAACTAGTCCTATCTAATAAAGAGGGAATAAGCTAATTGACCCTCACGCCATCACAAAAGATGGTGGCGCCCACAGCCAAGGAGGAGGGAATATGCTAATTGACCGCCACACCCTCAAAGATGGCGACGCCCACAGCCAATGAGGGGATATGCTAATTGACTTCCATGCCCTCAAAGATGGCAGCGCCCACAGCCACAAGATGGCAGCACCCAGTCACTTCAGTGCCGCCAGGGCAGCAGGTGGGCCTGCCTCCGGAGTCCCCCAGTCCCCTCAGCCCCCCAGCCGCCCAGGGCCGCCCGAGGCTTAGTTAACCAGGGCTTGCTGAGGCTTGCGCTGCCAGCAGTGGCAGCAGCAGAGGTGTGATGGGGGTGTCGCTTTTCCCGATTGCCGGGTTGCTTCCTGCCCCTGCGGGCTCCTGGACTGTGAGAGGGGGCAGGCCGGGCTGAGAGACCCCCCCTTCCAGTGCATGAATTTTCATGCACTGGGCCTCTAGTAAAAATGTATTTAAAAAAATAATAATTTCATGGCAGTATGCTAATGCTAAACAAGATAAATATTAACTTCTTTGCAAAAGAAATTGATTCCCGATCTTGTCAAAATATTCCTAGCATCTAAATTCTTAAATCACCAATTGCTTAAGAATAGCCAACACAGATAAATATTTATGCAAACAATTTCCACATTTCTCCTGCTTTTCCACTCTAGAAAGGGCAAAGAACAAGAGATTATTTGGTATCTAAGTCCTATACTTTCACATTTCTTTGCAATATTCATTGTTCTTATTCACTAAAAAGCAATGAAGAAACCTCAAGGTACACAATAATCAGTGACAAAATTAACTGCAATTGAGATGGCTCAATATTTCTCTCTTCTCTAAGTGATCTTTTTCTGTTTGAAGAAAAAGTTCATTTAAAGAGCTGCCTTTGTCGGCCTCAAGGAGATTAGTTACTTGTTATAATGAAAGGCGGGAGAGCAAAAGCTGATTTATCTGCAAATCTGTAACATAAAATCTCTTCTCTGGCACTTTGTGCATCTCTAGCACAATAGTAATGTTCACGATAAGGTATTACAAATCCTGAGGTTCCATAGGAATGATCAAAGAAAGATTCAAGTATATGTAAAATAACATTAGTATTACAAGTAACTTGATTATATTCCAATTCTCTGACAATCCATGTATTTGTATATAGTCAATTTATATTAACTATAATTCTTCATTATCTCATATTTATAATTATAAAATATGAGAACTGGAAGGCACCTTATTTCTAATAGATAAGAAATGGAAGGCTTGTAATGCTGAAATTATTTTTTTCCCAGGTCACATTAACAGCTAATGGCCGTCAGAAATGCTTTGCTGTATTTTTCCCCAAGTATCTTGTCCTTTCATGCTTCAGTTGGGAACCAAAGCATTTTTGGTACCAGAAGACTCAGGTAGTTTCTGTAACTGCATTCTGAGGGTTAGAGATGCCTTAAGGAGCCTAAAGACGTCTTTTGAGTGAGGCCCAAGCACAGAGGATGTAAGAGGAAATATGAGAAATAAAAGAGAATAGTGGGAGTAAACCTGTAGGTGATAGAGTAATATGAGGAAACTAGATTTTCTTTCTCTCAACCACAATCTCTTTAGAGAGAAGAAGAGGAAAAACATTCTTTTTTTTTTAATTTAAAATTTTAATTGTTGACACTATTGCAGGTGTCCCCAATTTCTCCCCCGCCGCTTTTGCCTACCTCCACCTAGCCCCGCCCTCTTCCTACCAGGCCCTCACCACACTACTGAAAACATTTTCATTGTCAAAGTATGTATGTAAAAAAAAAAAAAAAAAAAGTATGTGAAATATACATACAAATACGGCTGTCTGATACTATCTATCAGACCTGGCTGCTAAAAACCATATTGCAACATTTAAAATGATTTCATTTCTTTATTTTCCAGTATAAATGATTAATACTAATATTGTGAGTACTGTCATTATTCTGTATTCTAAAATGAAATTAACAAATATAAAAATCAACTCTATGACACTGTAAGTAGACAAAGATCAATATTAAAATATCTGTGGTGAACACTGATTTTCAGAAATTCACTTCAGTTTTTTTGTTGTTTTCCTGCAGATTTTCCCAGAGCTAGCTTAATTTTTTTCAATTACTTTTACTTTATGTTCATTGTAAAGATAAGTGCAATTTTATTCTAGTATATAATTGATAATCTTTGAAGAGACTAATACAGAATATTTACTCTTAGTACTCTAAAATAAAGTATAGATTACTAGTAATTTTCTAAAAGGTAGACTGCTCTTATTTCAATGAAAACAGTTAACAATTTAAATACCTTTACTAGCCAACAATTGCAGCAGAGTAAGGAGGCAAATCCAAGACACTTTGTGTTCAGTGAAACAGACTGTGTTTCATTTGAGCATACATTTTTTGTAAAGGTGGACACAGTTTAAATGCTGCTTTGCTAAAAGTGATGTTTTCCAAAAGTAAAATAACTTAGTAATAAATTAAAAATGGAAGACCTGCTCCTTGCAGGGTAGCTCAGTTGGTTAGAATGTCCTCCCAATATGAAAAGGTTGTAGGTTCAATCTCTGGTCAGGGCACATACAAATATCAACCAAAAAAAATGTTTGGCTAGCCCAGCCAGTATAACCTTGTGGTTCAGTGTTGACCTATGAACCAGGAGATTACGGTTCGATTCCCAGTCAGGGCACATGCCCCGGTTTTGGGCTCGATCCAAGGCAGGGGTTGTGCAGGAGGAGGCCAATCAATGATTCCCTCATCATTGATATTTCTATCTCTCTCACCTTCTCCCTTCCTCTCTGAAATCAATAAAAATATAATAAAATAGCCAAAACTGGTTTGGCTCAGTGGATAGAGAGTCAGCCTGCGGACTGAAAGGTCCCAAGTTCGATTCCGGTCAAGGGCATATACCTTGGTTGGGGGCACATCCCCGGTAGAGGGTGTGCAGGAGGCAGCTGATCGATGTTTCTCTCTCATCGATGTTTCTAACTCTCTATCCCTCTCCCTTCCTCTCTGTAAAAAATCAATAAAATATATTTTAAAAATATATATAATAAAATAAAATGTTTGGCTAGAATAATCACAAAATTTTTTTATTTTGCATTACAAAGCAGCAGATAATGAACAAAATTGTTAAAAGAATATCTAAGAAATCAATTGTATCATTTGTACTAGTAAAACATTAGTAAACATTTTCAAGACTCAGTGTTTCAGAGTCTTGAAAATCAGTTATTTGGAGTTTGAACATCACTTGCTAGCTCCCATCTCTGCCCTTTGGACATGCCGTTCCCCTCAGAGAGAATACCTCCAACTTCAGGACCTCCCACCTCCCTTCCCTGCCCCGCCCTTCTTTCACCTGAGCCAAAACACATTCTTAACATTATATGCTCCTTTATGCCAAGATCTTTCCTTATAATGTAGAAAATAATTTGGATTAATTTATATAGTTTATTAACATTTATAAACTCATTCTGGGTACTTAAAAGTACACAGTGTGTCTAGCAGAGTGTGGGTACTCAATACGATTTGATTAATCAGCTATCTATTTGTGTCCAGCATGAAAAATCAGAAACAAAAAGACTGGGAGACATTAACGATAACCTCCAGACAGACAAAACAACACAGAATCCAGAGCACAAGTTCCTGTACATTAAGCCAATCATAATAGAAAATTAAATACTGCTGGTCTTTAGAACTTGCTAGTTTCTTAACCTAAACTGATCTATCAGAGAAGCAATCTGTTATAATGGTAAACACCAAGAGCTGTGGAGTCTGATAAATCTGAGTAACTACCTTGCCTTTACATCCAAGTGCTGTCACCTTGGATGAATTATTTAATCTCTCCAGGCCTCAATTTCTTCATATTTAAAATAGGCGTGATGCTACCTGCCATAGAGGTGATAATTGCGACAATACATGTAAAGCTTTGCAGCAATGTCATTATTTCTATCGCTTTTTAAAATTTTATAATTTATCTACAGAAATATTTTAAGCTCTATAGCTTCAATATCTACATTGTTGTAGTGGACATAAGTCTGCCTAGCCACCACCCCATTCCACATTTATTTCATATTGTGGTGAGTCTGCCAATTTCAACATACCAGGAATGGACACGTGACCCAGGCCTAGATCATAGTCTCCATCATCTTGGAAATAATGACAGGTCCAAGGGGCAGACAAAGCAGAGCTACTCAGTCCTTCCCAGAGACTGATATGTGGGTACTAAAAATTTTCTTTTTTAATAGGGTTACTAAGTTAGGGCCCTGTATTCCCAGAACGGCCGGCACCATCTTAGCTGACTACACAGAATTAGACTCTACAGCAGGAGGTGTTGCAGCCAAGATAATTTGAGCCTTTGGATCCCTCTGGACCTAAACCTAGATCCACCCCCACTCTGAGAAGTTATATGAGGCAATACATTCCACTTCTGCTTGGTTTGGTTTGGGTGTCTGCAACCAAAATAATTCTTACTAAAAAAAAATGTGTATGTCTATTTTGATAGACGATGCTTCTTCTCTATCCCAATCTAATTTCAAGGCCTACCCGTGAGCTCTCCATATTTTTGTTGTCCTAGTTATAAAATGATAATCATAACGCATACTTGCAAAGTTGCTTGAAATTCATATAAAAGTGATGTTCAAAATGTACTAAAATAAATGCTGGGAATAACTATGGAGTGTCAAGAGTTTTTGAAAAGTTCTAGCTTACGTGTATCCAAGCAAATTTATTCTTCTTGCTTTCCTTTTACAGCTGTCTATGAAGTTTCGATATGTCTTAACATGGTAGTTCTCATTTAATCTCTAATTCTGTCTCCTGATGTTTTTAGAATATCCTAGTGGACATCTGCTGTTCAGGTCTGCCTAACATCCATTCCTCCTTCTTCTGGTAACATTACCTTGATTATACTTTGAGAAACCGCCTCTGTCAGTCCATCTAGAACCAGGAGAGGTTGCCCTATTCCCTGGCTCCAAGGTGAGTACCTGATATAAGCCTGGCCAATCTGAACATCCTATAGCCCTTCCCACATGATTGGAACATAGATAAGTGAGGTCCAGATTTCTGGCAGAATGACTGGGGAAGATATTACAAAGACATTAGTTTTGTTCATATTAATTTATGGGTTTAATACAATTTTAATAAAAATCCCAAAGGGTTTTTTCAAATAATGATAAAATCATTCCAAACCTTATCTGGAGAATTAAGTAAATATACCCGACTGTTATTTTTCAGATTTTTACTGAATAGTCCACTTGAGTTGTCACATATTAAATGTTATAGGTACAATAAAGTGTGGTGTGTTACAAAATACTCAAATAGAATACAATAGAAAATCCAGAATGAGATCACAGAATATAAAAAAAAAATTAAGTATATAAAAAAACAGTACATTTCAAATCAGTAAGGCAAGGTCAGGGCACTCCTCCAGTGGCAGACAGGGAGCATGTGTACCTGCCCACGGCACACTCATTGCAGACATCACTAACTAACTAGCAAGCTTTCCTGCCGAACGCAGGCATGGCTTTGAATCTTTCCCCACATGGCATGCCTGGCAGCCCCATCAATCTAACAGACAGTGCATGCAAGAGGATTAAGATCATTTGACAAGTAATGCTGAGAAAATAAATAGTTACATCTCTACTGCTTGCCCACATGCCAAAATAAACTCTACATAGGTTAAAGAGTTAAATATAAAAAAATGAAACCATAAAAGGACTAGACCAAAACTGTTGCAAAAGACACTGTTAGAGTGAAAAACAGCAAAGCTCTGAGACGAGACAAGAGGGAGTGAGAGCGGTGGTCCTGAGGCCTGGCTGCTCAGCTTTCCCAGGAGTTCTGAGACCTGTCTGTATCTTTACAGTACCTCCTCCACCCTCTTCTGTGAACTAGCTTGAATGGGCTTCTGTGCTCTGAAACCAAAAGAGCCTTGAATAAGGAATGTCTACTATCATTTTTTGTTATTCACCAACTCATTTTACTAAAAATAAATAAATTTGTGATTTTTCTGAATCTCTTCTTTTTTTTAAAATCTTCACCCGAGGGTATGTTTTTTTTACAACTGATTTTAGAGAGGAAGGAAAAGGGGGCGGGGAGGGGAAGAAACACTGATTATCGGTTACCTTCCATATGCACTCCAACTGTGGATCGAACCTGCAACCTACGTACGTGCCCTGACAAGGAATGAACCTGCAACCTTTTGATGTACAGGATGACACTCCAACCAACTGAGCAACCCAGCCAGAACCTGAGTCTCTTTCAATGAACAATTAAAGCTTCCCATTTTTCAAGTGTGAGGTGTAACATTTTACACAAATGACAGATTATTTAAATGGAAAAACAGAGGACTCAACTTTCTCATCTCTCCCATTCAGTTTACTTTTCATAAAGCATTTTAAATAATTTGCAAATTCAAAAACAAGAGGATCAGAAGACGGTAGAAAGAAAAGATGTTGTAGAAAAGCCAAAGGAATTTAAAAATATCTGCACTTCACATATTCATACCTAGTTATATGTCAAAGCATTTTAACAATGTCTCGGGAGACAGGTCACAGAAACGAAACCAGATTTGAGTTTTGTAACTCTTTTACTCTTTCCAAAAGGCAAATCTATGGACACCATAATCACTGGCACTTTGTTCATATACACAATTATTTCATGAGTTTTATTTTTAAACTGAATTTGAACATAAAATTTGATAAGGGAATCAGTGTATTTTCCTTAGAACACTTAAAGTAACTAAATCAACTGTATTTCTCCAGAGAAAAAATTTTAAACTCACCTGAACACACCATAATTTCTCCAGAGGAAAAGTCAAAAGCTCATTTCTCTAATTTAGAGAAACAAACAAACAAACAAACAAACCCTTTAAAGGAAGAATATGTTCTCATGCTTTGTGACCCTAAAGTTTTTCTTCTCAGTCCCCATAGCCGGAGTTACTGCCTAAGTGGTTTATAACAAAGCTGAATAGTATAAGCTTAACACCCTCCCCATTTTTCCATTCCCCCGCCTTCCACTGGTAATAACAAATCTTCTAGTGTCCTTAGATAGAAATCTCAGGGCTAATTCACTAGATCCAGTCTGCCCCCACATCCTGTCATTTCTTTCTTTAAAACTGGCTTTCACTTTCCTACCCTCGTCTCTGAGGGACCTAATGCCTGTGCTACCAACAGAGGTTAACAGCCAGAGATTCTCTACAAGTATCAAACCTTTGGGAAGTCGGAAGGAGACTGTTCGGGTGAGAAAATGTCCCTCATGGGTTCTACTGCCCCCTGGAAGAATCGCCCGCTTTAAAGTGTTTCTTGAGGCCCTGGCCAGGTAACGCCGTTGGTTAGAGCACTGTCCTCATACGCCAAGTTTGTGGGTTCAATCATCGTCAGGGCACATACAAGAAGCAACCAATGAATGCTTAAATATGTGAACAGCAAATCTCTCTTTCTCCTCCCCCCCCCCGCCTCTCTCTAGCCCATCCTCTCTCTTTCAAAATCAATTTTTAAAAAATGTTCCTTGAATGGAATCTTCCTCTCTATTCCCAGTTCCACCGTTACTACCTCCCCCCCCTTCAATGGTCATCGCCTCTGGCCTGGATTGCATTTTACTGCAACAGCTGTGGTGTTCCTACCTTTGGTCCTTCCTCCTTGCATTGCGTCCAGTGTATCCACTGCTGCCAACCAAAATTCTGTTCCCATCATGTCACTTCCTGGCTCAAAATTGGATTGCATCAGTTCCCGTCCCTTCTATCTCTTCTTTTCCCATTTAAAACAAAACAAAATGAAAAACAAACCACCACAAAAGTAAAATCTTCCTTGGACACTTTATTCAACTCTAGTTACCATCTTTGCTTCTTTTATTTTTCTGAGAAGCTTTAAAAAGGTACAGTCTACTCACTAGCTTCTGCTCCTGTCACTCTTCTGAAATTGCTTTCATGAGAACTCTAACACCTTGTTCTCTGATTACCAAACCCAACTGACTACTCTTTCATTCTTGGCTTTCTTGGCTTCTTTGTAGCATCTGAAGATGCTGTCACCCTCCTTTTGAAACTCCTGCCTCCCTAACTCCCACTGCACCCTTTTCTCCAGACTCGCTCCCTACATCCTGGACTATCTTTCCTGCTTCGTTTTTCTCCACTTTCACTTGAAATGGAAGGGTTCTGCAGGGTTCCATCCTGGTTCTACTCTTCTTTTTAATTTGCACTCTCTGGATGATTACGTCGGCACACGGCATCAATTGCCACCTCTGCCCTGACATCTTAAATCTTCAGCTCAGCTTTGACATTTATCCTGACTACTAGTACACACCTGTACTTCAAACCGACTACTGGCCTTCTGCACCAGGAGGTCACGCAGGTTACTCAAATTTAACATGTCCCAAATAAAACTTCTTATCTTCACCCAAAAAACTAGTTCTTCCACTGTTGTTTTCATAGCTATCCAATATACTTTAAAGAAGTATATTGTTTTCATAGCTATCCAGTTTCCCAAGCCAGTTATCCTCCACTTTTCTCTCTCCTTCAGCCTCCAAACTATTATTTGTTTGTTTGTTTTAAATCTGAACCCGAGGACAGGTTTATTGATTTTAGAGAGAGGGAGAGAAAGAGAGAGAACTATTGACTGGCTGCCTTATGCCTGACCGGGGACTGAACTGCAACTTCGGCATGTGCCCTGGCCAGGAAAATTTATGGGATGACGCTCCAACTGAGTCACACTGGCCAGGGCTTCAAACTGATCATTTAGACCTGCTGTTTCTATGTCCTTAGTATTTTTCAGTTTCATACTGTCTTATCTAGTGTCACTATCCTTATGGTGTCACAACAGCCTTCTAACTGCTTTTTCTTGAACTCCTACGTTCCCTCTGCCACTCTACACTTTCTAAGACAGCGCACTCTCATTTAAAACACTTTCTCACTTAAAGCACTTTAAAGCCTGAGTGGCTTCCCAGGCCTGAAACTTTTTATTTTATATTTTTATTGATTGATATTTTGAGAGAGAGAGAGAGGGAGAGATAAACATCAAGTTGAGAGTGAAACATCGATCGGCTCCCTCCCTCCCCCCGCATCTTCCCCAATGCAACCTGGGCATGTGCCTTGACCAGGAATCGAACGGGACAACCCTTCAGTACAAAGGCAACACTCAACCAACTGAGCCACACCTGCCAGGGCTCCAGGCCTAAAACTTTTTGTTTTTTAAATATATTTTATTGATTTTTTTACTGAGAGGAAGGAAGAGGGATAGAGAGTTAGAAACATCGATCAGATCAGCTGCCTCCTGCACACCCCCTACTGGGGATGTGCCTACAACCAAGGTACATGCCCTTGACCTGAATCGAACCTGGGACCCTTGAGTCCGCAGGCTGATGCTCTATCCACTAAGCCAAACCGGTTAGGGCCAGGACTAAAACTTTTAACAGTACATACCCTTCAGTAAAAATGTGAGTCTATATCCTCAATGTATGAATATTCATTGATGTATGTAATGTATATTATAAAACATATACAGAATTCAAGAAAGAATGAGATAAAGATGAAATACACAAACATACCTCTGATGAACTCATACTATCATTAGCTACTATATGTCTCAAAGTACAATATTAATGATAATGTATTAATCCACATTTCACATAGTCTATTTGGCAAATTCATTTTTTAGGCTGACTTCTTGACAGATATGATTACCTTGAAATGTGACAAAGAGCTCCTATAGGAGAAATGTCAGCTCTACCGCTTTGTTATTGTTTGTTGTGTTAGAATTACCTTCAATCCATGGTTTCTTTGTACAAATCTTTAAGCCACATGTTCACTGTGTGAAGATTTAGTTAAAAGCAGATAATATAAAGTAAATCCACTCAATCAGACTCAAGCAAACTGCAATATGATAATAGCAGACAAATTAGTAAGGTCACCACGATCAGTTCCTCTGCTTTGTGAAAGCTTCCACTCTTCTCAAGACATCACTTGTATGTTGAATGTGTAATAGCACGGTCTTATAAGACTGAGGGAGAGAATGAACCAGTGTCATCTATACATTAAATATTAATAAAGCTTAAAACCTTTTTCAGTTTGGGAAGTAAATATAGGGTGGGGCAAAAGTAGGTTTACAGTTGTTTGTATGGAAATTTAAAAATAATATAAGAATAAACTGTTTCGAACACTCACTACTATAAACCTACTTTTGCCCCACCCTATACACACCCCACGTAGAGACCACTGCTTGGCACTGCATACAAGGCCCTTGGTGATTTGGCTTCTGCCCATCTTTCCAGCCCGCTCTCCAGGTACACACTTACCATATACTTTACCATGCTTTACTTCTCTCAACACACTAGACACTATCACTTTCTTAGCTTTGACATGCTTCTCCTTTGAGCTTCTACCTCTGCTTCCAGGGCATCATGTTCTCACCTCTTTTAAAGCACTTATCACAACCTGCTGTAACTGTTTCCTTACTAGCCTAAAGGGCAGGGATTACTCCCAATTTGGAATTCCCAGCATTTACCATAGCACCTTGTTTGCAATAGGTACTTAATAAAATAAATGTTGACTGACAGAATGAAAAAGGTCCAAATTCCTCTGGCTGGCTTTCAGGCCTTGCATAATCTGGCTCCAATGTATCTACCCAGCTTTATTTTCTTTCCCCAGGTCCATTCCTATTCTCACTTCCTATCATATGCCATGCTCATTTTGGTTTTTGCTCAAATTAGCCCCTCAACTGGACTGCCTTCCATATAGAGCAGCAACCTGCCCTGCAGGTCTCAGATCAAACTACCCTTTCCCCATGAAGTCATACTCAACTCTCCTGTCTCCCAACTTATCAGTCTCTTCAGAGAACTCTTGAAGAATGAGTACTACACATTTTAGCAGTTGCTCTCTATGTGGCATTTTTCTCTCCCCCATGTCAGTCTAAGTTTTGGATGCCAGAGACCACCTTCAACTTCTTGAGCACACTGTTTTCTTAGAACACACTGCAACATGATGATGCATAGGAGGTGCTAAAGATCTGACCGACTGACTGTAGGCAGCACCGTACAAGGGAGAAAGCACTGCACTGGGTTTCAGTCCAAGTTCCACCACTAATTAGGTGACCTTAAACATGCCACTGTAACCTCTCTGGGTCATTGATTTCTCATCTGGAAGATGAGACTGTACAACTTTTTAAATTCCAGGTAAGATTTTTCCTCTTGTCCAAAGGAAACATTAAAATTTTTCCTTTAAAAACCAAGAGAAATTCTGATACCTTTGGTAACTCACCTAACTTTAATGAACTTCAGTGTAATCCTCTGTAAAACAAAGATAAAACAGCCCACCACTTCAAAGGACGATGTAAAGGTCAGAGGAGAAAATGCAGATAAAAATGCACAGATAATTTTAAAATCCTCATAAAAATGCAAGGCATTTTGGTGGAAATGTAAGCAAGTGACATTACTGTCGTTCTGTTAGGATAGTGTGGTAACCTAGCTAAGGAAAGTGATTGATTCTTTGATGACCACTGTTCTACAGCCACTGGGTGTACTCATATCTTATCTACAAGTACAAAGACACACATTTGAGCACAAAGTAAAGTAACTTTTATCCCGGAAGGATTACACAAACTATATAGGTTGAAGTTACCAAGTCATCAGTTGAGATCTAAATTAAAGCCTGGCTATGTTTTCTAAAAGTACTCTTAGAATTTTCATAATTACTCTGAATTAGAATCAATAAACTTCTTGTATTTTGATAATAACTTAAAGGGCATATTTTAACATGAAGGAAAGTCTATAATAATAATCTGATTACAAAGACATAGCGTCTCATACAAACACGGTCTGTCTAATCATTCAAGTGAAACATAACGAGGCTAGTTAAAAAACAACAAAAACGCAGAAATACAGATGTTCTGACACTGTAGTTGTTCTTTAAGAGATAGATTAAAGAATATACAGGCAAAACCTCAATGAAAATGTAAAATGTTTTTCCTAGGAAACTCTCAACTTGTCCAACATACAAAGAAAGTGGCAGTGTAGGAATCGAAGCTAGCTTAATTTAGCAGCATAATAAAGTCAGCATTATTTGTTACATGTCCCCTAACATATACAACAAGCCATATTATATATGACACTCAAAATCTCAAACCATTCTAGATACAAAAATTATTTTCAATTTTGAAGTTAACTTTCATGCCAATCTACTTCCTCTACACACTTAACCATTTTCTTTTCAGTATATTCGATAGCAATACTTTAAGAACCATATTTAGGCAATAAAAGATGATTTCCCAACAATATTCTAATGAGACTTTAAAAATATTGATCTTTTCTCAAATATCAAACCCTAAACTGGACACTTTATACTGTCTTCCCTAACCTTATCTGGAACACTTTTTGATGTATAGTTTAGTTCATGTTCATTTAACCAATTTTATGGCCCTAAAAGCTTCATCTAGAAGCTTTCTGGATAAATCCTATTTCTAGCATACAGGATACAGTAAATTCAACATACAATATCTGATAGGTAAGTAGTCACCCTTTATGCTTCCAATCTGTATTATCTCTGCATATCTTAATATCAGTGCCAACAAACACTAGCCCAAACTACAAGCACAGTGTTAAGTTAATAGCAAGTGTTAAGGTTCTGAGTAGTTAGTGTGAAGAGGAAAAGTCAGAGGTAGGAAAAACTAAATGCAAAATTTAAGGATAAAAAGTTGGCCTAGACCAGAGATGATAGAAAAACAGGAAGACAAGATTAGAAAAAAGGTGTTTGCGTCCAAGAAATGCAAACTCATTCTTAATCTGTTCAACCTAAAATAATTCTTATCAAGTAAAATGGAGCCTTTTAGCAATGTGTTATCCTGGCTATTCTGAGAATGTCTTTGTTAACTCAAGGCACATCTTCATGGCCAGGTCCTACTTTTCTCATTCATACTTTTTGTGTGTGTGTGTGGTTTTGTTATTGTTGTTGCTGTTTACTGCTATATGCCAGTACCTAAAAAGTACCCAGCACATAAATTGTCAAATGAATAACAACCTTTAAAGGGAGGCATTATTACTACCTTGGTTTTACAGATGAGGAAACTAAGGTTTAGCGAGGTGAGTAACTAGCCTAGGGGTTAAACCACTAGCCAGAAACAAACCTGTATCTGTCTGACCACAAAGTCCTCATTTGTACTCTACCCTCATGGGCAGACTGCCTTCTTAATGCCTCTCACTGTGTGTCTTTCCTGGTAGCAGCTTTCCCTTCTTAGGGGAAGGCTCAATTCAAGCTTCAACTTCTCCGTCAACTTTTTCCTGGCCATCCTCCACCTCTGATCCCCACTATGTTCTTCTATAGATTTCTCCTTCCTTTGTGCTGTGTCCTCTTAGAGTTGTATTACTAGAGTCCTTTGCTGCACTTTTTTCTTATCTCAACTTCAAACTTCCTGAGGGGCAGAAATTCGGTATCTTCAAATGCCTCTGGTAGATGGCAGAGTTGAATAAAATGTTAGATGTATGAATGAATAATCCCTACAAATCCATGAGATAAATAGGAACCCTTTAACTCATTTCCCTAACCACAGGCAGCCAGAGCCTACAGCTCTCCTTTGCTTGGGGGTGGCAAGGGCATGCCTGAAATTCCCTGCCCCTACCACAGAAGAGCATCACTGTGCTATGTCAAGGCAGCTTTTCAAGTTCTGAGACATCTAATGAGAGAACAATACAGTTCCCAAACTTTAAGAGCTAAACATAAATTCTGTCTTTTAAAAAGTGGCCTACCTGGATGGGCTACCAGCTCTCAATTTTAAGTAGTTTGAATGGATCAATCAAATCACTGTTTTCAGTGATTTTTGCTTATTCTAAGTAATTTTATTTTTATATCCCTTGGCTTGAAAGCGCAATTTTATTCTTCCCTCCACTTATAAGGACAAAAAGTGCTTGTCTTTTACAAACATGGGAAAGTAAAGTAGAACCTGTGTTAGGTAAAAAGGCATTCAGTAAATGTTATTATGCTACCGTTTGTAAACCTTCTAAAAGCACATGTGGCCTATTTTAAACTAATGAAAACATTTACTAGATGATTTTCATTTAGTTGGTATGAATACCAGGTTCAAATTATATTCAAACTGAAACTGGTTTAAAAAAAAAAAATGGTGTAAAGAGTTGAAATGTCTGCCCATCACCACTGAGAACTACACAAATAGTATTGCATTCAATATTTTGGCTCTACGAATTTATAACCAAATGCTTAGCTAGGCCAATTTAAAAGCACACAGTTAAGTTTTTTTTTATATACAAACCACCAATCCTCAATCTATAATTTTACTCCATTAACACTAATTTTTTTCAATTGGGGTTTTAACATTTGGTTAAAAAATTATATAGGTTTCAAGTGAACAAAACTATGATACCTCATCTGTATATTGCATTGTGTGCCCACCACCCAACGTCAAATCTTCTCTGTCAGCATGACCCCTTCTTCTCTGACCCCTTTTACTCTTTACTACCCCCACCTCCATGCTCCTTCCCCATGGTAACCACCATATGTTGTCTGTGTCTATGAGTTTTTGTTTTTCTTATTTGTTGCTTTATTAATAGTAACTTCTAAGCACTGTCTAGCTACACCTACAAGTGAAATATAAGTAAGATTTATAAAGAGGATATTATAATGTGGAACACTGGAATTTCACAACTGGAATTTCATACTTGCAAACTAATATTTTCCCAAATATTTACTAGCTATTTTGAAAAAAGTAAAAATCGCTTTGCCAAGCAGGAGATATGGCTTCTCAGTTTGAGGATTGGTCCCTCCCTACCCCTTCCCTTTGTTCTTCCTCGGCCAGGGATACCCTCCTGAGTCATCTCTGCCTATGTCCATCGCATCCTTGGAGACCAGGTTCAAGATTCAGCTCCTTGAAAAAGTCCTCCATGACTAATCCTGAGTTTCACTAACTACTTCCTGACTTTACATTCCCTTGGCATTTATATATAGTTTGCACTATATAATCAATGACTTGTACATTTTGCATTTTTCTATCATTTCCTTAAGTAGAGAACAAATAGACACATCATCTTTTATATTCTCTTCTATATACGGCAGGCAATAAATGCTTCCTGAATGGCTGAATCACCAGTGAAAGAAAGCCAATGGCTCAAAAACTTGTGAAGTAACTGGCTTTTCAGATCACATTTACAATACAGATACTCTATCACCTCCAACATGCATGAGTCCTTCAAGGAGAGGAGATTTAGTTTGCCTTTTAGTCCCATAAATTCACCACGAAAGATCCAGGTTACAGACCACATATACAGGGTGTCTTCCCTCCACCCCCCCCCAAAAAAATGTATACACACTTTAACAGCTGACAGCTCAATTTTGAAAATGAAATGTATTTTAATAAACACTGCCTTTATAATTATTCCAAGTGTGTGTATTGGGACACTCTATATACTAAATAATCCTGGCTATTCAAACGTATCTTTGCAATTTAACATTTCAGGCTTCTGAAAGCTTAAAGCCATGCAGCAGCATGCCTGTGAATGGAAGGAAGCTGGCACCACCAGCCTCTTGCAAAAGGGGCAAAACTCTAGTTGGCAGTGAATGTCCAAACACGTGAGCCTCCCCTGTTAAACAAGGCTCATTAACCACACAAACTTGCTGTTTCAGCTTTCTGGCTTCAAGGAAGTGCTGTGATCTGCTTTGGTTATTGTTGAGAGCCAATGATGGGTTAAATTCCCATAAATTAACCAGCGTTTTGGTGGTTTGCCCAAGCATACCGATGGCATCCGTGTGGAGATATTAAAAAAATAATTATATATATATATTATTATTTTTTAAAAAAAACAAACCCGCCCGCCAGAGGTGAGTGAAGAAAGCGCCAGCCCGGTACTCCTCCGGAGGCGCACGGAGACCCCCGAACTCGAGCCTTGGAAGTTCGTGGTGTCAGCTAATCGCGCGGAGGCGGGGCTCTCGAGCGCGGCTGCTTTTTACTAAATCTCAACCGCCTCTTCCTCGGGACTGCGAGCCACACTTCGGCGGCTGCCCAACTTTTCCCGCAAGAAGCATCAGTTTTTCCATCCTCAAAACCCCAGCACACCGGGAGAGCCGGGCCACCGGCAGAGGGGACGGCGAGGGCTCCGAGGGGGAGGGCACGGGCTCGCTCCGCCGAGGGGCAGGGGCAGAAACAAAGTGAGCGCCGCCCGCCGCCCGCCGCCCGCCGCCCGCCGCCCGCCGCCCGCCGCCCGCCGCCCGCCGCCCGCCGCCCGCCGCCCGCCGCCCGCCGCCCGCCGCCCGCCGCCGCTCACCTTCCAGCAGCACCTCCTTGCCCGCGCGCTTCAGCGCCTGCACGGCCTGGTCGTGGGTGGCCTGGCGCAGGTCCGTGCCGTTCACCGACAGGATGGCGTCGCCCAGCCGCAGTGCCCGGCTCTGGTCGGCCGCCAGCCCCGGGAAGATCTTGGAGATGAGGATCGGCATCCGGTTCTCGCGGCCGCCCTTGATGCTGATGCCCAGGCCGCCCGCCTCCTGCTTCACCACCCGCACCCGGCGCACGGGCGGCGACGCGCCCGCCTCCCCCGCCGGGCCCCGCGGCGGCGCGGGCGGGCTCGGGGGGCCCAGGCCGCGGCTCGGGCTCCCGGGCAGCGAGTCGCCGGCGCCGCCGCCGTTCGGGAGGCCGTTGAAGGCGGCCGCCGCCAGCCCCAGCGCGGGCTCGGGCTCAGCCGCCGCGGCGTCCCCCGTCAGGCTCAGGCTCTCCCCGCTCAGCTCGGCGACCACCCGGACCCAGCGCTCTCTCAGCAGCAGCTCCACCAGCCCCGCTTTGGTGGCCCGCGTCCACACCGCCATAGTCTGTCCCGCTCCCGCCGCCGCAGTCGCCGCTGCTACCCTCATTCCAGGCAGGCAGCTCGGCGCTTCCCCCTTCCCGCCCGAGGGGGCGGGGCCGGCCCCTCCCCCTGCCGATTCATTATTCATGAGGCCACGCCCACCTCCCCGGAGGGGCGGGGAGACGAGCCGCTTCCGGGAGATTAAGGAGTTGCCCGGAGACCAGTCCCTTGCAGCTCACCGGACGTGGGCAGCGTGAGCCGAGCGGCGCTCCATCTCACCTCCTCCTTCCTTTCGCCTCTGACGGACCCTCCACCCACGCCGCCAACTCCTGACCTTTACACCGTGCAATTCACCGGAGCTGCCTAGGCACGGAAAGCAAAGTCAGCTTCGAGAAGCACTTTGCAAGACGGGGTTGCACCTTCATTCTTGCATTGATTGGTTCATTCTGTATTTGCTGAGGGCTCCGCTGGTGTGCTCTTTTTGAGGCCTGGAGATGAGCTGAAGAAATCGTACCACAGCTGAGCGCTAGTGGTCTAGTGGGGAGGAAAACTGAGACCCAACCAACCTGGTGTGATACCATGTGGTTAAGTGATAGAAAACGCCCTGAGAATAGGGTATAAGAAACATTTAGGTAGGCCTGGGGTCAACTTCACAGAGGTGACAATGGAAGTTGAATAGGTGGGGCAGAGATAATTGTGACAAAGGTCCGGAGACAGGATTCCAAGCATGTCACTCTGCTTTGTAATCTTCTGTTTACTTGCCTGTAACGTTAAAGGGAGGTGTCTTCTTCAGCACTGCAGCCACAATTCCTAGACCTCAAAGATATTTTCAGAATGATGGTTACTTAGGAAGATGCCAGAATTTCTATGTGAACAGAGCATAGGATCAGTGGAGGCAGCAAGATATAAGTCTGAAAAGCCTCCTATAATCAAATATCAAAGAGTTTGAATTTGGGTTTGCAGATCTGACTTTCTTATCCTGGAGGCAGTGGCCTTTTGTTGGGGCAAGTGTATCTGAGCAGCTCCAGAAATTGTATGCATGTTGCAGAGCCTACAGCAGCTTTTATCCAAAGACATGGGTGATGCTATCCACCCACTTCTCCCAGTTTCATGGAATGGAAGAGCTGAGGAAGGTGAGGCCCAGAAAGCCAATGACTGGCCCAAAGTCCACAGTGAGGAAGCAGAGAAAACAGCCTCCTGGACCAGTGCTTCAAAAAACAAACACACACACAAACCTCAGGGCACTAGCGGTCTAAAGGGGGAGGAAAACGACATACCTCAGACCTCAAAAATGAGGGTCCAGAAATCACACTGCCGAGAAAGAAAGATCTCAGCAAACACATGAAGCTGAGGTGCCCTCTTTCAGCAGTAAAAGCGAAATCCCTATGTTTTCATTGGGGGGCAGAGGCGGTTTACAGGCTGCAAGAGGGAGTGTGCACCAATTCCTGTTTAAGGGGCTGTATACCTGCTTGCTCACAAAGAACGTGTTGAAGCTCGTAATCCATGTCCATGCACCACTGTATGAATGCACATTCATGTGTTGGCAAAACTTCCAAAGAGCCTCCTATATCAGGAGTTGAAACAATAAAAATAGACTGGAAAGCACCCAGAACCCAAATGAAGAAAGAATTCAAAATGAGAAAACTATCTTACAAAAAAAAAAAAAAATCATTACAGCAGAATCCACTTTGCAATTAATGGAGCAGGATTTTCAAAGCTGCAAATGTCAGCAGAAGCTCATCCCTCCAGCCCTCTCCTAAATCAACTGCAGTGAGGCCAGCTCGCTGTTCCAGCAGGTCCTGATGTGCCCAAGTGCACCTGCAGTCCCAGACATTTCTGGCTTTGCTCCAGCTGAGGCGTGAGCCCCCAGAGGTCTGAGGTACGTGAAATTTCTGCTTATTAGAGAGCACTTAGCAGTTGATTCCTTACAGTCTGAGCACTATTTTGAACACTTTAACTAATGTAATCACCCAGAGGTTGGGCACTTAAGGGCACCTTTATTAGCAAAAGGGAAGTGCTGGAAATCCTTTCACAAAGTATCAAGACCTTTTGGTCCATAGAGTTGGAGGAAGTTATAGATCTTTGAACTAAATTGTAAATGAGAGCACTTATATAAGATAGTAAGTTATATAACAAAATATTTAACCCTGGGAGAAGGTAATGGAGACTGATATTTGGATTAGTTTTAAATATATCCATAAAAATTCCCAAACTATCAAGCTGTTTTTATAAGGTATTCCACTAGAGGCCCTGGCAGGGTAGCTCAGTTGGTTAGAGCATTGTCCTGATATGCCAAAGTTTCATGTTAATTCCCCGCCCCCCCGCCCCTTCCCATAAAGAATCAATCAATGAATGCATAAGTGGAACACCAAACTGATTTCTCTCTCTCTCCCTTCCTAGCTTCCTCTTTAAAAAATAAATACAAAGTATTCCATCAGAACCTAAATTAATTTTCAACAATCACATGACTACTTTCAAACTCATCTAGTCAGTCCCTCCCAATGATGCCTTCCAAATTCCTGCCTGAGTCTATCCTTCCAAACACCACCTGCCCCTTTCAACAACTACCTACCTACCAAGTTGGATGTTGGACTGGTTATCTTATTAGCTTATTTCTCCCTTTGGCCTCCTTTGTAACAACTGAGCAGCTCTTGCTTTTGTTTCTCTGGCATCAGGCCACCTTTGTGGTAGTGACCTTCAGGCTTGCTAAGGGCTGCAAGATTCCCACCTACCAAGTTTCCCCTGTCTACACAATTCATGGGGATTTTTTCTTTGAACAATTTTATTTCATGCTTGGCTGGTTTGCCCAAGTAGATTTAAAAATACAGGAGGGCAGGGACCACCCATAGGCTTCTTTTTATTCCCCACTATTCAAAAAATATTGCCTTGCAGAAAAGGAACTCATTAAACTGTGATTGATTGACATTCAGTGCCTCCTGGGCTGTAGTCATTTCAAATAATCCCTCTGAAGGTTATTGGTTCCTTGCAGAGTGAAAATTACCATCTAGGAGATCTCAAGTAGTCAGTGGATAATGAAATCTGAAATAAAAGGAGTACACATCTATTTCCACCACTTCCCAGGGACTGCGAGACAAGCTTAGATAATTTTCGAACAGCCATGTTATCTACTTCTAAAAAAGGAAATGGCGGAGACAATTCCTAATAACCTTTTATTCCTGTCACCTATCAATATGTAATCTCCTCTGCTCAAGCTGTTACCTTATTATTTCTCAGAACAAGTCAGAAATCTTTGCTAGTTTAAAATAAGGAGGTTGGAAGAGCTCTCAGTTCCCAAATTTCCTACAACTCTAACTCAGGCTCAAGATTCTGTGCCCTGTCAAAACCCAATGGTCTGTTTGTTCCCTTTCCTTCACTGTATAATATAGCACGGTCATTAAGAGCACAAGGTTCAAATCATACGTGGCCACTTAGTAGCTATATGACAATGGTCAAGGGATTGAGGTCATGGGCTTCAGTTTCTTTTTTTGGAAGAATCCTCGGAGGGTGGTTGTGAGAGGTGGGATGACGTACGCAAAGCGCTGAGCAGCACTGAGAGTTCCGAGAAAAGTATCCACTGCTGTTATTATTACCTGTTGGCCTTCAGCTGCAGCAGCAACAATAAAACCTTTGGTAGAAACTCTGGAGCGGAGAGACTATACTTTATCTAGGAATGAGGCTGCCATGATACCATTTGATTCCAGGCTTAAAGGGCAAATGGCCAGATTAATTTCGGTGACAAACAGATCTTGTATAAAGGGAGAACATATTGCCAAGAGTCCGTCAAAGGAAAGAATTAGTGGATCTGGGGCTCGTTCCAAGGTTTGAGTGTTGTGTAATTTCATAAGGAAGGAGGGCCCCAGGCAAAATTGCAGCCCTTAGCAAGCCTGAAGGTCACTACCACAAAGGCGGCCTGATGCCAGAGGAACAAAAGCAAGAGCTGCTCAATTGCTACTAAAGAGGCCAAAGGGAGAAATAAGCTTATAAGATAACCACTCTAACATCCAACTTTGAAAAATTATCCACCCATAACTCTGCCCCAGTTAGAAGACAGTGAGATCAATTGTCCTTTTCAGCGGGCTGTACTCCTTTGCCTTCCAGGAGAAATATCCTAAAATGTGTTTTTCTCTCTTGCACAAACTTGAAGTGAAAGAGGGAAAGGTGCCTATATCCTTTAGCTGATGCAAGCACATTTAAAAATGTATCCCGCCAAGATAAATCACTGTCCATCTGAAACCCACAAAAATGGATTAACTATCTCATGCTTTATGACTATGAAAACCCACATCTGCTAACCACATTACTAATGAGAAGCAGCTGGTGACAGTTTTGTAGCTCTGTGACTTTCTTTTTAGGAAAATATTAGCAAGGACATACTAAGCAGAAGGTTAGTTTCATTGAATCCACTTAGTTATGGAAAATTACCAGCGTTTTAAAATTGACAATCATGGAAATAACATAATTTGCCATGAAATTCATATAAGGTTCCAAAATAAAAATCCCCTTTTCCCTAATATTAGTTCTGACAGAATTTCCAGTACCTCATAAGACTTGCAGTCTTATAATCAGCTTCAACTCATTTTGTTTTAAAAAATATATATATATTTTTATTGACTTCAGAGAAGGGAGAGAGAGAAACATCAATGATGACAAAGAATCATCTATTGGCTGCCTCCTGCACACCCCGCCCCCTACTGGGGACTGAGCCTGTAACCCAAGGCATATAGCCTGACTGGGAATCAAACTGTGACCTCCTTGTTCACAGATCAATGCTCAACCACTGAGCCATACTGGCCAAGCTCAACTCCTATTTTTCATATGCTATTGAACACCAAATCATGTTCATTGATGCATATGGTATTTCTAGGCCTTTGTCCCACAGCTTTAACTCCCTCCTGAATCTGTTAATGAAATAGCCAATTGTGGGGATCTCATGGGTCCCTTTGGGAATCAGGTGCATGCTGTGGACATGCCTCAGACAAATGCAGACTTGTACAGAGTTCAGCATTCAAACTCTGGGGCTTGCAAAGCCCCTAACATCCTCCCAAGGACTCTTTTATGGACTAAATTGTCCCCCTCAAAACTTATAGGTTGAAGGCCTAATGCACAGTACCTCAGAAAGTGCCTATATTTGGATAACGGTCTTTAAAGGTAATTAAGTTAAAACGAGGTCATTAGGGTAGGCCCCAACGCAACAGACTTATGAGAGACTGGGACGCTCCTTATGAGATTAGGACACAGACACACACATAGGGAAGACCCTGTGAAGATACCAGAAGACGGCCATCTACAAGCCTAGGAGAGAGGCCTCAGAAGAAACCAGTGCTGCTAATATCTTAATCTTGGACGTCTACCCTCAAGAATTGTGAGAAAATGAATTTATTTAAGCCACCCAGTCTGTTATGGCAGCCCTAGCAAACTAATATAGACCCCAAGAACCTACACAACAGCCTGTTTCTTGTGTTCCTGACTGCCAGTCTCTTCTGTTCCTTTACGTACTTAAGTGGGCATTTTTACTGTGCTATTCCTCTGAATACGAGTGGTTCACAACTATGTTTTCCACTGAATGACAATTTTTAACCAAACTTCAAGGCTCACTCCTACCAGTCTTATTTCTCACTACATGTTGGCTTAGGAGTACTTTACCTAAATCTACTTACTTTTCTACATACTTTTCTAAGATGCTTAGCTTTCCTCTGTGGCAACTGCTCTACTCTTACTTTTTCTAGGAACCTCACCTGGTTCCTAATTACTATCAACTAGGGAAGGCGTTCCCCTGCAGGGAGGGGTGCTTCCTTGAATGAGACATGCATGCTCTCAGTCCTATGGTAGGCCCTGCCTGCCCCCTCAGCCTCATTTCCCTCCATTTCTGATACATGCTGTGTACTAACCATGTGCAACTACTGGCAGTCCCTTGGGCAGGCTATGTTCTCTCTGGCTTCAGGTTTTTGCACTGAGAATGCTCCATGGATGCGTCTTTTCTTCTCTTTCCCACCTTGCTAATGACCATCTACTTTCAAGAGTTATTAGCTTAAGGACCATCTCCTCCTACCTTCAACCCTACTGATTAAGTGCCCCTTCTCTGTGCTCATCTCTCCCATAGCATCACTGATCTACTTGTTACAACTGGGTTGTAAGCTTCTTCAGGGCTGAGGTCCTCTTGTCATCTGTTGTTGGTATGTAGCATATAGTGGGCACTCAATAAATGTAGGTTGATTATTAAATTCTTTAACTCCCCGAAGACAAAGGAATGACACAAAGGTAGGCCTTACTAGCTAGGTCTGTGCTGTTCAATACCAAGCCACTAGCCAAACATGGATATTTACATTAAAATAAAAAAAATATTGGTCTCTAACTTTTTCCCAATATTCCAGTATAATTTGCTGTAATCTCCATGGTGAAGGGTACATTAGCCATTCAGAAATCAGATTACTAACTACATGAGAAAACTGTTTTGTTGGCATTTAAAAAGTATATATATTTTTATTGATTTCAGAGAGGAAGGGAGAGGGAGAGATAGAAACATCAATGATGACAATCATTGATCAGCTGCCTCCTGCACGCTCCCTAATGGGGATCGAGCCCGCAACCTGGGCATGTGCCCTTGACTGAAATCGAACCCAGGACTCTTTAGTCCACAGGCCGATCCTCTATCCACTGAGCCAAACTAGCTAGGGCAGAGAAAACTGCTTTTAAAGCATTTGAGTCTGGTCAGCAAAAAAAAAAAAAAAAAGCGTTTTCTAGGTATCAGATCAAAATTTTTCTGTGGAACCCAAATATGAGCTGGTCTGCAAAATGCCCGAAACAGAAACATAATGTTTCAGTTACACAATCCCCAAAGTAAAATCGCCCCAAAACATGTGCACTGACGTGTCCTTTTCTTTAATACTGCTTTGCCTTTCCTTCCCCAAATTCTCTAACTTGCCTCAATCAGTTTCTGCTTCATTTGCATTCAAAGTTTTCTACTTAGGAAGAATTTCAAGGCTCAAAGCTCTTACTTCCCATACCATTTATGGAAATCCAAGTCACTGGCTGGAAATGTTGCAAAGGAATGCTTTCTACTTTCAGAAGTTTTACTTCTTCACTCAGATGGTCTGTGGGCCCTCTCTGTCAGAATGACACCCTCCAAGATCCACAAGGTTTCAGAATGTTTAAGGTTAAGTAAATCAAGTCATAAACTAGCCTCCAGTTAATAAAAGAGTCTCTGAATTTATAGCTCTACAGTCAGTTAAAAGCGAGTGAGTTAATATTTAAGGCATCCTCGCCTTGCTCTGGTCACATTCAATGTAGACCAGTGACTTGAACTTTGGTTTCAACTACACAAAACACATAAATCATTTCTTAGAAAAGGCAGGATCTTCTAGTCCACTGAAAGTTTGTAACACTCCCGTCAAATGCAGACGAGGAGAATATGCCACACTAAAGACATTTATTCAAGAGGAAAGTTATTTTACACAGAGAGAGTAGAAAGTTGCATCTGCTTATTTAAATCAGCCCTGATGATCACTGTACACCATCTGAACAGGCGGGGCCGAGAAGTTGTGTCCATTATAAACATTGTTGTTCCCTCTTAGCAAATGAACCTGAAATAGGCTGTCCTTTATGTTATAATGTATTGGGGCTTTCTTTATCTCTCTTATTACCTATTAATTCTCCTCCCACACCTGTACTTTAAATTCTCACCTTTATTTTTTCTTTTCCAGACTCCATCTTAGCAAAATGTTTTTTCACCAGCTTTTTTACTCATGATGTCATCAGAACTCACATACTTCTCTGCCTATACCACAGCCCTTCATGCCCCAAACAAACACACAAACAAAACCTCACATACTGGGTTTCTGCAGGCATGCAACAGAATACATCCACTGCGATGGGAAAGAAATCTATCTGCTCAGTTCAGGTTAAGTACAGTTCTTCACTTTCTCATTTAAAAGATCACATTAAAACTAGTCAGTCAACACCCACAGGAATAACAATGTCAAAGACAGTAGACAAGGACAGAAAAGGTGAAATATATGACAGGCTTTCTGATTCCCACTTTCACTCCTACTGCTTACCAAAATGCCCAATGTTTCCTGAACCTCTGAAACTGGCATATAACAAGTGAAAAGAGAGTTGATGGGACTGATACTCCAAAGCCCACTTTTTTCCTTTTAAATAAAATTAATACCTGACAATGAAAGGCCAACGGCTTCTGCTTTTCAGATGGAGCACTGCCATTAAAATTCTTCCTTGCAACATGGGCTGATTATTGCTATTGGTAGACAGGCTATCTTTGATAAGCAAGCATAGTTCCCTGCCCTCCAGGGCAATGTTGGGCAGGCCCCCACGCTTCAGCAGGGGCTGCGGGCTGGCAGACAGTGAAGGTCATCAGCATTCTAAAGCCTCAGGCATGTGTTAGGGAAGAGAGGGTAACTATCTTTTTTTTTTTTCTCCCTGAGATTAGGGTCTGAAAGCACAAACAAGACCCTGAAAAAGTTGCAGGAATTTGTAGCTACATAGAACATTATCCCAAGTACAAATACCTTGGTGTTTCCTTTTACTCTCATTCAATGAAGGGAAATTACTGCCCATTACTTTGAAAGGTAACATTTATGCCTGACTAGTGTGCTCAGTGGTTGAGCGTCACTTATGAACCAGGAGGTCCCGGTTCGATTCCTGGTCAGGGCACATGCCTGGGTTGTGGGCTTGATCCACAGTAGGGGGTGTGCAGGAGGCAGCCGATCAATGATTCTCTCTCATCATTGATGTTTCTATCTCTCTCTCCCTCTCTGATATCAGTAAAAATATATAAATGATAACATTTATAATGACTCTAATCCTAAAGAATAGCATTTTTTTATTAACATGATTTGTGAAAACAAATAGGGAAGAACAGTTCAAGGAAGGACACAGACAGTGCCCTATCTTAGGTCCCAAATTTCTTCTTTTTGATGGGTGGTGGGAGTTGAGCGATGATGTCATCCAGGGGCCGTTCTACTGCCACCAGTGTTCTTTCATCCAAAAGATCCATGAAGAGTAGAGGCTGTAGAGAGATGAGAATGATTCTAGCAGGAGGTAGGCTCCATGCACGCCCAGTCCTAAATAGAGGACCTAGAGCTAAATGGTTAGTCTAGTTCCATGGTCGGTAAACTGCAGCTCGCGAGCCACATGTGGCTCTTTGGCCCCTTGAGTGTGGCTCTTCCACAAAATACCACGGCCTGGGCGAGTCTATTTTGAAGAAGTGGCATTAGAAGAAGTTTAAGTTTAAAAATTTTGGCTCTCAAAAGAAATTTCAATCGTTGTACTGTTGATATTTGGTTCTGTGACTAATGAGTTTGCCGACCACTGGTCTAGTTCAAGACTGGAGGGATGGAAATCTCTGACAGCCCTTCCTGCCCTAGGACTCAAAATGGATGAAAAGGCTGGCAACTTTTAACTGAGTTCACTCATAAAAGATTTCAGCAAGGTTTTTCATGTTTCTCTGTACAGAAAATCTAATTTCTTAGAATCAGTATTAACGGAGGGCCTGAATCCCAAATTCTTGACAAATGACAAGTTACAAATGCATTAAGAAGCTAATCATATTTGAATAATTCACAGACCTTCCTCCCCTTAAAAAAGAATGCATGCAGGCCCCTCAGAAAATGCTCCAGGGCCGCCATGGAACCCCATCTGAGAAGCATAAATATAGAACTTCTATGGTGGCACAAACAGCTGGAATATCATAGGCTCAATGATATCTGTTTTCTATACAGTGAAAAGCCTAGCCCAGAAAAGAAAGTTGTAATAGTCAATGACTTCCATTTGCTGTAAATTATCTTATAGAACACTAGAGGCCCGGTGCATGAAAATTCATGCACTGGAGGGGGTGGTCCCTCAGCCCAGCCTGCCCCCTCTCATAGTCCAGGAGCCCTCAGGGGCGATCGACAGCCCATCATACCTCTGCTGCTGCCACTGCCGGTAGCGCAAGCCTCAGCTGGCCCTGGTTACCTGTGCCTCGGGCCGTCCCTGGGCAGCTGGGGGTGCTGAGGAGACTGGGGGACTTTGGAGGCAGGCCTGGCCTGGCCGCATGCCTGCTGCCCCGGCAGGGCTGAGGGGACTTGGCGCTGCCATATTTGAGGGCGTGGCAGTCAATTAGCATATTCCCTCCTTATTGGTGGTGGGCACCGTCATCTTTGCAACTGCGTGAGGGTCAATTAGCATATTCCCTCTTTATTAGATAGGATTCTCCAACTAGAGGTCAAATTTAAAAGCTGACTTTAACACAAAGATCCCACCTGAGCTCCAACATTATTTCTCACTACCAATGTATTTCATTTTGGTTAAGTATGATGTGCCTCTAATCTATTAAAGCAAGAACAATGAAACAGACATAAGGGACACACATCCTCAGAAAGTTACTTGTCTCCCCAAATGAGGTCCTCTGCATGAAAAATGAAGGTGACATTTTGACAGCTTTTGGATACATTTGGTTAATATCACAAGGAATCAACTGTTCAGAATATTATGCAAGATGCTTTACCTTATATCTCTTAGAAATTTTAAAGGCATGGGCTGTGCGCCTCCTGATGACATCTGATTCATTCGTGGGAGGAAGTGGATTGTACAGTAAGGTTTTGTCATTTGGAAGAGGCTGAAAAGACAAAGATACACTGTTTTAAGTCATTGTTTTTATTGGGCTTATACAGAACAATGGACCATAGTGATTTTTCAGGCAAACACTATCTCCCAACCATCATATACATTTACTTCCTCCCTGACTCGCCTCACTTCAGGAAGAGAGCTGTAGTCACTCTTCCAGCTGTAATGTAGAGGGGTGTGTATGAGGGGAAAAGAGCTTGGTACTCTGCCGGCAAGATCAAAGAGCCCAGCTGGGGCTTCCGCCAGTCTTGTCAGTAACACTGAGTGACAGGAATAAACTGGCATGTGCAGGAGCTTAGCCCATGAAGGTTCTGCTTTCTACACTACCCCCAACCAGGTCACGGGCTGGCCCAGTGACTAAAGTTCTCCCCAGGAGAAATGGCAATACAGCCACCTCCACTGATGTCATTGACACCTCAAGAGATGGCCTCTGGCCAAGCAAGTGATATTTCATCTCTGACTTCCTTGGGAAATAGCTCTGCCCGGAAAGAGGAAGTGATGGACTTATCACCAATGCTTGGGAAAAAATATGGGCCGATCTGGACTGAGTTACAAAGAGGCAAGCGAGTGGGAGGGGCCCTTCCTGTATCACTCAAATTGCAGAAGGCACTTGTCAGCCAGCTCTACTTCCCACACCCAGAGGACGCAGAGCCCATGAGAAGAGTTCCAGTGACACATCACCACGCACCCTCCTTTAGAGCCATCTGCTGCTTTCTCCATGTTCCTTCCACCCCCACCTTCACAGATATACAACACTGTGTGTGTTGCTTGTAATCTAAGCCCAAAGTGCATTGCAGGCATGGCCACAGATCTCAGTGCTCCCGGGAAAGAAAGTGCCTGCTCAGAAAAGACATAAATTGCAGTGAATCAAAACAGCAGCTGGCAGAGGATGGAATCTAGAACTGAAAAAAAATGTCCACCTAAATCATAGCCATGAAGAATGAAATCTTAGCTGGACTTTTTTTAAGAACTTAAGACCAATTCCTCAAGCCTGCAGATAGTGTCTGAGTACATACAGCCTAGGGACATATGTGGTCCAAACCACAGTCTGTATCCCCTTTGATGAAACCACATTATTCAGCCACTCAGGGTGCAAAGGTAGAAGTGATTCAGCCAAATCAATGGTTTTCCCGAATGAGGGTCACCTTCTGAATACTGACCTAATCACTTTCCCACTTAGGTTTATGTACTCATAGGCAAAACAAAGAAGTGGTCAAATTAGCAAAAACCAGTACACAAAGGCCCACTCCTTCCCTGAGAGCCTTAAAAAAATGTGGGAACAAAAACAAGGAATCTGCAAAACAAAAGGCTTCTCTCCTCCAAATAATATAGCAGGAAAACTTGATTCTGATTCTCCTTCCTCTAATTTATTCTAACTCTTGCTTTTAGAACTTGCAGTTTCTTAAGTAAAGAAGATTTGGGGAGAGCAAGGGTGAAGTAGCAAAGAACTCACCAATGACTTGTCGATGATGCAGAACATGTAGGCATCGTGGAGAAGAATGTGCATTGGTCTCTTGGGATGAAAAGTGATGTGGGTGATGGGAGTATCCCTTTGGAGCCAAAGGTAATGAAACCCCTGCTTCTGGATGGTCCGGCTCCACTCTGTATACTGTTTGTCTGGGATGCTATATTCAAATATCTGAGGAAGAACGTTAAACAGAGGAAATGCTGCCTCGTGTCCAGAAAGACCAGAAAATATCTATATGAACCATGAATATGTCATATTCAGCCTTATGCTTTCTATTCTTTTTTTAAATAAAAAAATTTAAGGTAAATTACAGACTAAATAATTAAACAGCAAAGAGGTTTAGAATGAAAAGTCACCCTATAATCTTTACCTCTTCTCCCCAAGACAAAAATAGCCTGTTATTTTTCTTGTTTACTTCTTCTCAGAGATATTTTATGCATACAAGACACACTATGACTCATATCAATATAGGTCACTCATACTCCTTTGAAGAGCCCCTTTGAAGAACACATAATAACCCACGCACTTTTTGGATGTACCATGATTTACTTATCTAGTCTGTTTAATAGACATTTAGATTATTTCTAATCTTTGGCTACAACAAACAAGGCTGCAATGTTTATCTCTGTATCAATGTCCTTCTGTACAACTGAAAGCATATTATCTGTAGGAAGAACTTTTAGAATGGGAACTTCAAATCAAAGATTATGTGCATTAAAATTTTTTATAGATATTGCCAAAATGTTCTCTAAAGAAGTCATACTAATTTCTGCAATGTATGAAGTGCTGTTTCCCTATACTCTCACACCATGTGTATTATCACCTTTATTGATCTTTGCTAATCTACCAGGTACATAAACCTCTCCCACCAGTTTTAATGACTGAAGAACTTACGGGACCAACTGCCAGTAAAGGCATCAGGTGGACATGATCATTATATGTGACAAAGAAGGTGGCTTCACTAATCTTTCAGTCTTTGATTAAGGACACAGATCTATGAAACTGAAAAGAGAAATTTAATTTTTTTGGCTAGAATGTATATGAGTGTGCATGTGTGAGTGTAAAAACTACTAATTAAAGTAGCACACACCATTTCTCTGGAAGTCTACTTAAATGTGATTCTCGGATCACATTTAAAACTTTCCAGTGAGGAAGGTATTATCATGCCCATCTTACAGATGAAGTCAGAATAATTTCAGAGTATGTTCTATAGCTCAGGTATTTTATAGATCTCCTTAAAACGACAATCTTCTTACAACTTAGTATGGAAAAAAGCAGTAGGCTAAGCATTAATTTTGGCTGGTATTAGGTACTTGATTTCCTCACCTGCAAAAGTGAAGGTTAACTATATTATGTTTTAGTCACTTTCAACTCTCAAAATCTTATTCCATCCCATATCCAGTCTAACACCTGAATCCATGTTCTCTCCAGTCTAAAACGACCTTTATATCATCCAGTACTTTCAAAGAAAGGGTCTTTCAAAATTATCATCTCAGCTTCTAAGTTACCATCCAGGAAAAAGTAATTGGAAAGCACTAGAATCTCTCACCTGCTGGTCGGAATGAGCGATGACAAGGCTGTTGGTTTTGGGGGCTATGGCCAGAGCAGTCACAGGGAAATTGTAAGCAGGAACCGTGCAGTGAAGCTGGGAAGAAGCAGACACAAAAGGCACCTCTATGTGATACCCGCACCCAGGAAAAACTGGATGGTCTACGTCAATTGTTTTTAAATAGTATTCCTTGGAACGCAAAGGGTCCTATGAAAGTTCCCATAAATGTCAGGCATTTCTCCAAACAGTAAAATTTAATCTCATTAAAAAAAATAAATGTTTAACTGCTTACAAAACTGACAGCATTTGCAGAGTAAAGCTTTCCCTGCTGTCTTGATATCAATGTAAACTGATCGTAAACATGTCATTAAACAGGGAATCTACATATCCACACTGGATTTAAAAGAAATCAATGCTGCCCTGGCCAGCGGTACAGTGGTTAGAATGTCAGCCCATGCACAGAAGGGTTGCGGGTTCGATTCCTGATCAAGGGAATCTGGGTTGCAAGTTTGATCCCCAGCCCAAGTTGCGGTGAGTGTGGGAGGCAACCAATGTGTCTCTCTCACATTGATGTTTCTCTCTCTCGCTCTTTCTCTATCCTTCTACTCTCTCTCTGAAAAGCAATGGAAAAAATATCCTCTGGTAAGAATTAACAACAACAACAAAAAAGAAATAAATCAATGCCTAGGCTTGGACATTTATGTACAATTGCAAGGCATGTGCACTACTACACAGGACAGTCTTAAATGCCAGGCAAGCCTCAAAGAGCAAGCAGTACAACTATTCCCACAATGTAATAAAGATTAAGTTGTGTAGTTAACAGGCAAACCCATTAAATGCAGCAATCTGACATCCTATATTATAAAAGCCTAATATAAAGCCTAATATGCAAATTATTCGACTGGGAGTTCGACCGCTCGCTATTACGTGCACTGACTACCAGGGGGCGGCAGTTCTGATGACAGCAGGACCATGGCAGGATAGTGGAGCAGGTGAGCAGGTGGCGCCAGGCCAAGGCAGGTGCAAGCGGGGGCCTGATAGCCCTGCTGATCGCCCTGCAGATGGTGACCAGCTGCGTTCACTGCATCTCCACTTGGGGACTCAGGTACCGTGACTCAGGCAGAGGGGGGCATGCGGGGCCCAGGTGCTGCCCAGAGGTCAGCTGGGAACTGCCCTTTCACGCCAGATGCGCGCTTTGATCGTCAGCTAAGCCTAGGGACCACACATGCACAAATTTCATGCACCGGACCTCTAGTTTGTTCTATAAACTTAATGCTTATCCCAAGTTTTGGGTGGTTCTTATCTGACTTTTATGATGAAGATTTGTAAGGGACCACTAGTGATTCAATGAGTGAATGACAATATCATTACTGATTCATGAAAAATGTTCTCTTGCTATTCCTTTGTCAAATTTCTGGTCCTGTTTAATTTAAAAAGTACCTTGAGATTACAAGGTGAACTATTAAAGGAAATTGTTACTTCCTGTAACTATTCACCTTGGTAAATAAAAAATTTCCTCTCCAGCCGAAACCAGTTTGGCTCAGTGGATAGAGCGTCGGTCTGCGGACTGAAAGGTCCCAGGTTCGATTCCGGTCAAGGGCATGTACCTTGGTCGCGGGCACATCCCCAGTAGGGGGTGTGCAAGAGGCAGCTGATTGATGTTTCTCTATCATCGATGTTTCTAACTCTCTATCCCTCTCCCTTCTTCTCTGTAAAATATCAATAAAATATATTTTTTAAAAAAATTTCCTCTCCAAAATACAGAAATAACCTAGATGTTGACTCATTACCCATAAATCCTTAATTTCAAATTTCTGGGCACGAGTGGTTTCAGTTCCCACTGACTGATTTTAATATGGTAGATTATAGCTTTTAGATTCCAAACAAGTAAAACAGGAAAAATTCTTGGTTAAAAACAAAAAAAAAAAGCCTAGTAATTTTCCAGGTCATACCAATTGGCCCTGAATCTTATAACTGCAGGATTAACTTCTTGTTTGCTGCTACTAAACCCAAAGCTCACCTTTAGACGTTTCACATTGTACACATGGACTCCAGCACTAGTACCCGATGCAGCTAACCAATTCCCATCTGGACTGACCGCCAAAAGACACATGGACTCCACTGTCCCTGTGAGGACAGAACAACAGGTAAGTCTGAATTCAATGTCCACAGCCAGCCCTGCTTTGATGATGGCAAAAGCCAGTAAGACCCTCAGTTTTAAATTACTAATAAGGTAATTTTTTAAAAATACATTTTTTAAAAATTGATTTCAGAGAGAGGAAGAGAGAGAGAGAAACATCAATGATGAGAGAAAATCACTGATTGGCTGCCTCCTGCCCACCCACCACTGGGGATTGAGCCCACAACCTGGGCATGTGCCCTGACCAGAATAGAACCATGACCTTCTGGTTCATAGGTGGACACTCAACTACTGAGCCATATAGACTGGGGACTAGGATAACTTCTTGATAATTCTGCAAGTAAGTTCTATATAAGTTAATCTATTTTCATTTAATAACTACTCTTTATATAAAGAGGAGCCTGAGAGATAAACATGAAGGCATCACTTGCTCAGGCCTGAATGAGACACTGCCTACTATAGGAATGAAGAATCAAGGTAGCAGCTACCACTAAAATCTATACTTTATTTTAAAATCCTTTTCTACCAAGTAGTTTTTTTAAAATTTATTTTTATTGATTTCAGAGAGGAAGGGAGGCAGAGTTAGAAACATCAATGATGAGAGAGAATCATTGATCGGCTGCCTCCTGCACGCCCCCTACTAGGGATTGAGCTCGCAACCTACGCATGTGCCCTTGACTGGAAATGAACCAGGGACCCTTCAGTCCACAGGCCGACGCTCTATCCACTGAGCCAAACGGGCGAGGACTCCACCAAATAGTTTTTAATCAAAGTTAGGGACAAACAGCCAATTCAACAGGCTTGAAGCATATCTTAAATTTATTGAGCTGCGTGCTTTATATTTAGCACTACAGGAGCATGGGCACATATGAGCCATCTTTGTCATCAAAAGATTTTAAACCAATCTGGCAACATAAAAACTCATGTGGGATAAAAATCAGACAGTGATGCTATATGCCAAAATACATGCTGTTATAACACCCCCAAATGATAAAAAAGTTCTAAAGCAAGACATACGCCAGATGCTAAAGGATGGGTGAGGTATGTAGAAAAAGATGAAGAACGTGAGCTAAGTAACAAGAAATGAAATAGGAGGGAGGAACCAAGATGGCGGCATAGTTAAACAACTAATCTGCTGCCTCACACAACAATTTCAAAAATACAACTAAAAGACAAAAACGTCTACCACCCAGAACCACGGGAAAGCTGGCTGAGTGGAAGATTTACAACTAAGAAGAGAAAGAAGCACAATCGCTGAAAAGCTGAGGTACGGAGGCACTCGAATCGGGCCGGCGGCGGGCTGCTGGGTGCGCAGCTTTTCTTCAACCCGCAGGGAGACAAGCTCCCGATCACTCTGAAATCCAGTTTCTGGGGACACTCGGGGGACCCAGGCACCTACGGGGAGAAGCTGGACTCTCGGCCATCGGGTCGGAAAGTGAGAGTGACTTTTGCAGTGGTGCGCCCAACAATCATTGTTTACTGCGCTGGAGCGCGGGGCGCAGGGACTTGGAAACATGGAAAGGCAGAGACGGCTGACAGCAGCCATCGCCGTTGGCCACGCCCCAGCCTAGTGACGCCCTGAGACCCCGCCCAGCCCTGAGGCCCCGCCCCGCACATTCTACAAACCCGCCCCGGCTCCACACAGCGGCTTTTGCATATAAATGGCCTGTTCTGGAGCAGCTTAACCAACTGCAGCTCCAGTCAGACTGCTCCAAAACCGCCCAAGCAAAGGAGGAGAAAACTAGCCCTTGCTGTAGCTCCTGCTGGGGGACACACAGTACACAAGGGTACACCAAGAGTGTCCACCTCAAGTAACTGGGAGGCTGACCCGTTGAACCAATAGGACACCTAGTACACAAAACTACCCTACCAACTTAGGGAAGCAGAGAATATGAGAAGGCAAGCAAACAGATCACAAACCAAAGAAATGGAGGAGAACAAGCGACTGGACATAGAGTTCAAAACCACGGTTATAAGGTTTTTCAAGAATTTCATGGAAGAGGCCGATAAATTTAATGAGGTCCAACTAGAAATTAAACATACACTGACTGAGATAAAAAATATTATACAGAGACCCAAAAGCAGACTAGAGGATCGCAAGAATCAACTCAAAGATTTGGAATACAAAGAGGCCAAGGACACTCTTCCAGAGAAGCATGAAGAGAAGAGAATTCAGAAAGTTGAAGATAGTGTAAGAAGCCTCTGGGACAACTTCAAGCGAACCAACATCAGAATTATGGGGGTACCAGAAGAAGAGAGAGAGCAAGATGCTGAAAACCTATTTGAAGAAATAATGAACGAAAACTTCCCCCACCTGATGAAAGAAATAGACTTACGAGTCCAGGAAGCACACAGAACCCCAAACAAAAGGAATCCAAAGAGGACCACACCAAGACACATCATAATTAAAATGCCAAGAGCAAAAGACAAAGAGAGAATCTTACAAGCAGCAAGAGAAAAACAGTTAGTTACCTACAAGGGAGCTCCCATACGATTATCAGCTAATTTCTCAACAGAAACCATGCAGGCCAGACGGGAGTGGCAAGAAATATTCAAAGTGATGAATAACAGGAACCTACAACCAAGACTACTCTACCCAGCAAAGTTATCATTCAGAATTAAAGGGCAGATAAAGAGCTTCACAGATAAGAAAAAGCTAAAGGAGTTCATCACCACCAAACCAGCATTATATGAAATGCTGAAAGGTATTCTTTAAAAAGAGGAAAAAGAAGAAGAAAGATAAAAATTATGAACAACAAATACATATCTATCAACAAGTGAATCTAAAAGTCAAGTGAATTAAAAATCTGAGGAACAGAATAAACTGGTGAACTTAATAGAATCAGGCATAGAATGGGAGTGGATTGATAATTCTCAGGGGGAAAGGGGTGTATGTGTGGGGAGTATGGGAAGAGACTGGACAAAAATCATACACCTATGGATAAGGACAGCGGGGGGGGGGGAGGTAAGGGAAGAGGAGGGGGTAGGAACTGGGTGGTGGGGAGATATGTGGGGAAAAAGGAGAAACAATTGTAATCTGAACAATAAGGATTCATTAAAAACAAACAAAACAAAACAAAACAAAACAAAAAAAAAAGAAATGAAATACACAGGTTTGAAGGCTGTGAAGAAACCAGCCTGACTCTAAGGGGGACATGAGATGAGAGAGAAGAAATAAAAGTATATATACTACGCAGAGCCTAATTTTAAGGGATGCTAAATGCAAAATAAAGAGTCTAAGTTTTATAATAAAAACATACAGGTACTCAAAAATTGGCAGTTTACTTTATCTGATTACTAACTTGTGGGTTTCTTTTCCTGCATGGTTCTGAACCAGTTTATGAACAGTGAGTGTTTAAGTTAAAAGAGTTGACTTTTGTCCTGGCCGGTGTGGCTCAGTTGGTTGGGCGTTGTCCTGTGCACCAAGTGATGGCTGGTTCGATTCCTGGTCAGAGCACATGCCCAGATTGCAGACTTGATCCCTGGTAGGGGGCATGCAGGAGGCAGCCGATCCCATGTTTCACTTTCACATCGATGTTTTTCTTTCCCTCTCCCTCTCCCTTCCTCTCTCTCTAAAAAATCAATAAAAATATTAAAGAAAAAAAGAGTTGACTTTCCAAGCTGATGGAGTTTAAGTGACAGTGAAGCTGCTATAATCCAGGGTGAGGAAGAAGGGAAAGGCCCATGGGAAGTATCCAAGAAAACTACCAGCTTAAATTAAGCTGGGTGACTAAGTCCTCAATAATTAACTCAACAAGTTAACTACAAAGTCACTTATTCATGCATACTCATTCATGTTCTCAAAGAACAGGGAAAAATGATCATGAACATTATATGATAGGTAATGAAACTGTATGTGTAAAAGTTCATCTTTATAAAAACAACCAAAAAATTAACATGTCTATAAAATGCCTATCTACACACATACTGGAATATACAAATATGTTAACAGTAGTCAGGATTATAAATTATTTTAACGTTCTTGTTGCCCTGCTAACAAAACCACTTCTAAGGGTGATGAAACTTCTCTGGCCCCAAAAAAGGAATCAAAAGCCCAGTGAGAAAAGAGTAGGTGTAAGGAATATTTCACATCTCATCAACGTTTTTTATTTGCCAGATATCTCCTCCTACTTTAAATTGCAACCATGTGAGTGAATGTACTTGCAGGGTGGAAAAGACGATTAGTGAATACCCGACAATGAATAAGGTTTAAAAGGAAAAAATAGATATATCAGAGCCTGACAACTCTCTCCTATGGCCAGTTACCAAATTCCTACCTGACTGAGCCTGAAAAGTATGCAGGTGCTTGAAGCTTCCTTCCAACAGCTGAACGATATGCAGAGACCCTTGATTTGAAGCCACAAAGAGCTTTGTTGAATCTTCAGAGAACAAAATCTGAACAGCAAAGCGAAGGAACGCTGGCATTTTGGAAACCTTGGGGTGAACCAGTAGTAAAAAAAACCAGTAAGAGAGAGAAGTGAGACCTAGCAGCCATCAATAATAATCATAGCCAGCCTTAAGTTACATTAATGCTTCCTGTGTCTAAGGAAGCCAACTGATGAAGGGTCTGGGACACTGACATGTCTAATGTAACCTATACACCCCGCCTCCTTTATCTCTTCAAAAGCCTAAACTTTACTGCCACTCTCTGGCATTTCCCTACTTTTCCAAAAACAAAAGCAAATCCAAGTGGAAAAAATAAAACACCTTTTTTGTAATGCTATCTCCAAATACCTTCCACTGAGTAAGGATTCATATCCAGTACGTTCCCACTTCACCCAAAAATTCACTTATAAATTTTCTTCTCATTCCACCAGACACTGGGTCATCACTTACCCTGTGGAGGCTTATGTTGTCATGTTCATAATTCAACCGACAGAGAAAAAACCGAGAAGCTGTAGAATACGCTATCCAACTTCCACATGGGGATACACAGCTGCAAATAATGTTCTCGGGCCCCTGCAATGTTAGGAATGAGGATGAATGTTCAAGTAAAACTTCAGACAACGAGGTTCACTGTGATATGAATCCCCAAGCTGTCATCACTCTGGACGTATCCACAAACACCTACACACAATCCTGACAATTACATACTATGTGTCACTATGATTATGTCACAAGTAGAGTACCTAAACGGTGTGGCTTTGGTTTCTAAGAGCTGAGGTCTATGAATACTGTGAACTAAATAATCTCAGCCCTTGTGTACCTCACAGGTAGCTTCGTACTAAACCCTAACATCAGAAACCCGAGCAGAGAGGCACTTAATGCAGGAAAGCTTTGGAGGCGAGGTAACTTGGAGAATGATTTGTTTGTTCTAGAACAGTCTTCTTCTCTGAGAAGCTCTGTCCTGGGGGCTCAGTTAGCTGGGGCATGTCCTGTAACACCAAAGGCTGTGGATTGGATTCCCAGTCAGGTCACATACCCAGGCTGCAGGTTTGATCCCCAGTTGGGGTGCATACGGGAGGCAAATGATCAATGTTTCTCACATCGATGTTTCTGTTTCTCTCTCTCTTCCTCTCTGTCTTTAAAAAAAGAATTAAAAAAAAAAATCAATAAAAACATATCCTGGGGTGAGGATTAAAAAAAAATGGGGGGGGGGGGCCTCTAAGAAATAGTAAGTGAAAAAATTTGCAGAACAAAGGAAAAATTTGTAACATTTATATACTTGAAAAAACTCACGAAATATATCTAAATGTATGAAAATATGTATGTACCACATAAATACTCTCTCACACAAAGAAGATCTGGAAGGATATATTACAGCTAGCCAATTAACAATTATTTCAGGAAATGGGACTAGAATTAATGAAGTAGATGAGGAAATAAACTATCAATATTGCTTGAATCTTTTACAGTAAGACTGTATTCACAAATATTTGTGTAATTAAAATAAAGTTTTTCTTAAAGAACACAAAGTTTGCATAGTAGATTCCCATTATTGTAAAAAGAAAGGGCATATGCACAAATGGGTGGACATTTTTTTCTGGAAGAATATACAAGAAACTATCGGCAATGATTATCTCTGGAGACGAGGCCCAGGGATTTGGGGTTAAGAAGGGAGTTCAGCCCTAGCTGGTTTGGTTTGGATAGAGTGTGGGCCTGCGGACTGAAGGGTCCCAGGTTCGATTCCAGTAGAGGGCACATGCCCAGGTTGTGGGCTCAATCCCCAGTAGGGGGCGTGCAAGAGGCAGCCAATCAATGATTCTCATCATTGATGTTCCTCCCTTCCTCTCTGAATTAAAAAAATATATATATTTTAAGAAAGGGAGCTCATCTTTTATTGCATATACTCTTTTGTACCATTTGAATTTTTTTAAAAAGCATATTATTTTCATAATAATACAAAAAAAATGAAACCAATTTCCTGTATTCATCCACCCAATAAATTCTAAATGTCCAACATATAATCACAGGAAATCCAGTTCTGCTGACATAGTACTACATTCAAATTATTTTAGATTTTATACAGTTAGTGATGTCAACTAAGTAATCCTTAAAATTCAGCAGGAGAAAATGCTCTGGATTTCAGAGACAGCACATATACAGTTAAACTTCCTTACCTTTGTTTTGAGGTGCAGTAAATGATCTGCATCTTTAGAGAGTGGAAGGGTATCCCCATTCTTTCCTGGAACAAGAAATTTCCCTGAGGTTTTTCCTCTTCAAAGAAAGGTTATTTGTATACATTTTTTCTTCTAAAAAGTCATTCCTGGATAGAATGGAATCTCTAACAGTGACAAATCAGGAAACTATCTTCATAAGCCTACCATTTTCTGGGGAAAGCAGTGAACATTCTCTTAACTTCTCTTTGGGTGTCCTCCATGGCCTATGGTACATCACTAATTTGCTGAAGCTCAACACCACAGCCAGGCATGTAGGTGGGTACAAGTGGAGTTTGTGGTTCATGTGGCCTCAACTTCATTTGCTCATTTTGGAAACTTATTCCAGTATAAACCTAATCCAATATAAAACAACAGAACCTAAACATTTCCTTACAGGCCATACAAAAGGCCACTAGGCTGTCATCCTAGTACCGTGGTCGGCAAACTGCGGCTCGCAAGCCACATGCGGCTCTTTGCCCCCTTGAGTGTGGCTCTTCCACAAAATACCACGGCCTGGGCAAGTCTATTTTGAAGAAGTGGTGTTAGAAGAAGTTTAAGTTTAAAAAATTTGGCTCTCAAAAGAAATTTCAATCGTTGTACTGTTGATATCTGGCTCTGTTGACTAATGAGTTTGCCGACCACTGTCCTAGTAAGATCCGTGTGACCTCCTAGCAGGGATGTCACTAACCAACATTAAATCCTGCCATTTTTCAACATCCTATTTTGATCCCAGCCAAGACAGAGCAAACTACGATTCCACAACCTTCACACTCTCTACATCCTGCTACTACTACCCTTTCTACCGTACAGAACTGTAAACTTTTAACAGATCTAACACTCGGAAGAACTCCTTTGCTCCATCTAGTGGATGAGAAACCATGAGTTCCAAGGGACAAGAAAAATCTACTTCATTTTCCATAAGCAGATTATCAACTGCAATTCTAATTTTTGGCTTCTCCAGTTTTCTTCCTAGAAAAGTCTTGCTCCCATCATACCTGTTGCAACTGTAGATCCCAGTCGCCAAAGATCCAAGTGATGAGAAAACTGGAAGAGGAGAAGCTGTCTCTTTTTTGAACAGGAAATGAGACGTCGCTGTATCCAAGAATCAAAAAGTGGTAAGTAGGTTGGGGTCATCTACTGTCTCAGTACGAGCTATAGCAGCAGCATCTTAGCATATTTTTTACTGCTAAAATCCATTTGCCTGATAAGTATTTCCTACATAATACCATATGCCAGGCACTGTCCTAGGGTCTAAGAACACACTGGTAAATAAAAGCATACCTATCACTCTCAAGCTCATAGTCTAAAGGGTTGACACAGAATTAAACAAGCATTTACACTAAGTGTGCTAAGAACTGTAACATGGCTAAGCACAGTATGTAACAAAAAAAGCACCGAGCATAGGAAGTGTGAGCTATGCTCAGAGGAATGGGAAAATGAGGACACGGTGGGGGATTAGGGGATGATACTTACATGGGGAAAAGTGATTTTTCGGAGAGCAGCATCGTAATTCTTTACCTCCACTTTCTCCATGAGAGGACGAATGACTAAGTGGGTGTCAGTGCCTAGGCGGGAGGGAGGGAGAGGGGAGAAGACATCAGCATTAGAAAATGTCCTGCATGAAAACAAGCAGAGCTGGGCAGAATAAAGCAGCAGCTGGCGAGAGCAGAACCCACCTCCCGAGATCAGTGCTGTCGGGCTGTGGGCCACGGTTCGCACGTCGTGAGTGTGATGCTGGAATGGCTTTGTCCGCACCCACTGCTTCTCGCTGCTGTTGGAAGTCACAGAGACCAGCTGAAAATGGAATACTGTCCCCTCGGCTGTGCCCACCACGAAACTGTCTTCTTGCTGAGAAATTAAATCATCAAGGAGGTACATTTGAGCAAAACAGGGCCCACTTTGAAAAAGATTTCCTGAGGTTGTCTGTCTGGGCAGCTTAGGGGAAAACTTATGCCCAGAATTGGAAGGTAGGTTACAGGGGTCTTTTCTCTCTAGAAGATAACAATTCCAACACAGGAGCAAGCTCACTCATAGATAATAACACACCCCCTACTGGCACAATTAACAATATGTACCTCAACCAGTTACAGAGCTTTCATATATACAAACTAGACCTCATTAGAAATTCAATAAAAAAGATAAAATATCTAAGAATAAATTTAACAAGAAATGTGCTAGGCCTATATAAGAAAAAAATTTTTAAGTCCTCCTTAAAGGACACAAAAGATGACCTAAACAAAGAAATCTATACCATATTCTTGAATGAGAATATTTAACAAGATAAAAATATTGATGATCGCTAAGTAAATTTTTAAGCTTTACATAATCCAATAGAAATACTGATAGTCCTATACCTGGAATTAAAAAAGTTGTTTCTTAAATTCATATAGAACAAAAAAAAAACGCTAAAAAACAAACACAAACAAACCAATCCAAGCAAGAATAGTAATGAAAATATATTTTAAAGATTTGGAAGCAGGGACTCAACAGAAACATGAACACCAGTGTTCATAGCGGCATTATTCACAAGAGCCAAAATATGAAAACAACCCGAATGTCCATCAACAGATAAACTCAATGAGGTGTTTCATTCAGACAAACTCAATGGAGTATTATTTAGCCTTAAGGAGGAATGAAATTCTGATGTTACAACATGGATGAACTTTGAAAATATTATGCTAAGTAAAATAACAAAGACACAGAAGAACAAATATATGATACCACTTATGAGTATCCAGAACAGGCAAATTCATAGGGACATAAGGTAGAATGGAAGTAATCAGGGGCTGGGAGAGGGAAGGAATAAGGAGTTATTCTTTAATGGATGATGAAAAGGTTCTGAAAATGGAGAGGTGATGGATGCACAACACCGTAAATATACTTAAGGCCACTGAATTGTACACTTAAAAATGATTTTAAAAAGCCCTAGCCGGTTTGGCTCAGTGGATAGAGTGTTGGTCTGCGGACTGAAGGGTCCCAGGCTCGATTCCGGTCAAGGGCACAGGCCTGGGTTGCGGGCTTGATCCCCAGTAGGGGGCATGCAGGAGGCAGCCAATTTATGATTCTCTTTCATCATTGATGTTTCTATCTCTCTCTCCACTCTGAAATCAATAAAATAAATAAATAGCCGAGACCGGTTTGGCTCAGTGGATAGAGCGTCGGCCTGCGGACTCAGGGGTCCCGGGTTCGATTCCGGTCGGGGGCATGTGCCTTGGTTGCGGGCACGTCCCCGGTGGGGGGTGTGCAAGAGGCAGCTGATCAATGTTTCTAACTCTCTATCCCTCTTCCTTCCTCTCTGTAAAAAATCAATAAAAATATATTTAAAAAAAAAAATAATAAAAATAAAAATAAATACCCTACCTAATAAAATAGTAATATGCAAATCGACCGCACCTTCACTACGCCCAAGCCACGCCCGCCAGCCAATCAGGGTGAGTATGCAAAATACCCAACAAAGATGGCGGTTAATTTGCATACACTGAGGGAGGGAGGAGTGAAGACAGAAGACAACTTAGAAGGAAGAGGGAGGAAAAGTGGAAAGCAAGGTGGCTGCCAGAGGGAAAGCCCAGGCGGGGCGGGGCGGAGAGGGGCGGGCGGCAGCAGCACGTGGGTGCAGGTGCGGCGGCTGCAACGGCAGTGGCAGCGCACAGCGCACCGGCCACAGCAGCCGCTTGCAGGATTCTTCCTGCAAATGGGCTACTAGTATATATATAAAAAGAAAATACAAGAATACATTAACAAATGATTAAAATGGCAAATTTTGTTATGTAAATTTTATCACAATAAAAAAGATTTTAAATGTAAATAAAGTGTTAAGAACATAGCCCGGCTGGTGTGCTCAGTGGTTGAGTGTCAACCCTGAACCAGGAGGTCACGGTTCGATTTGGGTCAGGGCACATGAGCCAGAGTTTTGGTCTTCATCCCCAGTAGGGGGTGTGCAGGAAGCAGCCGACTGATGATTCTCTCTCATCACTGGTGTTTCTCTCTCTCTCTCCCTCTCCATTCTTCTCTCTGAAGTCAATAAAAACATTTTTTTAAATGATTAAAGGATTTAGGGCAAACAATTGCAAAACTGGTAGTCAAAAGAATGAAGTTTGAGCCGAAACCGGTTTGGCTCAGTGGATAGAGCATCGGTCTGCGGACTGAAAGGTCCCAGGTTCGATTCCGGTCAAGGGCATGTACATTGGTTGCGGGCACATCCCCGGTGGGGAGTGTGCAGGAGGCAGCTGGTCGATGTTTCTCTCTCATCGATGTTTCTAGCTCTCTATCCCTCTCCCTTCCTCTCTGTAAAAAATCAATAAAATATATTTTTTTAAAAAAGGAAAAAAAAAAAAAAAGAATTTAGTTTGAAAATCCCTGAAATTCACTGTCTTCTTTTTAAAGATGAAGAGAGGGTGGGCTGAGGAGAGGAAATAGCCTGATTAGTATCATAAAAAGGTCGTGTTTCCTGGTCCCGTTTTAAGGCTCTCTCTTGCCAGTGCGTTAAGCACTGTGATTTGTTAGTTTTAAAAGGCCTTATTTTTTTTAATTCCTCTATATTCTCAAAACCATTTTCATCTTAACTCGTTTTTAAAAATAAACATAATTTGCTGGCCAGAGTGGCTCAGTTGGCTGAGCACTGACTGTCCTGTGCACCAAAGGGTTCCCCTTTAGATTCCCGGTCAGGGCACATACATAGGCTTCAGGTTCAAGCCCAGGTCAGGGTGTGTACAGGAGGCAACTGATGGATGTTTCTCACATACTAGTAGATGTTTCTCTCTCTCTCTAAGCATGTCCTCGGATGAGGATTATTCAAATTAACAAGTAAAAAATAAAAGTACACTAATTTTGAGCAAAGAATAAAAGACAGGATGTTTAATAGGAGAGTGAGAAAAATTAGGAACCTCAATCAGCAGTCAACCAATCGATTTGTATAAAGACTAGTTCGGTCAATCAAGAGATATGAGATGTCTCAATATGTTTCAGCAAGCAGCTACCATCAACTACACACTTACTGTGCTAGAAACTTTATGTCATATCATCTCTAATACTTCAATATCTTGCAAAATTAAGCATCATTTTCTCTACCAGGAGAAATAGAGGAAGAGTTTGAAATGAGCATTAAAAAGCACTGGTGTCCTGGTTTACTGAGCCCTCTGACTATCTGGGAGCTGTTTCACAACTCTGTAAATTATAGAAAATTGAGTGATTATCATTGAGTGATTGGGAAGGCAGGTCTCTCAATTATATTTTGCACAGAAATGCAAAAAAAAATTGCCTGGTGAAATGCAACTGATTATTGCCCTGTGGACATTGAGTCCTGCAACAACTTGCAAATTAATTTCAGCATTCCTGATGACCTCATATATATCTGTGTTCTTCAAATTCTGCTTGTAACATCTTACCGATTCTCTCAGTTAATGAGCTATAGAAAATCTCTGACATATTTCCATTCCATATTTGTGTGAGCCATGATTTTCCCCTTTGTCTCCCTAATCATGTAATAGGCCTTTACATGGACAAGGAAACTGGTGCTTCGAGAGGTTTAGAGACATGACAGACACAGGGCCATTTGCCTCCGAAGCCTTTGCTCTGGACACACCACACCTGCTCAGCCTGTGCCAGCTCTCTGGGATCATTTGCAGCATATGATGGTGGAGAAGGAACGAAAGTATATCGGAAGGACAGCATATAAGGTGGCCCAGACCAGCCTCTCCCTCAACTCCTCTAAGGACACTAACTGAAAACCATTAGCTCAAAGCAAAAGTGGTGATACCGAGCAGCTCAGGAACTCACACACTCTCCCCCATCTAAACTAAAACAGTTCATTCAGTTTACTGGGGAAAAAAGTGCCAGTTTGCTTGAAGTCCCACCTACAGGAAGGGATTGGGAAGGCAGGTCTCTCTAACTCCACATCCTCTTCCGAGGTGGAATCATAAAAGAACGGAAAAGAAAACGAAAGAAAAAGAGTTCTCCCAAGGTGCAGCCAGGGAAAAGCAAAACTGGAAGGTGTGTGTCCTAGTTTAATCAGTGGCTGCTTCACACAGAACAAAATCTCAGGACTGACCTGTCCTAGTAAATGAAAGCAAACGCTCCCGACAATGCCCTGCAGGAACCAGTGCTCGCTTACTCCACGAAGGTGAAAGACACAAGATCAAAGGACTGGGATTTGCTGCTGTTCACATTTTAGTCAATGAAAATCCAATAAAAAGAAATCTAAAAATAATTGGCGGTGCTGGCAAGAATGAAGTGGAGAAAAGCCTGGAAATTAGGACCACTTTCAAAAGAGACATGAAAATGATAATGCTGATAACCACACACTCTATGCCAGACTTGGTACTTCGCACTTTACAAGGACAACCCATTTAATCTTCCCCCAAAGTCTCTATGTGTCACTAACATCCTTGTTTTCAAAGAAGAAACTGAGGCTTGGAAAAAAGTAACATGCCCAAGGAAGACATACAGCTATTTGGCGGTACAGCTGGGATTCAAACCCAAGGCTGCCCACTCTGGAGTCTGTGATAAACATTTTTTGAGGGCTGGAATTTGTACAATTGCAATTTTTGCACTGAATTTACTGGGATGACTTTGGTTAATAAAATTATATAGGTTTCAGGAGTACAATTCTATAATACATCATCTATATATTGTATGTACAACTGCATTTTTCAATTTTGAATAAGTACCACAATTCACTGATTGTCAGGCAACAGCTCTCAAATCAGGGTATCTTGTATCTGTCAACCTGTTATTGTGTGACATCTTCAGAGAAAGAGCCAACACTAAGACTTCAGAAACGCTGCCAAAAGCATAAAAGAAAAGCTTGATAACAAAAAATAAAAAAAAAATTTAAAGAAAAATATAAATAAAAGGAAATAAAATCTTAGGACCACAGTGGAGCTTCATCACCAACATACGGATGGATGGCTGGGTGGCAGGTGTGGCAAACATTTAAGTTTAACTAAAAGTTTAACTAAACTTTTTTTAGTTAAAAAGTGATTCAGCCCTAGTTGGTTTGGCTCAGTGGATAGAGCGTTGGCCTGCGGACTGAAGGGCTCCAGGTTCAATTCCGGTCAAGGGCACATGCCTGGGTTGCAGGCTCGGTCCCCAGTAAGCGATGTGCAGGAGGCAGCTGATCAATGATTCTCTCTCATCACTGATGTTTATATCTCTCTCTCCCTTTCCCTTCTTCTCTAAAATCAATAAAAACATATTAAGAAAAAAAAAGTGATTCAGAGTCCAACTTTGTGAAGAAATTTTAGGAATACCTTAATCACTTTAAGTCAGTTATACATTCCTTTTCATATATGCATAAGTGCTATCACAAAAACTTATGTTTAAGTCTCAAGGAACTCTTCAATAAGGAAAATATAACTTCTATGTTTAAAAAAGCATTGTGTCATTTTATATTATAATAGTTTATATTATATGCTTATATTATAATATACATATTTTACTTTACAAAAAAACACACACTATGGCATAGTTTAATTGGCAGTGTTTCTTCTTTCTCATAACAAAAAAATTATGGCATATTTTACAATCAGATATAAAGAGTCAATGCAATGTAGTAATATAGGCATATGGGAAAAGAAAGATTAAACAGTATAAAATGGTATACAATACAAATTAAGCCTACCTCCCACTGACACCCCCCCGCCCCAATTTCCCTCTCCAGAAATTATAATTTGCACTTAAAAAATCTTCTTAGAGATATTATATATGTATGTATACACACATATACTAGCATAACTGCATATACAAAAAATACTTAATACCTAATATATAAATCTACCCCTTCTTCTCTCTATCTCTTTTTTTAAATATATTTTATTGATTTTTTACAGAGAGGAAGGGAGAGGGATAGAGAGCTAGAAACATCGATGAGAGAGAAACATCGATCAGCTGCCTCCTACACACCTCCTACTGGGGATGTGCCCGCAACCAAGGTACATGCCCTTGACCAGGATCGAACCTGGGACCCTTCAGTCCGCAGGCCGACGCTCTATCCACTGAGCCAAACCGGTTTCGGCTACTCCTTCTTCTCTTAATATACTGTTATGTCCTATACTAGAGGCACAATGCACGAAGACTCGTGCAAGAATGGGCCTTCCTTCCCCTGGCTGCCAGCACCGCCTTCGCTCAGGCCAGAGCCACCTTTCTGCCTTCCCACACTGCTCAGAGGCCAGGAGCTGCCTTTCCGCCTGCCCAGAGGCCTGGAGCTACTGGGGCGGTGTGGAATGGCCGCTCAGCGCCTGCATATGTAAATTAACCCTGCATCTTTGTTGGGTTAATTTGCATACTCACTCCTGACTGGCTGGTGGGCGTCGCGAAGGTATGGTCAATTTGCATCTTTCTCTTTTAATTAGTGTACCTTATACACTATTATGCTGTTCTGTTTTTCTCTCTTAACAATATATTCTGAAAATTGTTCCATAGTAATCAATATACATCTTCCTTGATCTTTGAAACAGGCACATAATATTTGTGTAAGTACAGTTAAAATGCTACTAAAATTAATAATTAAGTCTTAAGTCTAATAATTACAACCATTTTGGATTAAGACTCCATTTTAAAAATAATTTCTCCCACTCATTTCAAATTATACTTTTTTTTAACTCTTTGGAGATTTTAAAAAATATTTTTATTGATTTCAGAGAGAAAGGGAGAGTGCGAGAGAGACAGAAACATCAATGATGAGAGAGAATCATTGATCAACTGCCTCCTGCACGCCCCCTACTGGGAATTGAGCGCGCAACCCAGGCATGTGTCCTTGACAGGAAGCAATCCGGGAAACGACCGTTCAGTCAGCAGGCCGACGTTCTATTCACTGTGCCAAGCAAGCTAGGGCTCAATTTACACTTCTATTATAGTTTATAGGTGACATCTACATGTTTTACAGGGCTTTAATACACACAAAATTGTTCTCACAGAAAACCTGTGAAATGGGACAGAAACATTTTATAGGCAAGGAAAGTAAACATGTGTGATCTCTACACTAGAAACTGGATTTTCACCCTTAAGATAGCAAGCAATTCTCAAACTAAGAAGGCAAAAAAATAAAGGACGTAGTCAACAAACCTCAGTTACTTCTATGCCTCACTGCTAAAATACCCAAACGTTTCTGATTAAGCACTCTGGTTACCAAAAGGAAAAAGGCACACCTGTTCAGTACAAAACTGCTTAAGTCTTATTCAAATAGAAGACTTCAAATGAACATTGTCAAAAATCAATATAAAATTATCTTCTAATTTCCCAAGATAGGAAGCAGGAGATCAGTTGTAGAGAGGGGAAACACTGCTTCTCAAGATTCTTCGAGCACACTGTGCCCTGTCTACAATCAGACGTGATTAACTAGGGGTGGGGAGTGCCTGAAGAAAACTTTTCTGCTAACCAATCTTTCAAAGAATATTCTCCAGCTAGCTGCTAAGAGAATAAGAGAGTTCAGGGAAATTAAGTGGCTTTTCAGATAGATTTTCCTAAACTCATCTTCCTCCAGTGCAACGTTCAGAGCCAGGGAACAGTGTTTGTGGTGCAACACTACCAGGGCCTTCTCTACTCATCCCCGGGACTGTACAGGAACTGCTCAAAACAGGAGCCATACTCACATCAGAGACAGCAATGGATTGCACGTCAGCGTTTGCAACGAGATGGGTCTTCACAAGCGTCCCAGTAGCTGAGTCCCAGAACTGCACCTTTCCAGCAGAGTCCACACTGATGACAGTGCCATCAGACAAGAAGGCCACACCCCAAATGATACACTTCCGTTTAGACACACCCATATACTGCCTATCCACGAGCATCTTATGAATAGCGCTCCCTGGAAAATAAGAAAAGTCCACATTTGAATGATGTGGTAGACATATGTTAAGTTAGCTACCTGAGCACAAACCACATCCAATATACTAGTATATTACTTACAGTGAACTCAGCCTCTGAACACCAAAATGGTTGCCTAAAGAGGAGAGAGGGGGGTGGGGACAGGGAAGGGACAGAAATTTGCTGGAGGGGTGGAGGTGGGATGGAAAAGAGACTGTACTTAAAACTAGCCAATTGCACACAACCATTACACTTTGCTCTTTTCCAAACCCCCTGGGAAAGAAAGAGACAGTGACAATTTATGAGAATGTGTAGAGTGGTAACTGGCTCAGCAGAGCCCTGAAACTAAGTACCAAGTCAGCAGTGGGGAAAGCCAAGAAGCCACCTGACTTCACCCTGGGATCCTCAGTAAAGTCAGGAGCTGGTGACCCCAGATACTCTGGAAATAGAGGAAGAAAGTGGGACTAAAAGGAGGGACTGATTGAAAGTTTAAGAAACTTGTAGATCCCTCAGATCCCTTCCCCTAAGTAAAAATCAGGCAATGCCATAAAACACCACCTCAACAAAAGACTAGAGACCTATTCTCTGAAGAGGGACATCAGGCACAATTGAGGGTGGGAATACTATATGGAATAGCTATATCTATATCTATATATCCTATACAATAAGAGAGGAATATGCTAATTATTCGTTATGCCCTGAGGCGTAACGACATACCGCGTAATGACTGGATCACCGGATCTGCAGGAGGGTGAGGCAGCGAACTACAAGCAGGCGGCAGAGAGCTACAGAATGGGGCAGGGCAGCAAGCAAGCGGGAGGTGGAGAGCTACAGGAGGGGGCAGGGCAGCAAGCTATGGGGGAGTGGGGGGAGCTACAGGAGGGTGGGCAGCGGGTGGAGAGCTACAGGAGGGCGGCAGTGACCTACTGGCGCACAGATTCGTGCGCAGGGCTACTAGTATATATATAAAACCCTAATATGCAAATAGACCGAATGGCAGAATAACTCAACAATCAAACAACCGAACAACCGGTCACTATGACATGTGCTTACCACCAGGGGGCGCACACGGAACATGGCGGGCATCAGCAGAGTGTGGAACACGGCGGGCATCAGCCACAGTGGGATAGTGGGACAGGTGAGCGGGGGCACTAGACTAAGGCGGGGCTCTGGTCATGAGCCTCTGGTCGTTACTGAAAATTCTTTGCTCCCGTGAGCCGTGGTCCTGCCTGATGCTCGCACCTGCTGCCAGTGCCAGAGCCACCGCTGCCCCGCACTGGCCCCGACTGCCCTGAGGGCTCCTCCACCACCCCCTGCTCCTGAGGGGTGATCGGGGCAGCAGCTGCCACTCGCACCCACTGACGGGGCCGGCACCACTCACACCTGCTGCTGGTATCGGCCCCAATAGCTCCGCATTGTCAGCGGGTGCTAGCGGGACCAGTGCCGTCAGCATGTGGGAGCGGTGGCAGCAGGAGCAGGGCTGCCAGCAGACAGGGGACTGGGGGCCGCGGTGGGAGAGGCTAGGTGGGGGTGCGGAGGATGGGCTGAGATCTGCCCCTGTGCCCACTGCAGCCTCGTGGCCCACAGTTCAAGGTGCACGAATTTTTGCACTGGGCCCCTAGTCTATATATCTGTATATATAAAAGGCTAACCAACTGGCCAACTGGCTGACCGGCCGATAAGTATGATGTGCACTGACCACCAGGGGGCAGACGCTCAACGCAGGAGCTGCCAAATGACAGCAACTTTGCAGAGTGCCTC